>NC_141162.1:55744147-56057970 GCF_053477565.2 Lygodium microphyllum
GGTAGGCTTTTCCATTCATTGACAAGCATCACATCTTTTGCAGTAATTATAAGCATCATTATGGAGGGTTGGCCACCAATATCCTACAAGTAAGGCCTTTCTAGTTGTCACTTCTCCTATGAAGTGTCCCCCCACATGGCTCCTCATGGCATGCTTTCAATACTATGCTGATTTCTTCTCCTCGAACACATCTTAGCAAGACTTCGTCCTTGCCTTTCTTGTACAGAGCACCACCTAACATGGTGTAGGGGGATGAATCCAATAGAAGCTTCTTCTTCTCATGGCTCAAGATGCCAGGGGGATACTATTGGGTTGCCAAGAGGTTGGCTATGTCTGCGTACCATGGGGTAACTGTTTTGACCAGAAACAAAGAATCATTAGTAAGGTTGGGATCATCTTGCTTGTCTTCATCATCACTTTGAGGGATTCGTGAAAGATGATCAACTAGGACATGAGAGTGATCGAGTTTGGTAACCACTTCAAAGTCAAACTCTTGAAATAGAAGGAGCCATCTCATCATTCTTCCCTTCATGTTAGCCTTGTTCATCAAGAAGGAAAGGGCTTCATGGTCCATGTAGAATTTGAAATGACTTGATATGGATATGGTAGTGAAGCAAGAGAACCCCTTGATGCTTGATCTCTAGGGCTATGTGTATGCTCCAATAACAACAATGATTCACCGCCTTCCTTTATATAGGCAGCCTATGTGTATGCTCCAATAACAACAATGATTCACCGCCTTCCTTTATATAGGCAGCCTATGTGTATGCTCCCATAACAACAATGATTCACCGCCTTCCTTTATATAGGCAGCCTATATCAACATTCTCTCTGCCCATATGTCATGTTAGGTAGTCTTTACTATTTTGCACCGGTTGGCTCATTAATGCAATGGCGGCTCTTGGCTTTGAAGGCTGGTAACTACCATCCCCTTTAATAAAGGATGTGTGGACGTGTCTAATAAAAATATTAAAGTGATACCAAAAGAATGCATGTGTATGCTAGCTTAAGCTCTAGAATACCTAGCATGTCAGTGAAAAAGATTTAAGATCAAAATTGAGAAACAATGCTATAAGAACAAGGCCTATAGTAAGTGGGAAACTAGCTCATAGTAAAAGGAGTGTGAAAACTTTTAAACTTGAACTAAATTATTTTAAACCAGTTCAAAGGATTTAGGTATGAACATGAGGAGAGAATGATTTGACTATGATTATGAATGATTAAAGAGGATAATACCTAGAAAGCTAATCGTAGTAGATAGAACTGAGACGAATATCATGCAAAACCTGTTAGTCTAAAATTCCACTTTTCACGATAGGTAGTGCACTTTTAGGACTAATAAGAATCAGAATGCTAGTAGCATTACACTTACTACAACATTTGAATTGGAGGAGATGAGCTTAAAAAGCTTATGCTTTGTGCTTCTAATGAAAAGCTCATGTCTTGGAAAGCACAATAATAAGGCATGGACAAATTTGCTATTAAAGTGGTTGAGATTAACTGTAATGAGCCTGGGAAATTTCTAAATTAAGGAAACTTGTGTCTTTGGCAACAAAGATGCACTAATTGAGTGCCTTAGCCTAGGAGACCACTCAAAAGAAGAGTTTTTCTTGCTTGTGATTATAGAAGTTTTGGAGCTTTTTCATCTCATTGTATCAGTTTATTTTTTTCCAAAGTAATACAAAGATATTTGGTGTCTATTGTTGCTTAATTCTTGTTTTATTGATCGAGAACCCATGTGGTTTGAAGCTATTCATGAACCCCCTTGACATCTTTGGTGAACTTGACGTCAATAGTTGGAGAATTTCACCAAGATGGGCAATAGCGAGCATGAAATAGAGCTTGTAATGGATAGGTAAAGTATCTTTAGTATTATGGATATCCATATGACACATGAAATCCATGACTTTATGTAGACTTATGAAAGCATAAAGCATGATGAAGCTATTTCAATGACACTCCAAGAAGTCATAATCGAAATGAAGAGGTTTGACAAAAAAGATATTTCAAAATTCCTTCAAGTCTATCAAGAGGAGTTAGAAGTTGCAAATGTTGCAAATGCCATGCTACTTTAGCAAAGCACTTATGATCTACGAAATTGAGTCCAAATTTTATATGGAATCCATGACATGACATTGGCAAACTTCATGAAGGCTTTAAAGGATGAAATTTTCCTAGAACATTTGGATTGCATAACAAAGCACTAATTCCTTGAATGGTTTATGAAGAGTGGAAAGGTTATTGAGTTGTAAAGGGAATTAGAGAATAGATATGACTAGCTCTGTGCAACCAAACAGATGTTTCTCTTTCTTGAGAAAGCTTTACTCTTCCTACAAGCTACAAATCCTCCGCTCCAAGTAGAGCTTGAGAAGTTCTAGAAGAAAATTTAATAGAAAATGAATTGAAGGGCGATAAGGTTGATGTCCAAGAAGTTGTTTTGAAGCTTATAAAGAGGTAATGTAGACATGAGCAGTTGATGACTCCACAACATTTGGTTCCTCCTTTGTGAGAGTGACTCTTCTACCAAGATCACAACCTATCATACCTGCTCCTACTTTAGGGAAAGAAGATATTTATGAAGAATTGATCAAAGAAATGAGGGGTTTGAAAATTAAAATATCTTTAAAAGAAGATTTAGAGAAAGCTAGCTTTTCTTGGGCTCCACCTAGAAGGAAATATGCCAAGAGATGCATTTGGTGTGATAGTCGTCATCATTAGTGCAAGGAACATGAGTACTTTAATGATGCCAAGAGAAAAAACTTGGTATTCTAGGGACATGAAGGAAAAATCTATTTGACTGAGATAGGAATGCGTAATTTTTTGAACTTTGGCAAAGGAGGAATGAAACAAACTCTTGAAGACATGGCTATACATACTTCTTTGTAGCTTAAAGTCATGCCTCTGCTTATGACATAGAGATTGAGAAGAAACCATAGATCAAATCAAAGATTTGGACCTTTGCTTTGGATATATCACATAGGAGAAAATTGCAGAAGTCGAAACTATCTAGTGCAGGATGAATTACAAGAAAAAGGATTGGGTGGGATGCTCTAGTAGATACTTACTTTGTTTACACATATCTAGCAAAAACTCAAGGAGTTGTGGTACTCATTGAAGTCTCAGAAAAGGAGATGGGATAATGAAGCTCCAAGTCTTCTAAAAAGGATAGAGTGGGTGAGCTAGTTGCTATGAGTCCAAAACTAGGACCTAAACATGTCATGGAAGATGAACATAGAAAAGAGAAGAAATAGCATGTATGTCTTAAGAAGCAATCTAGATATACACTCCTTTTAGATATTGAGAATACTATTAATCTAAAGAAAGTATGCAAAGAATGGATTTTGGATAGTAAGCTAGAGCTTACTCTTGGCAAAATCTTGAAAATCATCACTAAGAAAGAATTTAATGATGCGATTATAGATATTATCAAAAGAAAAATATAGATAATCTAGATTGCAAAAGGATGAAGTATCACAATTGAGGAAATTCTTTGTGAAGAGCTGATTGATAAAAAAGAAGATGATAGCCATGTAGTAAATGTTGCATATGCTCGAAAGTCATTAAAAATATTGAGCCAGTGCATTATGAAGAAGATGATGCTTTGATTATCATTCCTCATAGTCTCTTCTTTACAATCAGGTTGAGACAGATTTCTTGCCTTTGTTAGGCATGACTACCAGTTGCTCTACCATAGACATAGGAATGTTGAGATGGATTGGTGACATCAAGTCATTGAATCAAGAGTTGAGTACATAGTAGGTAAGAAAGGCCTAATTGCATATATGCTTCCCATAGTCAGGTATGAGGATGAGGAGTCATTGCTTGCAGAGGAGAATGATGCATAGATTTTAGCTACCATGTTTGATCATGATTGCCATGTTTCTACCATTGAGGTCTTCTTGGAGGAGCTTTACACTAGAGAGTGGTTGTAGATAGGTCAATATCTCAATACCTTGATGAAGAGGGATGAATGGATAGATGCAAAATTTAGGAAGATCAAAAGAAAGGCCTATGGATACTTCTTGAGGGAAGGGATGCCTTGGAAGCATCCTAAGAAGAGAGGAGGTCTACCTTTGTGCATAGTTTGTTGACATGGCTACCTAGCTACCAAAAGTATCTAGTGCAGGATGAATTACATGAAAAAAGACTTGGTGGGATGCTATAGTAGACACTTACTTTGTTTACACATATCTAGCAAAGAATCAAGGAGTTAAGGAACTCATTGAAGAAAAACGAAGATGGGATGATGAAGCTCCAAGTCTTCTAAAAAGGCTAAAGTGGGTGAGCTAGTTGCTCTAACACCTAAAATAGGACCTAAACATGTCATGGAAGATGAACATAGAAAAGAAAAGAAATATCATGTATGTCTTAAGAAGCAATCCACAATATATTTTCCAACACATTCATACCTATAGAAAATCTCTTGAAGAAGAAACTTGCACATGAGACTAGTAGCTTTAGCCCTCAATGCTCTGCTCTCAACTTCATTTGTAAGATCATCTCTAGCTAAGACTATATACTGCATCTCTTGACTATGATGTTTTGAAGAATACTTTGGACAATCCTAGCAAGTCTCAACAAAATGAAAGATGCCTAGCTAGAGATGATGTCTTGATATTCTCATCCCTATGAAGACTTGAAGAATACTTTGGGAAATCCTAGCAAGTCTCCACAAAATGAGAGATGTTTAGCTAGAGATGATCTTACAAATGAAGTTGAGAGTAGACATTGAGGGCTAAACCTACCAGTGCCATATGCAAGTTTCTTCTTGAAGAGATTTTCTATAGGTGTGAATGTGTTGGAAAATATATTATGGATCAAGGTGAACTAGATGCAAATGAAGCTAGAAAAAACCTATGTTTTAGTGGAGCTTCATGGAACAATCTTGTCAATGCACATTGCAAGTAAGAGGATAATGATGTAATAGAAGAAGAAGAGGGAAATGAAGATGTAGAGGATGGATTTGATGTAGAAGAGGAAGAATTTGAGCTATTTATATATAGCAAAGAAGAAGAGAATGGGTATATTATGGCCCATCTGAAGGATGTGTACATTTAGAAAGGGTGGATGGCATGGCGTTGTTCATCCATCTACAAAGAACCCCAAGGGAACACTATGTAGTGTGATTTCATCATCTTGTGTGTGCTTTATTTTTCATGTGTTTGCATGTGAGCCTATAGTTTATGGATTTTCCTTCTCATGCAGTGTGATTGAATTATTTTCCATCCTTATCTTATTTTTTGTCATAGTCAGTGTGTGTATTGAGATTTCTTTCTCTTTGTAAATTGCATTCCAAGAGTGTGTGTCTATTTGTGTGTAAATAGCTGTGTGCGTGTGCCCATTAAAAATACTAAAATGACACCAAAAGAGAGTATACTAGCTAAGCTCTAAAATACCTAGAATGTCATTGAAAGGTTTAGAGGGGTGGATGGCATTGCGTTGCACATCCACCTACAAAGAACCCCAAAGGAACACTGTGTAGTGTGATTTCATCATCTTGTGTGTGTTTTATTTTTTGTGTGTTTGCATGTGAGCCTATAGTTTAGGAATTTTCCTTCTTGTGCAGTGTGGTTGAGTTATTTTCCTTCTTGTATAGTGTGATTGCCAAATGTAGTGACAGTAGATGGTATAATATAGGCTCTACTAATAGAGGGCACTTAGGATGCTAGTCAAGGGAGACTAGCAAAAGGGACTCGATATGGATATGGTAGTGAAGCAAGAGAGCCCCTTGATGCTTGATCCCTAGGGCTATGTGTATGCTCCAATAACAACAATGATTCACGACCTTCCTTTATATAGGCAGCCTATAGCAACATTCTCTCTGCCCGTATGTCGTGTTAGGTAGTCTTTACTATTTTACACCGGTCGGCTCATTAATGCACTGGCGGCTCTTGGCTTTGAAGGCTGCTAACTACCATCACCTTTAATAATGGATGTGTGCACGTGTCTAATAAAAATATTAAAATGATACCAAAAGAAGGCCTGTGTATGCTAGCTTAAGCTCTAGAATACCTAGCATGTCAGTGAAAAAGCTTTAAGATCAAAATTGAGAAACAATGCTATAAGAACAAGGCCTATAGTAAGTGGGAAACTAGTTCATAGTAAAAGGAGTATGAAACCTTTTAAACATGAACTAAATTGTTTTAAACCAGTCCAAAGGATTTAGGTATGAACATGAGGAGAGAATGATTTGACTATGATTATGAATGATTAAAGAGGATAATACCTAGAAAGCTAATCGTAGTAGATAGAACTGAGATGAATATCATGCAAAACCTGTTAGTCTAAAATTCCACTTTTCACGATAGGTAGTGCACTTTTAGGACTAATAAGAATCAGAATGCTAGTAGCATTACACTTACTACAACATTTGAATTGGAGGAGATGAGCTTAAAAAGCTTATGCTTTGTGCTTCTAATGAAAAGCTCATGTCTTGGAAAGCACAATAATAAGGCATGGACAAATTTGCTATAAAAGTGGCTGAGATTAACTGTAATGAGCCTGGGAAATTTCTAAATTAAGGAAACTTGTGTCTTTGGCAACAAAGATGTACTAATTGAGTGCCTTAGCCTAGGAGACCACTCAAAAGAAAAGTTTTTCTTGCTTGTGACTACAGAAGTTTTGGAACTTTCTCATCTCATTGTATCAGTTTATTTTTTTCCAAAGTAATACAAAGATATTTGGTGTCTATTGTTGCTTAATTCTTGTCTTATTGATCAAGAACCCATGTGGTTTGAAGCTATTCATGAACCCCCTTGACATTTTTGGTGAACTTGACGTGAATAGTTGGAGAATTTCACCAAGACGGGCAATAGCGAGCATGAACTAGAGCTTGTAATGAATAGGTAAAGTATCTTTAGTATTATGGATATCCATATGACACATGAAATCCATGACTTTATGTAGGCTTATGAAAGCATAAAGCATGATGACGCTATTTCAATGACACTCCAAGAAGTCATAATCAAAATGAAGAGGTTTGATGAAAAAGATATTTCAAAATTCCTTCAAGTCTATCAAGAGAAGTTAGAAGTTTTAAATGTCACAAATACCATGCTACTTTAGCAAAGTACTTATGATCTACGAAATTGATCACAAATACACAAGTGGCAGGTAGCATGTTTCCCCTCCCATTGCTCCTCCCTACTCCACACATACTCCCTCTCCCCGCCATGCAACGAGTGAAGGAGAGGGAGTTAAATTTTTTTTGCAAAAATTATCCCTTTTTTTCCCGTGAAAGGGGGTGTTCCCACGGTGGACTACGTTTTTGAGCCATGGCTTCCCATACACGACGCGGGGTTGGTGATTATTGATGCACGCGAAGGGAGCACTTAGCCCAAGGGTTTTTTTTTTGTTGCGAAAAGTTACTTTGAATCGCTTTTGCATGAGATCTAGGGTCTTCAATATTTTGTTGCGGAAATATTACATTCTCTCCCCCTTAGAGGAATCGAGATGTCCTCATTTCCAGAAGATTTGGGGGTATTTTTGGTTGAGAATACTTTCATCCATCCAAGTGGCATCCTCTTTAGGGTAATCTTTCCATTGGATGAGGTATTCTCTCAAGGTCCTGGATCTCAAATGCCTCTCCCTAACATCTAAGATCCTGTCAGGCCGTAGGTCAAGGACTCCTTGGCTAGGCATTACAACTTGTTGATCATCAAGCACATGACTAGGGTTAGGCACATACTTTTTCAATAGACTGATATGGAATACATTATGAACTTTTAGGTTTTCGGGGAGTTGTAGTCTATAAGCATTAGGCCCTAGGTACTTGAGAATCTTGTAGGGTCCACAATACCTTGGACTTAGCTTTTTGCATTCACCCAAGGATAGGGAACTCTTCTTTGGACGTACACAAATGAAGACCATATCACCTTCAATGAAGGATATGTCTTGCCATTTCAGGTCTGCGTAAGCCTTCTATCTATCCTTGCCGGCTTGGATGTCCTGTCTTATTGACTTGATTTGGTCATCCATGTCTTCCAGCATCTGGTTTGAAGCTTCAACCCTCAAGGTTGGATCCGAAAAGCTTAAAGGAGTACGACAATCGTGCCCATACAATGTTTGAAATGGGGTCATCTGAATGCTTTGTTGGTAAGAAGCATTGTAGGCAAACTCAACCAGTGGCAAATATTGAATCCACTTTTTGGGTTTGCGACAACAGTGTGCCCTAAGCATATCTTCAATGACTTGGTTGACTCATTCCATTTGACCATCGATTTGGGGATGGTAAGCTATATTGAAACAGAGTTGAGTCCCAATGGCCTCGAAGATAGCCCTCCAGAAGTGTGATGTGAAGAGAGAGTCACGATCACTAATGATTCTTCTGGGTAACCCATGTAGTTTGAATATTTCCTTGATGAATAACCTTGCGATGTCAGAGGCTTTATAGTTTGTCTTAATAGGGGTGAGCATATCTACCACGACCATAATGGAGTTGTATCCTCCCTGAACTTGGGGCAGGCCAACAACAAATTCCATACTAATGAATTCCCATTTCATTTGGGGAATGTCAAGCGGTTGCAATTTTCTTGGCATTTTGACATGTTCTGCCTTAATGCGTTGACAAGACAAACATTCAGTGACATATTTGAGAACGCCACCTTTGAGCCTATCCTAGTAATAGCTCTTCCTAACTGCATTAAGGGTCTTGGCATAGCCAGGGTGTCCTGAGAAAGGGGAGTCATAGGCTTCCCAAAGTATCTTCTGCTTGAGTGATTGGCTTGGTGCTGGGATACATAATCTCGTCCTATAGTAGGCAAGTCCACTATTGATAGAGAATTCTTGATACTTTGTTTGTAGCTTCGGGTCTTGATCTTTGATGGGGATCTCCCTTAGCAATTTCTGATAGGTTGGGTCATGACATGCCTCTTCTCTAGCTAGCTCAAGAATTGGGTTGTTTGACATGGATACCTTTGTGGCTAGAGATCTTGCTGTTGATGGATCTTGCAAAATCAGAGAATTCAGAAATGCCTTGTGACTGAGTGCATCGACAACCACATTCTCCTTTCCAGGCCGGTATTTGATTTCAAAGTCATATTCTTCCAGCACTTCAATCCATCAATGTTGCCTCATATTGAGCTCATTCTCGGTGAAAATCCATTTAAGACTCTTGTGGTCCGTCACTAAGGTAAATTTGTTATCCATCAAGTAGTGCCTCCAAAGTTTGAGAGCATGGATGATAGCCAACAACTCTAGATTATGGGTAGCATAGTTCCTTTCATGGCTCTTCAATTTCCTTGAAGAGTATGCTACGGGATGACCTTCTTGCATAAGCATACATCCTATTTGGCATAAAGCTTGTGTGCTCTCATTGTTTCAAGAACAATGCGAAGTTAGGGTTCATGATCTTCTTCCCGTTTGGAGTAGTCTAGGGTATTGTCAAAGAAGACGAGTATGAAGTCATCAAGATAGGGCCTAAAGCTATCTTGCATTAGCCTGTTGAAGGTATCGGGAGCGTTTATCAGCCCGAATGACATGACCAGGAATTCAAAGTGTCCATACCTTGTGCTAAATGCCATCTTTGGGATATCTTCTTCCTTGATCCTTATATGATAATATCCAAACCTATCTATCTTAGAGAAGATCTTCTCACCTTGAAGATGGTCAAGAAGTTCATCTATTCTTGGAATGGGGTATTTGTTTTTAATGGTCGATTGATTCAACCCTCTGTAGTCAATGCATAGCCGAAGCGTTCTATCTTTCTTTTTTCTGGAACAGTACTGGAGCTCCCCATGGTGAACTGCTAGGACGGATGTAGCCTTGGTCTAATAGTTGCTTGAGTTGCTCCTTCAGCTCAATCACTTCCAGGATGGACATCCTATATAGTCTCTTTGCGATTGATGCAGCTCCTGGCGCTAGCTTGATTTCGTGATTGACTTTCCTTTGAGGAGGAGATTCTGTTAGCTCTTCAGGAAATACGTCTGCGTATTCCTTTAACCATGAAGGTTCTTCTCTAGATTCCCGATTCTGATCTGGCTTATTTAGCTTAATCAAATAGATAGGTAGCCCCTTTCTAACTCCTTTCATTATCCGTGTTGCTTGGCCAGCTAAATTTTTTTGGCTTCCCAGCCTCTCCTTGAGTTGTGGCTAGTTCTCCTTCAGAATTTCGGAAGGAGACTTGGCCCTTTCCATAGTGAATGTGGGCATCATAGGGTATTAGCCAATCCATACCGAGCAAACATTTGTGGACACCTAGGTTCATTACTCTGAATCTGACTGAAGTCGACTTTCCACCCAGTAGGAATTTCACCTTAGCAGTTTGCATGGTACAAGAGACTTCACGACCATTTGTTCGGAGGCAAGGGATTTACGGCCAGAGCCTCCCCTGGCACCCAAGCGTCCTCCTGCTCCAAGTAGCACCCATGGAGAGACCTCTCACGGCGGGTTCGGTCCACGTACCCAACGTGGCTAACAACCCCCTTGGATAGGGTCAGGCAGACAGTCAGATGTAACTGATGCTGCCTCTCCCTCCAGACTTTTAACCTGAAGCATTAGTTATTTTTCCAGTATTAGTTCCTTGAGCAAAGAAGTACAAACAGTGCTCCTAAGTATACAATCACAAGCATTCCAGTGGTCGTTTGTATGGCCAACTGCTAAGGTGTGATTCCTTCTCCTCGAATGCTTCTAGCATTTGATCCTGGAGCAAACGTGACTTGGCAAGATCCCAAGGGTTTTGTAAGCTGAGTTGCTTGTTTACCCTCTTTCCTTGGGTTAGGGTTTATACCCTGTTAACCCAAATTGTCACTACTTTATGTTTCCATATATTATGGTCAATAAATCCTGGGCAACCCCATTGTCCTGACTTGATTGGTCAATTTCTTACTAGGCAATTCATAATTACCTTGGCTTGACAAATTAGTCTTCAAGGAAGAGTGTTGACGCATGATGACTTCTCAATTCTTAAGAAATTAGACTTGCGATTAGAACTTGCCAAACTTGGTCTAAGGAGTAGCAATACTATTTTGTGATTTAGACACAAGATCGTACGTCGTTGCAGCTCTAGCATGAGATAGGTGTCTGTATCTGACTTTGGGATTATATCTTTCTTCGTATGGTCTTTCTTGATCAAGAATACCATTGATCAAGGTAAGGGCTTGGGAGTCCTCTTGACCCAACCCAACCCTAACCCTACTAGGCCGGTAATGCTTTGGCCCTAGGGTTCCTAAATTCATACGGAAGTCTAGTATTTGGTCAATTGATCCTTAGGGTGAGAACCCTAGATCACACCCTAGATCATTCTTGCATGGGCGTTTAGATAATCCTAACATTCCGTGAATGTGGGTAGGACCTTTGAGATCGGAAATATTAGGTTGGCATCCTAAGTGCGATACTACACCGAATTTTAACATAGCTTAACCGTATCTAGCACATTGAGATGTTCGTCGTACACTAACTATTTATGCCTTTATGAATCCCATGTGAGTTACACAATTACAAGCGATTTACCTAATTGATCTAATTGTCTTACGACAAGAGGTGATCTTTTCCTTAGAGATGCAAATACTTTCCCTAAAAGATGTAAATAACTGCAAGATGTAAGAGATGTATCATTTCATGCAAGTATGCAATTTCAAACCATAGACCTTCTACTTTTATGCAACTTATAGTGATCTTTCTTTTCCTTGCCCTATGCAATATTGATTGGCATTTAGAGCTTATTCTTTAAAACCCTACATTTTATGCATCGAATTCAAGCTTTAATATGAAGATGCATCCTTTCCCAAATTTAAACTTCGATAAAAGAACTCCATGCATGAGCGAATGCCATGAGTCCTTCATTGATTTAATCCATCCTTTATCACTTAACCCAACCTAGAATGTAACTATCATTGCATGCAATTTGCAAGGTTCATAAATCCTTTCCATGCATTGCAACTACTTGGACATCATTTAATGGGCATCTACGATTATCTTATACACGAGTCACAACTAGGAAAGTATTGCATAAGGGCATTATGTGTTATTTACCCTGTCCTTTGCGCGATGCAACAAAGATGCCTTTGCGCAATTCCGTCTTTTTACTTATGCATCGTACGTTCAGAATTTCAAGTACCCCTAACCACGGAAGTGTAAGCAATTGCAAATGCTTGACATGCAACTAAATTTTGTAGATCGAATGAGTATATAAATTTCCCTATGAGAATTAAAGACATGCTTAATACATCCTTTCATGCGGGAATATTATAGGAACCTGGGCATTAAGAATCAGGGCGTTGTCCACTCGCGTACTCGAGGTGGAAGCTCCTGTGTGTGCTCCTCTCGACTTTTGAATTGGAGCCATTGACGTAGTAGCTTTTAACTCAGTGAACTTTCCCTTGGCTTTCTTACACGTTTCGAAGTCACTCTGCCTGAGATTCTCCTCTTCCACACAGGAAATGGGGCCTTGTAGTCACGGTTTTGAAAAAATCGGGGAAGGCACAGGTGAACAGGGCCTATGGAAAGCTTCAATAGAAGCTTTCAATAGAAGCTTCCAAGCTTTTGTAATACAGGTAGATGACGTGGATGGGGAGATGATGAAGATCACAATGAGGGAGATGACGACGATGGTGATGATGATGATGATGATGATGATGATGATGAGGTGCAGCAGCCTAGCGGCGTGGCCTGGCGGCGGCAGCAGCACAATGATGGCGTTAGCAATGCGCAGCACGATCTCCTTCCTCTCCTCAAGCTTGGGGAGGGGGGTTCATATATAGTGTGAAGGGGGGGGTAGCCACACAAGTGGTAGGCAACATGTTTCCCCTCCCCATGCTCTCCTTCCTACTCCACACATACTCCCTCTCCCCGCCATGCAACGGGTGAAGGAGAGGGAGTTAAAATTTTTTGCAAAAATTATCCCTTTTTTTTCCTGTGAATGGGGTGTTCCCGCGGTGGACTACGTTTTTGAGCCATGGTTGCCCATACACGACGCGGGGCTGGTGATTATTGATGCACGCGGAGGGAGCACTTAGCCCAAGGGTTTTTTTTGTTGCGAGAAGTTACTTTGAATTGCTTTTGCACGAGATCTAGGGTCTTCAATATTTCGTTGCAGAAATATTACATGACTCCACAACATTTGGTTCCTCCTTTGTGAGAGGGACTCTTCTACCAAGATCACAACCTATCATACCCGCTCCTACTTCAGGGAAAGAAGATCTTTATGAAGAATTGATCAAAGAAATGAGGGGTTTGAAAATTAAAATATCTTTAAAAGAATGATAGACGCGCCCGACTTTGCGCATCTAACATGCGTGTCTATGCCTCGTTTCTATTGTAGTGGTGTTTGTTAGTACACGAGGATGGAGCACTTAGGCCAAAGTTTTTTTGTTGCGAGAGTACTTCGAATTGCTTTTGCGTGGGATCTTGGGTCTTTAATATTTTTTTGTATAAATATTCAATTCTCTCCCCCTTAGAGGAATCGAGATGTCCTCATCTCGAGAAGATCTGGGGGTATTATTGGTTGAGAGTATGTTCATCCATCCAGATGGCATCCTCTTCAGGATAATCTTTCCACTGTGGATGAGGTATTCCCTCAAGGTCCTGGATCTCAAATGCCTCTCCCTAACATCTAGGATTCTGTCAGGTCATAGCTCAAGGACTCCTTGGCTAGGCATTACAACTTGTTGATCATCAAGCACATGACTAAGGTTAGGCACATACTTTTTCAATAGGCTGATAAGGAATACATTATGAACTTTTAGGTTTTTAGGGAGTTGAAGTCTGTAAGCATTAGGCCCTAGGAACTTGAAAATCTTGTAGGGTCCACAATACCTTGGACTTAGCTTTTTGCATTCACCCAAGGATAGGGAACTCTTCTTTATATGTACGCGAATGAAGACCATATCACCTTCAACGAAGGATCTGTCTTGCCGTTTCAAGTTTGCGTAAGTTTTCTGTCTGTCCTTGGTGGCTTGGATGTCCTATCTTATTGATTTGATTTGGTCATCCATGTATTCCAGCATCTGCTTTGAAGCTTCAACCCTCAAGGTTGGATCCGAAAAGCTCAAAGGAGTACAACAATCGTGCCCATACAATGCTTGAAAAGGGGTCATTTGAATGCTTTGTTGGTAAGAAGCATTGTAGGCAAACTCAACCAGTAGCAAATATTGAATCCACTTTTTGGGTTCGCGACAACATTGTACCCTAAGCATGTCTTCTATGATTTGGTTGACTCGCTGTTTGGCCATCAGCCTGGGGATGATAAGATGTACTGAAACGGAGTTGAGTCCCAATGGCCTCGAAGATAGCCCTCCAGAAGTGTGAGGTGAAGAGAGAGTCACGATCACTAATGATTCTTCTAGGTAACCCATGCAGTTTGAATATTTCCTTGATGAATAACCTTGCGATGTCTGAGGCTTTATAGTTTGTCTTAACAGGGATAAGATGTGCAACCTTGGTGAGCATATCTACCACGACCATAATGGAGTTGTATCCTCCCTGAACTTGGGGTAGGCCAACAACAAAGTCCATACTAATGAATTCCCATTTCATTTGGGGAATGTCAAGTGGTTGCAATTTCCCTGGCATTTTGACATGTTCGGCCTTAATGCGTTGACAAGACAAACATTTCATGACATATTTGAGAACGTCACCTTTGAGCCTATCCCAATAATAGCTCTTCCTCCTGACCGCATTAAGGGTCTTGGCATAGCCAGGATGTCTTGAGAAAGGGGAGTCATGGGCTTCCCAAAGTATCTTCTGCTTGAGTGATTGGCTTGCTGGGATACACAATCTTGTCCTATAGTAGACAAGTCCACTATTGATAGAGAATTCTTGATACTTCGTTTGTAGCTTCGAGTCTCGATCTTTGATGGGGATCTCCCTTAGAAATTTCTGATAGGTTGGGTCATGACATGCCTCTTCTCTAGCTAGCTCAAGAATTGGGTTGTTTGGCATGGATACCTTTGTGGCTAGAGATCTTGCTGTTGATGGATCTTGTAAAATCAGAGAATTTAGAAATGCCTTGCGACTGAGTACATCGGTAACTACATTCTCCTTTCCAAGGCAGTATTTAATTTCAAAATCATATTCTTCCAGTACTTCAGTCCATCAGCTTTGCCTCATATTGAGCTCATTCTGGGTGAAAATCCATTTAAGACTTTTGTGGTCCGTCACTAAGGCAAATTTGTTACCCAACAAGTAGTGTCTCCAAAGTTTGAGAGCATGGATGACAGCCAATAGCTCTGGATCGTGGGTAGCATAGTTCCTTTCATGGCTCTTCAGTTTCCTTGAAGAGTATACTACGGGGTGACCTTCTTGTAAGAGCACACATCCTAAGGCAAGTGTGTTAGCATCAGTTATCACTTCAAACTCCTTACTAAGATCAGGAAGTTTCATGATGGTGCTGATACCAAGCTTTGCTTTAATTTGTCAAAGCTGGCCTATTCAACAGGTGACTATACAATTGATACTTGCTTCTTTAGTAGATCAGTCAGAGACGCTCCAATCAAAGCATAGTTTTGATAAAGAACCTGTACCATCCTGTTAATCAAAGAAAACTACATATTTCTTTGATAGACGTTGGTGTTGGCCATTCCAAAACGTCTTTGTTTTTTATAAAGACCCTGTACCATCCTGCCAATCCAAGAAAACTACATATTTCTTTGACAGTCGTTGGTGTTGGCCATTCCAAAACGTCTCACCTTGGCCGGATCTACTGAAATTCCTTTCGTCGCTTATACAATGAATCCCAGATATTTGATCTGTCGCTTGAAAAATGCACACTTCTTCTTCTTGGCATAAAGCTTGTGTGCTCTCATTGTTTCGAGGACAATGCGAAGCTGGGGTTCATGATATTTTTCCTGCTTGGAGTAGACTAGGGTATCGTCAAAGAATACGAGTACAAAGTCATCAAGATAGGTCCTAAAGATATCCTACATTAACCTGCTGAAGATAGCAGGAGCATTTGTCAGCCCGAATGACATGACTAAGAATTCAAAGTGTCCATACCTTGTGCTGAATGCGGTCTTCGGGATATTTTCTTCCTTAATCCTTATCTGATAATATCCAGAACTGAGATCTATCTTAGAGAAGATCTTCGCACCTTGAAGACGGTCAAGAAGTTCATCTATCCTTACTCTGTAGTCAATGCATAGCCAAAGCGTTCCATCTTTCTTCTTCTGGAACAGCACTGGAGCTTCCCATGGCGAACTGCTAGGATGGATGTAGCCTTGGTCTAAGAGTTGCTTGAGTTTCTCTTTCAGCTCAATCGCTTCCGGGATGGACATCCTATATGGTCTCTTTGCTACTGGTGTAGCTCCTAGCGCCAACTTGATTTCGTGGTCGACTTCCCTTTGAGGAGGAAGTTTTGCTAGCTCTTCAGGAAATATGTCTGCGTATTCCTTTAACCAGAAAGGTTCTTCCATAGATTCCTGATTCCGATCTAGCTTATTTAGTTAAATCAAATAGATAGGTAGGCCCTTCCTAACTCCTCTTATTATCCGTGTTGCTTTTGCCAGCTGAATTTTTGGCTTACCAGCCTCTCCTTGAGTTGTGACTAGTTCCCCTTCAACATTTTGAAAGGAGACTTGGCCCTTTCCACAGTGAATGTGGGCGTCATTGGGTATTAGCCAATCCATTCCGAGCAAACATTCATGGACACCTAGGTTCATTACCGTGAATCTGACCAAAGTCCACCCAATAGGAATTTTACCTTAGTAGTTTGCCTGGTACAAGAGACCTCTCGACCATTCGCTAATTCCACAAGTAAAGTAGGTGCATCTATTATGGCTATTCCTAATCTTTTTGCACAGACTGGTGAAATGAAGGAATGTGTACTGCCGCAATCAATCAAGGTTTTGAAGCTTTTACCTTGATAATGTGATGGAGAGTTTGAATCACAGAGAATTGGCGATTCGGGCCTTTCTTGTGAAGAGCTGCATGAACCGTTGCCCTCTCAATGTCTGCTTCCATGGATGGATCTTCTTCATCACCGAGCTCCTTGTTGGAAACATTGGAGGTTCTCCCTCTGGCCCAAACGGTGGCTCCTTGGCCATGGACGGCTCCTTGGAATGGCCCTTGGCATTGTCCTTTGCTAAGCTTGGGACACTGCCTTTTGAAGTGTCCAGGCTCGTTGCAATGGAAGCAACAGAGATTGCGGCCATTACCTTATGTAGGAATGAAGTTGTTGATAGCGTTTGCCCTAGCTTTCTTCCTTTGTCCCTGGTTTTGGTCCTATGCTCTCTTAGCCTAAGACCTACATATTCCCTTATTCTAATCCTTGTAAGACCAAGTCATGTTGTTCCTTGGCTTGGTCTGCACCTCCTGTATTATCGGTGCAGCTCGAATGAGCGCGTCTTGTAGGTCCGTTGGATGCATTGATTCCAAGCGGGTGTTTATGGGTGGATTTAACCCGGCATACTTTAACACCTATTGTGTCATATCCATTTGAGGTGCGTACTTTAAGAGAGAGACGAACTTTGAATAATATGCATCCAAGGATAGTCCAAGCTGCTTTAATTCATAGAATTCATTCATCTTCTGCGTGCAGTAGGCAGATGGCAGATACCTCCAAGACAATTTTCACTTTTTTATTCAAGACTCTTGTAGTTACCCTATCATTCTTGGGCAACCTTACATTTCTGAAGCCCACTTGGAAACAAAACCTCTTGATGATGGTTCTTCCTATACTCGAATCCGAAGTAAGGATAATGAACGAGTTGTCCAATTTCTTACTGTGTATGTTAACCATCATCGAAACAGAGATCAACTACGTGATTATCCTATGCCTCCTAATGCCCGAGTTCAAGGGTTTTTGGGCTGCATTACTATAAAGGGAGGCTATGGTAGTGCGTCATGTAAAAAGATTGAACCCTCCATACATTCTTCTCTTGCCAAACCCCTGTGGTGACCTTCAACCCTACACGTTGCAACAACGTAACACATGCAAGAAAGATTTAGCTATGCAACAGTTCAATAACATGTTTAGGAATGGCACAAGCATTCAGGCCTACACTACAGAGATCAAGAACATAGCGGATTAGCTTGCCACCATTGGATCTTCAGTGTTTGAGGATGATATGATTGTAGTGACATTGAATGGACTTGGCAAAGAGTATAAAGCATTTGATATGTCTATTTCTGTGAGAGTTGAATCCCCTGATTGGGATGAGCTGATTACTTTGCTACTACATGAGGAAGTTAAGCTTGGGCTGAATACAGGTTCTAGTACGTCTCAAAGCAGAGACACTGTTCTTTACTCTAGCCAGTGTGGTAGAGGCAACAGAGGATGTGGCTCTTTTTGAGGTCAAGGAGACACTCGAAATGCTTATGGGTGGATAGCATATCAGCAGAATGCTTGGCATGGCAAAAATACACAGGGCCAGCATGGATTTGGCAGCTTTAGAGGTAGGGGGAGATTACCCCATGGTAGAGGTGGTGGATCTGGTTCATGGCAGTCAAATGATCAGTCAAACAGAGATAAGGACTGTCATTACTGCAACAGATATGGACACATTGCAAAGGATTGTTACAAGAAGTAGGGAGATATGAAGGCAAAGGGCAAACAACATGGGCACTATGCATCTTCTAGCGGTGCTCATGATGAGCAGGTTGACAGATTGTTTGCCATGTAGCATGTGTCTGAGAATGCATCTAGGCAGAAAAGAGATGAGAGATGGTACATTGATTCAAGGGCTTCAAATCATATGACACCCCATGGAGAATGGTTTGATGAGATGCTTGTAGGTTCACATGGTTATGTGTGGTACTGGGGATGACACCCAACATGACATTCAGCACACAGGAATTGTTCCGTTGTTGATGCTACCCACGGGGGGTTCACTCATAGTAAAGAAGACATATCACCAAGGAATTCTAAAAAAACCCCTATTTATGAAGCTTGTAAGACTAATATATCCCCCTATTTAAGCTTATAAGATATATACATATATGACTTTTTAAATATCGCCTTTCTTAAATGTAAGTCTTCATAGAACATATACTAAATTTCTTTTTAAAAGTTGGAATTATGCTAAGTAATTAAAAGTATCAAAATGGTCATATCACAAAGTGATTTATGTAGTGGCACTTGGATTCTACTTACTAGTGAAAAGAATTGCTGATATGTGACACAAGAAGTGAGACATTCACTTTTTGCAAGTCTAAAGTGCTTACGCTCAAGCTGGCAGATGAAGGAAAAGAACCTGGAGTTGCGAAGGATGATGATCCAAAGTTGCGGCGGGAGGAGAAACAATAGTCGATGTTTATTCATAGTTTGCTAATGTTTTTTTTTGTTAGAAACCTTAGGTTCAATAACCCTACTATGTGAGGGTTTAGAGTTTTAACCTTACTTGTCAAGGTCTCTTGTATGTCATGGAGAAACCAATCTATGGAGAGAGGTGATCAAATGCATCCCCCTCCCCCCTTCTTTTTTCCCTCTATCCCCTCCTTAAATTTAAGTTCAATATAGGAAATTAAGAGGGGACTACCTGTAATGTATACGTTTAAGTGTCCCCTTCCAAAAACCCCCCTCCCTTACACTCACGTGATACCATTCAACATCTATAGTAAACTCCTCGGGATGTTACTTGATGGCAAGAAAAAGAGCCTGCATGATGTACTACATGTACCTACAATAACCAAGAATATTTTGTCAGTTGGATAGATGGCAGAACAGAATTTGCAGACGAGATTTAATAGAGATGCATGCTTTGTTAGAATATGGTAATGGCTACAAATTGATTGCTAGAGGCCGAAGAGATGGCAGAATGTTTACTCTTGATGCGTCAATTCCAGAATTGAAAGCAACCATGTTTGCACATGATGATGGTGCTATATGAGATGTTGAGATATGGAATAAGTGGATTGGCCATGTGAATGTACAAAAGTTGAAATCTATGTAGCAGAAGGAGATTGTGCTTGGATTGCCTAAGTTCAAGTATCATGACTTTGGACATGTATTGATGCATGCCAGTTTGGAAAGCAAGCACGGTTTCCATTTATGAGACATGTATGGAATAGCTCATGACCCTTGTAGTTGGTACATTCAAATGTATGGGGTCCATCTCATAATGCTTCGTTTGTTGGTGGTGCTTGTTACTATGTATCCTTCATTGATGATTTCAGCAGTAGGTATACTTGGCTTTACATATTGAAACATAAAGATGATGATGTGTTTGATGCATTCAAGGACTTCAAGAAGCATACTGAAAATGAGTTGAGCTGTAAAATTTCATGTCTTAGATCAGATGGAGGTGGAGAATATGTCTCTAATTACTTTGATAGGTACCTTGCTAAACATGGGATCAAAAGATAGTTAACTTACAGCTATACACCGTAGCAAAATGGTGTAGCAGAAAGGAAAAATATGGTACTTATGAAATTAGAAAGAGCTATGCTGAATGAGAAGAGTTTACCAAATGGTTATTGGGCTAAAGCAGTAGTGACTGCTGTCTATGTGTTGAATAGAACCCCTACATCAGGGATTCATGATGTAACTCCATATGAGAAGTTGTATGGTCATAAGCCTGACATTTCACACTTGAAAGTATTTGGCAGCATTGCATATGTGCATGTTCTTGATGCAAAGAGGAAGAAATTGGATCCTAAAGCTATCAAGAGTGTGTTCCTTGGTTATGCACAAGACCGGAAAGCTTACAAGTGTTATGTACCATCTACACATGAGACATCAATTAGTAGAGATGTTGTTTGATGAGATGGCATCATGGTATGGTAATCCTATTGCAGTGGCTACTAATGGATCAAGCAGTTCTAGTAATGCTGAAAATACACCTATAGTGAGTACATCTATGAGTGGTCCTACAGGTGATGGGTCACCTACAGTAAGTTCTTAGTTAGGATGCTTGCGGAGTCATACTCCTATGTCCACTAACATGAATATGTCAGTGAGAGGGAGATTGGATAAGGGAAAAGAAAAGATTCTTGAGGATATGATAGGTCCACTTATAGCAGGTTATGAGTCATCTAACAATGACAGTTTGGATGGTGAATTGGGCATTCCGTCTATTATGACACCTGGAGCACGGCATAGTCGTTATGTACCGCCTCATGAGAGGCAAGCTCAAAGTGAGCCATAGTTACCGAGATCTAAGAGAGTCAGAAAACTAGTTGATAGGTTTACATACACTAGTTATTCAACCCACCATTATGCATATATATGGCTAGCGTGACAGGTTACAAATAACCTACAAAGTTTGATGATGCAATTACAGATGATAACTGGTGTGCTGCCATGGATGAGGAGCATGTATCCCTGGCTAAAAGTGAGACATGTAATTGGTTGAGTTGCATGAAGGAAAAGTCCCCATTGGTTGAAAATGGGTCTACAAGGTTAAGTGCAAGTCAGATGGTTCGCTAGAATGCTATAAGGCCAAGCTGGTTGCAAAAGGGTATGCACAACAATATGGCCTTGACTATGAGGAGACTTTCAGTCCAATGGCTAAAATGGCAACAGTCAGAACTGCCATTGCTTTGGCAGCATGCAAAGGCTAGAAATTATGGCAAATGGACATCAAGAATGCTTTCTTGAATAGTGATTTGGTTGAGGAAGTATATATGGAGTAGCCTGAAGGCTATGTTTACCCGGACTTTCCTACACATGTATGTAAGCTGAAAAAGGCTTTATATGGATTGAAACAAGCACCTAGAGCATGGAATGCTCGGATCAGTAGTTATTTACAGCAAGATGGATTTAGATTGGGTGATGCAGATCACAGTCTGTTCACGAAGAAGACAGATCATGGATATGTGTTTCTAGTGGTTTATGTAGATGACCTTATCATCATTGGAGATGATGAAGAGGGCATTGCTAGAATTAAATCATGTTTACATGCTAAATTCAGAGTCAAAAACCTTGGTGAACTAAAGTATTTTCTTGGGATTGAGGTAGTCTCTATGCCTCAAGATATATGGCTGCTATAGAAGTAGTATGCTCATGACATGTTACTGAAGTATGGTATTGCTGAATGCAAGCCTATGGAGACACCTCTTGATTAGAATTTCAAGCTGTAGATTGATATTGGGAATGTCATAGAGAATGTGACCATGTATTGATAGATGGTGGGCAACTTGATATACTTGACTATTACCCCCGTCCTGACTTATGTTATGCAGTGGGGCTAATTAGTTAGTTCATGCAAAAGCCTCGCAAACCATATTTAGATGCAATCAGGAGGATCATGAGATATTATGTAAAGGGTACTATAGATTATGGGCTGTTTTATGCATATGGAAAATCTCTTGACTTGACATGGTTTACTGATGCTAATTGGGCTGGTTGTGCCTATGACAGGAGGTCAACCAGTGGATATGCATTTGGATTGGGCAACAGTATGATTAGTTGGCAAAGTAAGAAACAACCTACCATTGCATTGTCTAGTATAGAAGCTGAGTATAGAGGAGCTGCCTTAGCGGCTTGTATAGCAGTTTGGCTGATGAAACTGTTGAAAGAATTGGGAATATAGCTGGAAAGTAGAGTGAGATTGCATTGTGATAACCTTAGCAGTGTTATGTTGGTTAGCAATCCTGCCTACCATACTAGGTCCAAACATATTGAGGTTCACTACCATTTCATAAGAGACATGGTTCTTACAGGGCAGATTGACTTGATTCATATGAAGACTGAAGACCAGGTAGTAGATATATTTACCAAGTCTCTTGGTAAAGAAAAGTTCATATATTTTAGACAGCTACTTGGAGTTTATCAGATGGTTTGAGCTTGAGGGGGAGTGTTAGAATATCAAGCTCTCGTTACTCTTCAGTCAGTCTATCTTTATGTGTGTGACTGGATACAGTTGTACACGTGTGTGTCATTCAATAAGTCGGTGTAGTCAGTGACTTAACCACAGTTAGTCTTGGTTAGTCATACCTATGTGTGTAAGTCTCTTTTAGTTAGTATGATAGAAGAATAATGGAAGAAGAACAACAATGAGCTGAGACTCATCTTTCGCTCCACTCTATATCTCTCCCTATCTTCCAACAGGGGGTGGTCAATTGCTGCTTAGTAGCTAGCTCATCACAAAATTGCTCAAAAGCTTTTGAGACATACCTCAATTATTTGACCTTAGGCATTTTAGCCTATACCTAGATTGGTTCTCAACAAGAGCAAGCCAACATTGGAAGGTAGACAAGACATCTGATTTGTGCTTAATAGGGTAAGCCCAGAGCTTATATGAGTAATCATCAATGAATATGACAAAGTACTTTGCACCACCTACTAGCAATTGGCAAGGCATAGGACCACATACATCCAAATGAACAAGAGCCAGAGGCTCTCCCATGTGCTTCATGCCATATTTCTCATGTATACTATGTGTCTGCTTACCATATAAACAATGATCACAAGACTCAAAATACTTATAGTCTAGGGACGAAAGATACTGCAAACTAGTAAGCATTCTCATGTATACTATGTGTCTGCTTACCATATAAACAATGATCACTAGACTCAAAATAGTTATAGTCTAGGGACGAAAGATACTGCAAACTAGTAAGCATTTTCATTCCTTTCAAAGACATGTGCCCAAGGCAACGATGCCAAAGAGATACATATGGAATTGCAGCCATAGCCAAAACATGGTCACTTGGCCCAAATACAAGAAAAGGATAGAAGGTACTAGACCTAGCACCACGTGCAATAACAAGATTCCCATGGACAATCTTCCATGAGGAATCACCAAAAGAGACAACATAAATTGCATCATCCAAGGTGCCAGTAGAGATAACACTCTTTTTGAGAGCTAGTATATAATGTATATCATGAAGAGTGTAAATGTTGTTTGAATCGAAATGTAGTTGGACATTAGCAATACCAACTATCTCTAATTCTAGATCATTATCCAAATTGACAAATCCAGTCATATTGTGAAAGAAGTGAAACTACTCTCTATTAAGGGTCACATGAAAGGAGATTACCCCTGAATCTATCAACCAACACTAAGTATATCCTGACAAAGCATTAGTTAGTATGAAGCATCAAAGGAAAAAGCTGCCAAGATAAGATCATCAGATATATTAGGTTGCAATACATTAGTTTTCTCAATATTTACACTACACTTACAAACACAATGCTATGATATCATTCCCGTCCTGCACTTTACACTTTTCCTTTTTCTTGTGCTTGTCTTCGAGCATTTTATGGCATTGTGGCCGAATATGACCTGCTTTTCCACAATAATGACAAGCAAGACTGGACTTATGGCCATGGGACTTACAACAAAACTGTCCATGTGTCCTATATTAAGACTTGCTAGAGTCTCTACCATGGCCATTTCCATCTTGTTGGCCTCTCATAGCCAATGCATGTGATGTATGACAAGCATCAACATTCTTTCTGTTCACCTCTTCTGTTAAGAGGGCACTCTTAACATTCTATAATTTTAGCCCATCCTTAGCATAGAGAGCCGTATGAAAAGTATCGCATGATGACTCATGTAGAGTGCCAAGCAGAAATAAAGGATGTAAAGTATCCTTGAGCTCAATCTCCTATGAAGCTAAATGGCTAACGATGGAGTGTAACTCATTCAAGTGTGCAGACATAGAAGTCCCTTCATTCATGTGAAGGTCCATCGATTGTTTCAGCTAATACATCTGAGAGATAGGACTCTATTGTCATAAAGATTTTTAATCTATGTCCAAAGCTCATACGTAGTGTGATTTCCAATTACAACATTGTAATGAACTTACTTAGAGAGTGATAAGATGATCATGGACTTGCATAGCTCATCCAGTTCATCCTAATCCTCAGCTACAATATTTTTAGGTATGGCACCCCCATTTGTGAGTGGTCTAACATGCAATTTTTGCACTAAAACTTGCTACATTTGGGTCTTCTTATAACTATAATTGTTCTCATCCAATTTCTCAATATTGAAGATAGCACTGTCATGAGAACCACTAGCCATAATGAGACCAAGCAAGTACACAAAAGGGCAAGATGGATTGTTGTAATAAATTTTAGCAATATGCCAGCAACCAACTGTGATCAATCAAGGAGAAATAAGCCAAGAACAACAGACAATGAAGACTCTCATAACTGTAGTGTGTTAGAAACCAGACATGCAATAGGCATAGACATCATGCATAGGGTAGGTGTCAAAGGTAAATGAACAAAACTGCCAGATGCATAACCCACTTAGCAAAGCTTAATACATAACCTAGAAGCACATAAATATCACTAACAACACCCTGATAGATGTAAGTACCAGGTCTAAGCCAAGAGATCAAACCAGTCCATGATAGGATAACTGCATCTAATGAATATCAAGAGAGTATGTACATGTCACAAATGAGTCCTATCCGACCGAAAAGGCGAAAGGGATTGCTATCACTATGGCTTCCTCCTATAATAGAAGTTGAGTCGTATCCAAGCTTTATAAAGTATCGATTCGTTCAACATGTATGGGATGAGACCACCGTCATTTTCCTCGATAGCTCAGCGGTAGAGCGGAAGTGCCAATGTGGCTCAGTACATAAAGCTGAGTAGCTCCCATTGAAGTAAAATTAGAATGCCAAGTGAGCAAGCAAAGATCAAAACATCATGTGAATGACATTTGAGTATCCAAGATCCATAGTGAACATATATGGAAGTATTGAACCCAAGTAGTTTGCAAGAGTCTGACTATAGCATCCAAGTAGCATCGAAGGATAGGGATGACAGCCAATGCTCAAGCATCCAACCTCCAATCTCAACTTAGGAGCATGTCATAAACATATCTAGAGGCATATATGACAATCAAAGTGTCAGTACATCCAATATGTGGTACGTAAGTACCTTCAAAGCATAATGAACATATCCATGGAAACTTTCCTTGTCACAATCTAGATGATCTTGCTAAGAAATACCATTTTCCTCAAAGCCCTTGTCGACTCCTAGGCCTACGCATTTTTCATTGGTGATGGCTTATTAATAGTGAATAGATACCAAATTCTAGCACTCCAAAATACTAATCATGCACCAGTTGAAGTCATGGATGGAAGACCTCTAGCATCTCAAGATATTACCAAGGAAACCTGACTACTCATGGTAACTCTTGGTGATCACAAATCTTGTGTATGCTTTAATATCATATCCAGTCCCACAAATCCAATCATCCTTGGGATGCCTTGGCTAAAGAAACACAACCCAAAAATCGACACATCATGAAAATAAAGGAAAGTTAGTATATCTAGGAGCCAAAGCCTTTATGCGCATAGCAAGGCAGGAGCAGACCTACATGATATATCATATGCTAGATCAAGAATCTAGTAAGGAAGAGCCAGTCAAGCTACCAAGATAGTATCAAGAATTTCATGATGTCTTTGAAAAAAAGAATGCATATCTCTTGCCTAGAAACCATCCATATGATTGTGTTATAGAACTCCATGAGGGGGCTCAATTACCTTATGGATCCATCTATAGGCTATTCCCTAATGAACTAGCTAAACTACACAAGAACATTTATGAAAACTTAGCCGAGGGGCTCATTAGGCACTCAAAGTCTCCTGCTAGAGCCCCAATTCTATTCGTGAAGAAGAAAGATGGGTCACTTTGAATGTTTATGGTTTATCCATGACTCAACAAGATAATAATCAAGGATCGATACCCTTTTTTGTTTGATACCAAAGCTTTTGGAATGCCTTGGAAAATCCAAGAGCTTCACAAAGATTCATCTATAAGGGGCTTACAATCTTGTACCGATTAGAGAAGGGGATGAATGGAAGACAACCTTCCACACAAGATATGGTCACTTGGAGTATATTGTTATGCCATTCGGTCTCACAATGTTCTTGTAGTGTTCCAACATATGATAAATGATATCCTCCAAGAGCATCTAGATGATTTTATAGTAATATACTTGGATGATATCTTGATATTCTCAAAAGATCCAAAGGAGCATGAACACCATGTAAAATTAGTTTTGAAAGACCTCAAAGAAAAAGGACTATATGCAAAACTTGAGAAGTGTTTCTTCCATTATACATAAGTGGACTTCTTAGGATACCATGTCTCCTAGAGAGGAATCTTCATGGACCCCAAGAAGATCGAGACTATTCTTGACTAGCAGACACCAACATGTGTCTGTGATGTCCAATGCTTTCTTTGATTTACCAACTTCTACATGATATTTATCAAGGATTACTCAAGGATAGTCACACCACTCACCAAATTCAGAGGAAACACAAAAGTTCTCATGGACCCCAAAAGATGAGAAGGCCTTCCAGACCCTAAAGACCACTTTCACCACCACTACCCCAATCTTAGTCCACTTGGATCCTATCAAGCCATTTTTCTTGGATACTGATGCCCATCCATTCATGATTTGAGAAAGATGGCATGTGGAGGTTGTGATTAGGAAATTAAAGATAACTTCATGCTACGAAATATAACTTCATGCCCATCCATTCATGATTTGAGAAATATACAATGATGGATCCATGATATGCAATCAATCAACCTATGCTTCACACAAAAATAATGTATGCACTAAAGAATTTGTGCCTAGCCTATCTACATTTGCTCGTGCATCATGCAAAATGCAAACATAGTTCCTTGATTATTTAAGATCCTTATCCTCACCTCTCAACACTCAGCAATAAAATATTGTACTCCGATCCAGCCACCCTAATTCTCACAATCTCTCAAGAAATGATCGTCCTCAGGATGTTGGTAAAGAAAACCACCCATATCGCAACTGATGGCATCCTTCATGACCCTCAAACTCACCCAACCACCTTACCCACTTAACCAAAGTTCCTAATTTAGTGATGAACATCCTAACTCTCGTGCGTGCAAGAAACAATGAGTGTTCAATGAAAGGTGCTCTCTCAAGTGCGTGCGCATCTAACATTTACTGCATATAGCTGCAGTGGGTCTCAAGTCATGCTAGTGCTCAAGGATGTTGCAAAACATGCATAAATCCAACCCATGGAATGGAAGTATTTGAAAAAACTAGGAGAGGAATTCCGATTGTAGTGTATTGACAAGTGCTAGGTTGTCGCAACGTTGCGCGTCCACTACTGTGAAGCCACTTTGGAGTATCTCGATTTTGTCACTTTTCCTTTGTGCTTAAAAGTTGTTGGTGTTACAAAAGATTTAGACATAGACTATCTTTTACATGCTGAAACAAAGAAACTAGGTTTGGAAATAGAGATTTTTGTGGCCAACACACTTGTGGACATGTGTGGTAAATGCGGATCACTTGTAGAAGCACGGCAAGTGTTTGATAGGATTTATATGAAAATTGAAAGTTCGTGGAATGCAATGACCACAGCATATGTTGAACATGGATTTTGTGAAGAAGCATTGATGTGTTTCAAAGAAATGCAGCTCCCAGGCTCGCAATTTCATTTGGAATTAATGAAAGAGAGGATTGGAAGAGAGATCTATGTAGATCTAGATGGAATTGCATGGAGTGCACTGATTGCACGATATGTTGAACATGGGCTTAATAAGGAAGCATTGAATTGTCTTCATGAAATGGACCTGAGAGGTGTTGCTATGGATGTTGCCACATTTGTCTACAGCTTGAAAGCTTGTGGCACTTTTGATGTCTCGATTTTGGAGGTATTGGACAGTATGTTTGAGGTGAAAGCCAACAATGGTGACACATTCTTTGGTGGTGAAGATTTTGAAAATGCACTGCTAAACCATTTTATTCAGGAGTTTAACAAGTAAGAAGGCATGGACATCACAAAAGATAACCTTGCTCTTCAAAAGTTACATGAGGTTGCTGAAAAGGTGAAAGTTGAGCTCTCTACTTCCACGCAAATAGACATATAGTTTCTCTTTCTTACGGTTGATGCAACAGGTCCAAAGCATTTCAACCTCACCCTTAGATGATCAAAGCTTGAGGCTCTTGTGATGGACATGATTGAAAGAACTCGCAAACCATGCAATGATTGTCTGGTGGAAGGAGGGTTGAAGCCTAGTGAGCTGGAAGAAGTACTCCTGGTTGGGGAAATGACCCAAATGCCCAAGGTTTGTGATTTTGTGGCCAAGATATTTAGTAAAGAGCCAAACTAAAATGTTAATGCTGGATGAAGCTATTGCCATGGGCACTACCATTAGCAAGGGTTCTTCGAGGTTTGTGATTTTGTGGCCAAGATATTTAGTAAAGAGCCAAACTAAAATGTTAATGGTGGATGAAGCTATTGCCATGGGCACTGCCATTCAAGTAGGGGTTCTTCGAGGTGACGTCAAAGTTATCTTACTTTTAGATGTGCCACCTCTATCTACTTTTTAAAAAGGGTCGACAAACTTTTTGGGAGAACACGGGTGATTTTTTTCAAAAAAGATCAACATTAAAAAGGAAGGGTAGCCTTTTTTCTATTTTCTCCATCACCTATGATGATGTTGGAAGGTGTTTATCAAGCAGCAAAATATGGCACCCTAAATGGATCTTAGCTGCAAAGAATTAATTTAGTAGCCTCCTCAAGTTTCCGTTATGGTCACATTGAATTATGTAATTTGATTATGCTGAAGTTGAAGTACTACTGTCTTTTGCTCATTTCCAGGAATTAGAGGCTGAGCACGGAGTCATAACCCTCTTCCTTGTTGCTAATACATGCCAAGCTATGGCTACGGCCAAAGTCCAAGTAGTTGAAGTCCTGCATGTTATGATCATAGTCCTACATCATCGATGGCTGAATTAGAGGAGTTTCAATCAGCGTTTTGTAATTGATAGGCAATGCATGACTAATATTATTAGACCTGAAGAAGGGAAAGGATAACAGACTCTAAATGGAAATCTCTCCAAGAAGCCTGCACACAATTGAAAGAAAGAAAAATAACTTTACTTTTAGCAAACAAGAAGACATCCTCTATGTCAGCAAGAAGACAAAGCTAAAAGCCAAAGTCTGAAGATCAGAGAAAAGAATAATAAGTTGAAATGAGCTCGAAAGGGTGGAAGACTACAATGGAAGCAGCAGGGCCCGAGAATACATCAGATGGGAAACCAAAGATTTGAAGTAGAGATTGACATGTAATAGTTATTGTCTGTTCACTGAGACCAAAAGCATGAATGCCATTAAGACTTAGAGGAGAAGCTCTGAATTTAGCACTGATGATAGGTTCCTTTGTTGGTCTGCATTCAGCCTCATGCCTAGAGAACTAAATGGGTCCAACCAGACCTACTAAATTGGTTGATGAGAAGGCAAGCAAATAGATGGTCTATGCAGGATGTGGTGTAACAACAATTTTGCTTATACTGTGCCATGTCTGTGCTATTCATTTGAATAAACAAGAGGCTCATGCATCCTCTTGATCCATAAGCATCATGCATTCATTGAATCATGAAGGCATCAACAAGCCAATAGTTTTTTTTCTACAACCTTTGGGACAATAAACTTCATAACCATGGAAGTCCAAAAATTTTCATGGCACTTATGGGGGAATAAAACATATTTGAATGCTTCAAGAGTTGTTGCAATAAAAAAGGCTTCAAGTTGATGCACTATAATTGTGTGACTGCTGTGGACTACTATGATATGTGCACCGTAATCAAAGAGTTGGAGCAAGCATCATGAGGTGCTAGTAAAACTTTAAATTGTGTTTAGAATTTGTTCAGAGCATTGAGTAGCGAGACAAATTCAAATTTGGGTAAACAACTTGTGTGAATCAAATCGTTTTTGAGTTCTTTGAGTGTTTGATTTCTTCATGCTTGTGATCTTGAGTAAACAGAGGCCCGGTGCCTTCTGGTAATCAAACTGCGAGACGAGAATCCTTGATTCATCTCACATTTGGTGAACACGACATGAAAGCTGGAACTTGGATTGCAAGTGATGGATGAAGCAGTGAAAAATGCACTAGATGTACTATATGAGGAAAGGTGTGTATTTGATGGTTATGATCCTAAAGGTTATCTTACATGCTACAAGTTAGAGATGAAACTTAGAGGTGTCTGAGATGAATGCATGATCATAGATTTTAAAAAACTAGTGATTCGGGAGTTGCATGAGCAAATACATGAATTGGACAGAGTATATGAAGACAGTTGGACAAATTTTGAAGATGTTGTTATACATGTGGGTGACTGTTATTTGGAATTAGAGATAGGGGAAACTTTTGGTGATGTAGGTGTTCTTGAAGAACCATATACATGTGTTTTTAAAGAACCAAATGTAGGTGTTCTAGAAGAACCAGATGCAAGTGTTCTAGAAGAACTAGATAAAGGTGCTCTAGAAGAACAAGAAGATCATGGTGAGTGGGCAAAAGTCAAGGTATGATGAATTTTGGGAGAAAATTTTTGCAAATCTTAAAGCTAAGAAAGATGCATGCCTTATCAAAAATGGTGATATTCTAGAACCTCATGATGAGGAAGGACTGAGTTTGAGTTCTCCATGCACAATTGGAAAACTAGGTTTTGGGCAATTCTACATAGGTCAAAGATAAAAACCAAATTGAAGCAGAACAAAATTTTTCATAGGTGATGAATGTCACAACTACCTCCAGGAGCGGTTCCAGTGAGGATGGAGATGAAGGTGTAGATTGTCTTATGACTGTCTTATGACTAGCTCAAAGGAAAATACTATCTACATGGACTATTCTTAGGTTTTTGATTATGGTTCATATGATTGTAATTTTACTATGGAGGATGATGTGTAGTCTCTTGGTGCATTCCATGAGAAGGTTTGCTATGATCATGCTATCGAAAGGAAAACTAATGCTATTTTTATGATGCATCTAAGGGTGATGCTGCAGTTCACAAATATCTTATGAAGGGTAACAAGAAGGAGGAGTTTTTTGCAAGTCATAATACCCCTATGTATGATATATGTGATGAGGTTTCTTTTGGTCATCATACAGGTGATTTACAAGATTATTTGGTAGTGAAGGAAGAACTGTAACTTTTGGCTCTTCTCGATAAAGCTTTGGAGGGGTTTTTCATTCTAGATGATAAGAGAAACAATCAGTGTAAAGACAAACCAAATTTAATACAATAGGGACAAGAGGATAATGAAGAGTTGATGCAGATGCTTGCTAAGGTTCTAAAGAAATTTTCACCTAGCACAAATGTTGTACAATATTGTTGAGAAATAAGCCAAAGTCTAAGGCATAGTCTAAGCCTTATCATATTGTTGTATGCAAAGTGTCCTTAAGTTTGGGGTATCTATCTTTTGAAGATACCATTTTAGTGTGTGGACTGTTTTGGAGATATGGTTGGAGAAGACATTGAGCTCCTAACCTATGCTTGTTTCATCTTAATATCCCTCTACTTGCAGTTTTGTCATTTGGTATTAGAGCATCTCATCGCGCTTACCCCAATACTTGATGACTGCTATATTAGTAGGAGCTCTGGCTGTGACCATGACAATCCAGTCCTCCGCCTTGTTCTTATTGGATGACTGCTCAGATCCTGCCATGGCCAAGATGTGGACCACAACTTGAAGCTCAAGAAAGCATCGATCCATCTTGTTCATAGTCAGCACATGCCTAATCCTCTCTCCTAGAGCAGTCTCAGTCTGAACACAAACACCTTCCACACAGTCTACCACCACTAAAGCTCCATCGGTGATACGTAGAGCAGCTGTAACTTCAGATGAGAAGTCAACATGGCTAGGAGAGTCAATCAAATTGATAAGATAGTCATTGCCATCCTTTTCTCCCTTGTAATCCTTTAAGGATGCATCTGACATTTCATAGTACAGAGAAATTCTAGTTGATTTAATGGTAATGCCGCGTTCAGCTTCATCCTGGTGTGTATCAGTCAGACGCACATCACCAGCAACCTCCTGGGCAATAATGCCAGCAGAGCAGCGACCAGGGAATCCGTGAGAGTTGACTTGCCATGGTCAACATGGGCAATGACGGGCATGTTCCTGATATTATGTTTTTTATCCATAATCCTACAGATCTCTTCTATAGTAAACTTCACCATTTTGACCGATTGATTGTATCAAACTCCTAAATCAAGAAATAAAAGAGATCTGCCGCTTGAGAGCAGCCTTCTTGCACCGCAAGACGCACTGCCACCACTGAATGCAAAAGAGAGAGGAGCGGAGAAGAGGAGGCTGCACAGAAAGATCTCATCGATACGGGGAGTACAAAGATGACGATCAGCACCTGCCATTGTTTCTCACTATTGTTGAGAGAGAGAGAGAGAGAGAGAGAGAGAGAGAGAGAGAGAGAGAGAGAGAGAGAGAGAGAGAGAGAGAGAGAGAGAGAGAGAGAGAGAGAGAGAGAGAGAGAGAGAGAGAGAGAGGGAGAGAGAGAGAGAGCCTCCTTCTTCTTGCGGCTAGTACAGTCATCATTGTCATCATCATCCTCATTTTAACAGCTCAGACCGAGGTAAGGATGCCTACAAGCTTTGCAACAGATAAAGCAAGAGTTTTATGTGGTCAAGAACAAGCTAGAAACTTTGTTACAGATGGAGCAACAGATTTGAGCTGCAGGAGGATCTTTGCCTATGATGCAATGATCAGTTTTGGAGGTCAACCTTGTATTCTTCCAGTTTTTGTTTTGTTGCGAGTACAGCCTAAAGAAGTTGATGGGATAATCAGTAATCATTACCTTTTAAGAAAATACAGAGTTTGTGTTGCTCTGTGCTCATCACAGCAGGAGAGAGTGACATCTTGTAACTGGTTATAGTAAAACCAAGAAGCCAGCTGCTGTCTTGATGAAAAGAAATGCAAGGCTAGGTCCACATCTTGCTGTTGGCAGAATATTATAGATGAAGTGTTCCATTGTAGAAGTGCCAAGTGCAGGGATAGTGTGCTTCAAGTGCCATAAATACAGTCCAGGACTCCAGACTATGCCACAATCTACAGGAAAAACGAAATACCTTGCTTGATAGACTTGAGCCAAAAGAAATTTAAAAATTGCAAGAAAAGTGGTCAACTTTAGACCCATGTTTTAATGCATTTTGGGTCATACAAACATCGTGTGGAATCCAATTTGGATGGTTCTTGCCAGGAACTGAATGTATGACATGTTGGCATCATGGATGGATGTATATGACAGTTTTTGGACACATGTATGACAGTCATATTGCTGAATACTATTTCTGGACAGATTGTATTGTTGTTTTCTTCTGAATTTGTAGCAGTCATAATGTCTGACACGGCACAGAGCACTCAGATCATGGGGGACAAATTGACCAAAGACAACTATAGTGTGTGGTCTTACAGGATGGAGAATTTTTTGATGGGTAGAGGTCTATGGGATCTCATAACAGGTGATGATGAATGTCCAGAAGTTCCCGAACATCCAACTGAAGAGCAAAAGAAAGTGTACAAGGATTGGACTGGGAAGAACAGGAAGGTTTTGCATTGGATCTCCATATGTATTTCAGAAACATTGATTCCTCATATCAAAAAGGCAAGTACTTGTAAGGAGGCATGGGAAATCATAGAAAAAATGTATGGAACATGTACAGAGGCTCGTAAGATACAACTTAAGTAGAGATTACATGGTGCATGGAGAGGCAATCGCAATATCAGTGACTATGTGGCAGAAATCAAGCAAATTTCAGAAGACCTTGCATCCATTAATGCACCTGTTGATGATGATGATTTAGTGTTAGTGACACTAAATGGGCTTGGACCAGCTTTTAAATCTTTGGATACCTCTATTTCCATTAGGGGAGGCTCTATGCCTGACTTAGAGGAGCTTATTGGATTGCTACTTATACAGAAGAAATCAAGTTGGGATTGAATGCATCTAGCAGTGGCAAAAATGCAGGTGGAGATAGTGTCTTCTATCACCAGAGAGGTCGTGGCAGCTCATCTAGAGCTAGAGGCTCTTCACCTAGTCGTAGTAATTATGGCTTTGCTTGTGGAAGAGGTAAATTTGGTCGTGGTGACTTCATGCATAGAGGCAGGGGGAGATCTTTCCCTAGAGGTAGAGGACGGTCTAGTCCTTCTTCACAAAGAGATGGCACTTGTCATTATTGTGGGCAATTTGTCACTTTGAGAAGGATTATTATCAATAATAGAATGCTATGTCTAGGGGTCATGGAAGGACCCAATATGGCCACTATGCAGGCACTTATGGTGGTACAGGTTATGGACCTAGAGGTGGATTGCCTAGAGGTCATTTATTTGCTATGGAGCATGTGCCTGGGAGAATGACTCATCCTCCTCGTGAGAATGACTGGTTTTTGGATTCAGGAGCTACAAACCACATGAATCATCATGCTGAGTGGTTTGATAGCAAGGAGCAAGTGCAGAATGATGAATATGTTGCCACTGGTGATGATACTTTACACAAAATTACTCATATTGGTAGTGTGCCACTTGTTACTAAAGATGGAATTGAGAACAAGCTTGGTGATGTACTTTATGTGCCCACAATAACTAAGAACCTAGCATTGGCAGATCAAGGATTGCAGGTGAGATTCAATAAGTTTGGATGTTTCATTGAAGAGTTTCATAATGGGAGAACTGGCAGGGTGATTGCTCATGGTAGAAAGAAAGGGAGATTGTTTGCTTTGGATGCAGGTACTCTAGTGATTCAAAACTCTATGTATGTTGAGAGAGGACATGGGCAAGATAAGGATGTGGAATTTTGGCATAGACGGATTGGTCATGTTAATTTGCAAAGATTGAAGCAAATGCAATCAAAACAGATAGTCCGTGGTTTACCGCATTTAGGATATGTGAATTTTGATCATGTATGTGAGGCTTGTCAATTTGGCAAGTAGTCAAGATTTCCATTTCCAAAGAGGGGGAGAATAAGCAGCTATCCTTTGGAAATAATACACTCAGATATTTGGGGCCCATGTCAGAATGTTTCCATGAGTGGAAAATGTAGATTCTATATCACTTTCATTGATGATTTCAGCAGGATGACTTGGGTGTACTTTATGCAGCATAAAAGTGAAGCATTTGAAAAGTTCTTGGAATTTAAATCTATGGTGGCTGAAAAGTAGTTTGGATGCTACATAAAATGTTTGAGGTTAGATAATGGTGGAGAGTACATGTCATATGAGTTTTGTGACTTCTTGAGAGATCATGGTATTAAAAGGCAATTGACATGCAGGTATACACCTCAACAAAATGGTGTGGCTGAAAGGAAGAATCGGATTATTGCAGAGGTTGCAAGGGCAATGATGAACCAAATGAACATGCCATTGTCATATTGGGCAGAAGCAGTGCATACTGCAGTTCACATTATGAATAGAACACCTATAGCCTTGATTCATAATATGTCACCATATGAGAGAATGTATGGCATGAAACCCACTGTTGCATACTTTAGAGTCTTTGGATGTGTCTGTTATGTTCATGTTCCGGATGATTTGAGAAAGAAGATGGAACCTAAGGCTGTAAAATGCATTTTCCTTGGATATCCTGATGAGAAGAAGGGATACAAATGCTATGATCCGGTGAGTAAGGAAGTATACATAAGCAGGGATGTGAAATTCAGTGAATACGAATCATGGTACAAGCCCAAAATTGTAGTGGATGTTGATTCCTATGAAAGCAATGATGATAATGGCTATGGAAGAAAAATTTCAGCAAATAGCAAGGCTGAAAGTCAGCATGTGGAGGATGCTTCAGGACCTCAAGAGAATGTGAAAAGCAGTGGTAGCTACAGTCCATGGAGTGGTAGATTGAGAAATGCACAAAGGAGTGCAGAAGTTGCAAAAGGTAAGAGACCAATGACTGAAAGTTCAGAAGACGAATCTATAGATGATGAGTATTGCATTCCGCATGTTAAAACACCTGGCACTAGAAGTGTAGGAAAGTATGTGCCACCATATGCTAGATCAGATGAGACTCACAGTAGTGCACCTCTGTAACGTGTCCACTGGAACCCTCTAGGACACGTCTTAGCAGTCCATCGGAAAGGTTGTCTAGAAAACTCCACCCGGCACTCCCATGGAATGTTGCGGGTTTTGTCATCTAGGACTTTCCGCGTCTGCCACGTAACGGAAGCGTCCTGGCCGTTCCCACTTAGGATCGGCTGGAATTGTTGGTCATTTACTAACAGCGACTAGCGTCAGACCTGATCGAACTACTTTACGCAGAACGCCTGGTCTGAAGCGGATTCATGCTGCACTTGGTTCAAGGAGAATGGGAAACGAGAGGGATGCAAGGCTCGACCTCTCTGCCAAAAGGCATAGTCCCATTCCGTTCCCCTAAAACAGCCTGAATCGGGTAATCGGTACTTCCAAGTCATTGTTCTCCTTGCTTGTTTTGGTGATGACGATCATCCTCTGTCCATCGAAGATCTTGAGAAAAGTTCCCGGCTAACCGGGACCACCCATCCGTAGGACGGACCCATGGTCCATCCTCCGCACTTTCCTCGGTTTGTTTTAGCTATGTAATTACCTACCACATTAGTTTGACATATACAAACAGCTTCCTTGATTAACCCTGTTAAGCACTGGTTCCTTCACGTAATCTTATCACAGGACATAAAGAAAACAATGTCAAACAACTTCTTTATTATCATTTTATCCTTTTATCTTTGAAATACAAGGAGTTTCCCGCCCGTAGGCGCATTCATAATCCGCCCGAAGGCTATCCAGTAATCCTTCAGTGATTACTAATCCAAGTTTCCGCCCGTAGACTAGTATGCGGGCCTCGAGATCCAATCCCGAGTCACATTAGTCTCTTGTGCAGGGCCGGGAAGGCGAGGGATTTACAGCCAGAGCCCCCCCTGGCACCCAATCGTCCTCCTGCTCCAAGTAGAACTCAACGGAGAGACCTCTCACGGCGGGTTCGGTCCACGTTCCCGGCGCGGTTCACAACCCCCTTGGTTAGGGTTAGGCAGGCAGTCGGGGGTAACTGAAGCTGCCTCTCCCTTCAGGCTTCAACCTGAAGTATTTAGATATATTTTCCTCCTTTAGTTCATTGAGCAAACAATGCAAACAGTGCTTTTCTAATGGTTACAAACACAAACAAATTCCAATGGTCTTTGTGGCTGGCAAACTGTCAAGGAGTGACTTCCTTTCCTCCGAATGCAATCCGCATTCGTTCCGGAATCAATTGCAACTTGGCAAGATTCCGATCATTCTTGGGTTAGGGTCATACCCTACCCATACTTTAGTGTTTAGTTGTGGTAGGTTCCAGCGACCATGTCGCTTTAGTTTATTGTCTGGTCATTTTCAAATACCTAACTTTCCTTTTCCTTGGCAAATTATCCCCAAGAAAAGTGAGTAACAGGATGATTAGTCATCCTCTTGTAAGTTAAATTCCTTCAATAACTTGCCAACCTCATTTTCGAGAGATGACAAAAACTCTCTTGTGGATAAATCTCAAGACTATACAATGTTGCGGCTTTGTGCACAAGTATTGCATCTATTCCACGGAATCCTTCTATCCATTACTTAGCGTTTCCCGATCACGGAGTTTACCTCCATCGAGTAACAAGGTTTTATTGGGTATCCTTCAAATCATCCCTAATTAGGTTGGTCCATGGTTCTAGAAATATGCAACTCCGTCGGAGTTTCGTCATGATCCTTAGGATAAAACCTTAGATCATTTCAAGCATGAACATCTAATTGTTTCGACAATTTGTGAACGTGTGTAGGATCTTTAGATTCACGGTTTCCGTCTAAAGCTAGGTCGAATTATTATTGTACTAAACCCTAGTTAACACTTAGGATTCCTATTATATTGACTCAATCATGTCCCACGAATCCTTGTGGTTTAGATTATTTAGTCAATTCAATTATGCTTGTCTTGCGACAAGGATGATCTTTCTAAAGTAGTAAACTAAATCTAACGGAGAACAATAGATACAATTCCACCAATACGCATAAGCATGCGGTTTATTGTTTTCACGCAACACATGGTCCATGATAACTTTATCTTTCCTTGGTAAGGTAAAATGTTTGTTAATCTGTACGCTAACTTCCCTAGGATCTACTAGGATTTACCAATTAATCATGCCTACTACTTGTAGTCCATACTTTTGAATACTATGCTTTGACTCCCAAATGCAGCTCTTAACGATGTCATTTTTCGCATGACGACTACACAATACACATCATTCTCCTAGCTACGAAGTAGTCGATTAACTCATGCAAAACTAGTGTTAATTTATTCCATCTTACAAGCTACTTGCAAGTCCATACGTACACTTTAGTACTCTATTAATTCTTTCCGAATGATACCTTATGATGCTAACCTTTTTCCTATGAAATCATTATGAGAAGTATGTTACCTAATGTGCAGTATACGCTTATTTCTAGCATGTCTAGGACGAAGATAATGCACTTATAAATTCCATTTCTTTGCCTAGGTTTAGACTCATTACCTTGAAACGGTACCAAAACTACATGCATCTAACCTTCTAATCGTTCAAATTCATGACAATTTCAATCTTACCTAACGTTCAAGAGATGTATTTTTTTCCAATTTTCATATGCTTTGAAATTTAAGCGAAAAATGCAATTTCCTTTTATGGGCTAAGTGCGCCTAATCATTTCCTTATGCGGAATTAACACGGAAGAACCTGGACTTGTGGAGTCGGGGAGATGTCCACTTGTACATTCGGAGATGAGCCTCCCGCGGTCGCCTCTTGTGATCGTTTTGGGGCCATCGTAGTCGTAAATTCGACTACCAATTTGCCTTTGTGGTCCACGGAGTGACGGCTCTCGGAATACGGCCTTCCGACCTCTGCCTTTATCCTTGTATGCGGGAGGGTTCCTCTTCGGGATGGTGCTTGCGACGGAAGCTTAGGAGTCTTCAAGAAAACTCGAATTGGCGCGGAATTTAACCTCGGACGGCTAGCGGCTTAAAATCTTCTTGCGGACCTTTTCGATGGGTCATGCGGGGTCTTTATGGCTTCACGGTCCCCTCTTCCAAAATCCGGGAAGGGGTATTAATGGATCTTCTTGGAAAAGTGGCGGGGAAGGGTCTTTGGGAAGGCCTTTGGAAAAATGGTGGGAAGGGCCTTTAAGGAGGCCCCTCTTAGAAGCTTCTGCTTCAGAGAAGCACGTGGGGGGGTTTGAACAGCGTGGCGGCGGGCTGGCGCAGATGACTGGTGGCTGGGCGGACGGGCGGCAGCGATGGCGTTGGCTGGTGGACCAGCGTTGGCGGCGGACTGGGGCGATCTCCTACACGGCGGCGACCAGCACGGACCTCACGTCCCTCTCCTCCACGGCCCGACAGCTTCTCCCTTGCTCCCTCTCTCACAGGCCTTCCCTCTCTCACAGGCCTTCTCTCCTTAGCACACCCCCTTGATGGGGAGTGTTTTTATAGGCCTTGGGGGTGGGGAAGAGGGTCTCCACCCACGTGGAGAGCTTCCCCATGCAATCTTCACTTGGCCATCCCCCCCCTCCACACTCCCTCTCCTCCAGCCATGCATCGGCTGGGGGAAGGGATAATAGTAAAAAAAATTTGCACTAAATCAATTAAAATTGTCCCTCCCAAGAGGGTGTTTTCGTGCGGCTTGCGGTTTTGATCTCCCGGTCTTGATTTACCAAAGCGGAGGACCCTATTTCACACGCGCGGGTCACATATTATACTGCCAATAAATTTCAATGCGAGGGATACCCTTTGCACAGGGTTTGCACGGCGTGTGGGAAGTAATTTTTACGGTACGGTACATGGAAATATTACATTCTCTCCCCCTTAGAAGAATCGAGATGTCCTCATCTCGAGATAAACTGGGGATATTGAAGATTGAGAGAGCTTTCATCCATCCAGGTAGCATCCTCTTCGGGATAATCTTTCCACTGGACGAGGCATTCTCTCAAGGTTCTAGATCTCAACTGTCTCTCCCTGACATCTAAAATCTTTTCCGGCCTTAGTTCAAGGATTCCTTGACTAGGCATTACAATTTGTTGATCATCAAGTACATGATTTGGGTTGGGTACATACTTTTTCAAGAAACTAATATGGAATACATTGTGAACTTGTAGGTTATCCGGAAGTTGTAATTTATAAGCACTGGGTCCTAGGCATTTGAGGATTTTATATGGACCACAATACCTTGGACTTAGCTTCTTGCATTTACCTAGAGATAAAGAACTCTTCTTCGGCCATACTCGAATGAAGACCATGTCTCCTTCTCCGAAGATCCGCTCTTGGCGCTTCAAATCTGCATATGCCTTTTGTCTATCTTTGGCTGCTTGTATGTCTTGTCTTATTGACCTTATTTGGTCATCCATGTCCTCCAACATTTGTCTTGAGGCTTCCACTCTCAGGGTAGGATCAGAAAAATTTAGAGGACTTCGACAATCATGACCATACAATGCCTGAAAAGGAGTCATTTGAATGCTCTGCTGATAAGAAGCATTGTAAGCTAATTCTACTAATGGCAAGTATTGAATCCATCTCTTTGGCTCTCGACAGCAGTAAGCCCTAAGAATATCCTCAATGATTTGATTTACTCGCTCTGTTTGTCCATCTGTTTGGGGATGGTAGGCAGTGCTAAAACAGAGTTGAGTCCCAATAGCTTCAAAGATAGCTCTCCAGAAGTGAGAAGTGAAAAGAGAATCTCGATCGCTAATGATCCTTCTAGGTAAACCATGTAGCTTGAATATTTCTTTGATAAACATTCTTGCGATATCGGAAGTTTTATAGTTTGTCTTTACCGGAATCAGGTGTGCAACCTTAGTAAGCATGTCAACTACAACCATAATGGAGTTGTATCCTCCTTGGACTTGGGGTAAGCCTACCACAAAATCCATACTGATGAATTCCCATTTCATTTGGGGAATGTCAAGTGGTTGCAATTTTCCTGGCATCATGACATGTTCAGCCTTGATACGTTGGCAAGACAAACATTCGGTGACATATTTGAGGACGTCACCTTTGAGCCTCTCCCAATAATAGCTCTTCCTGACTACATTAAGAGTTTTTGCATAGCCGGGATGTCCTGCGAAAGGGGAATCATGTGCTTCCCACAATATCTTCCGCTTAAGTGACTGGCTTGCTGGTATACATAGCCTTGTTCTGTAATAAATAAGTCCATTGTCAATAGAAAATTCATGATACTTGGCCTGCAACTTCGGATTCTGATCCTTGGTAGATATTTCTTCTATCATTGCTTGGTAGGCTAAGTCATGGCATGCTTCCTCTCTAGCTAATTCGAGCATAGGGTTGCTTGGCATAGATACCTTTGTAGCCAGAGATCTGGCCGTTGATGGATTCTGCAAGATTAGAGAGTTTAGGAATGCCTTGCGACTGAGTGCATCGGCAACCACATTCTCTTTCCCTGGTCGATACTTGATTTCAAAATCATATTCCTCCAATACTTCAATCCATCGACGTTGCCTCATGTTGAGCTCGTTCTGGGTAAAAATCCATTTGAGACTCTTATGATCGGTTACTAGAGTGAACTTGTTTCCCAACAAGTAGTGTCTCCAAAGCTTTAGAGCATGGATGATAGCTAACAACTCCAGGTCATGAGTGGCATAATTCTTTTCGTGACTCTTCAATTTCCTTGAAGAATACGCTACTGGATGACCTTCCTGCATAAGAACACACCCCAAGGCAAGAATGCTAGCATCAGTTACTACCTCGAACTCCTTATTGAGATCAGGAAGTCTCAGAATAGGTGCTGATACCAAACATTGCTTCAATTGGTCGAAGCTATTTTGCTCGGGAGTTGACCATGTAATAGAAGTCTGCTTCTTTAGTAAGTCGGTAAGAGGTGCTGCAATCGAAGCATAGTTTTTGATAAAGATCCTATACCATCCTGTCAAGCCAAGAAAACTACGTATCTCTTTGACAGATACTGGTATTGGCGATTCAAGCACATCTCTGACTTTGGCCGGATCTACTGATATTCCTTCTGATGATACGATGAATCCTAGATATTCAATCTGCCGTTTGAAGAATGCACACTTCTTCATTTTTGCATACAGCTTATGAGACCTCATTGTCTCCAACACAATCTGTAGTTGGGGTTCATGATCTTCTTCCTATTTAGAATAGACTAAAATGTCGTCGAAGAAGACAAGTACGAAATCATCAAGATATGGCCTAAAAATATCCTGCATTAACCTATTGAAAGTGGCAGGTGCATTTGTAAGGCCGAATGACATAACCAAGAATTCAAAGTGCCCATATCTCGTATTGAAGGCCGTTTTTGGAATATCCTCATCCTTGATCCTGATTTGATAGTAGCCTGACCTGAGATCAATTTTGGAGAAGATCTTTGCACCTTGAAGGCGATCAAGAAGCTCATCTATTCTAGGAATAGGGTACTTGTTCTTGACTGTTGATTGATTCAACCCACGGTAATCAATACATAGTCGAAGTGTACCATCTTTCTTTTTCTGGAATAGGACTGGAGCTCCCCATGGTGAATTGCTAGGCCTGATGTAGCCTTGGTCTAGCAGTTGCTTGAGTTGCTCCTTCAACTCAATAGCCTCTGGAATGGACATTCTATAAGGTCTCTTTGCAATTGGCGCAGCTCCGGGTATTAGCCTTATCTCATGATCAACTTCTCTTGGAGGTGGAAGTTCAGTTAACTCCTCAGGGAATACGTCAGCATATTCTTTTAGCCAAGAGGGTCCCTCATGAGCCTCTTGCTTTTGATCTAACTTGTTGAGTTTGATCAAGTAAACAGGTAATCCTTTCCTAACCCCTTTTATGATCCGCGATACCTTGGCTAGCTGGATTCTCGGTACTCCTGCCTCACCTTGAGTCGTAACAAACTCTCTGTCAGAGTTTCGAAAGGAAACTTGACCCTTTCCACAGTGGATGTGGGCGTCATTGGGCTTAAGCCAATCCATCCCGAGTAGACACTCATGGATGCCTAAGTTCATGACTCTGAATTTGACTGAGGTTTTCTTTCCTCCCAGATAGAACTCTTCCTTAGCAGTTTGCCTAGCACAAGTTACCTCACGACCGTTTGCCAATTCCACAAGCAGGGTAGGTGCTTCTACTGTGGCTATTCCTAATCTCTTAGCACACGCTGGTGAGATAAAGGAATGTGTACTGCCACAATCAATCAAGGTTTTGAACCCTTTACCTTGATAGTCCGACGGCGTTTGAATTACCGAGAACTAGTGATTCGGGCCCTTCTTGTGTAAAGCGGCATGGACTGTTGCTCTTTTGAATTCCGCTTCCATAGTCGGGTCTTCCTCTTCTTCCGCATTACATCTTTGCCTAGTGGTAATGCAGGCAGCTCTTCCTCTACCACGGGTGGCGGCTCCCTGCCCGCGGCCAGTACCTTGACGGTGTCCCTCGCTAAGCTTGGGACATTCCTTTCTGAGGTGACCAAGTTCGTTGCAATGGAAACATCGGAGGTTTCGGCCATTACTGTGAGTAGGAACAAAGTTGTTGACGTTATTTGTCTTTGCTTTCTTCCTTTGTCCCTGATTGTGGCCTTGAACTCTCTTAACCTGAGGTCTGAATGCTCCTCTGCTTGGGTTGCTATAAGTCCAGTTCTTAATACTCCTTGGTTTAGCTTGCACTTCCTGAATTATGGGTGCTGCTCTAATGAGTGCATCTTGAAGATCTGATGGTCTCATAGATTCGAGACGAGTATTTACAGGTGGATTTAAGCCTGCGCAAAATTTGGACACCTGCTGTGTCGTGTCCATTCGTGGCGCATACTTTAAGAGTGAGACAAACTTAGAGTAATATGCGTCAAGCGTGAGTCCTAACTGTTTTAGCTCATAGAACTCATTCATTTTCTGTGTACGATATGCGGGTGGCAAATATCTCCCTTGCACGGCTTGCTTTAACTTCTCCCAGGTAACAGACCCCTCTGAAATTCCTTGATCCTTGCACCATTGCTTCCACCAAAGTCTGGCTTCACTGGTGAGTTTTAATTTGGCTAGCATGGCCTGATTGGTAGGTGCAGTGCCAGCAGCTTCGAAGTAGTCCTCCATAGATTCAATCCAAATCTCAGCGTCTGACTGGACGAATCTGCCTCTCCCGTCAAACTCGGGTGGCTTAATCTGTTTGAGGAGGAACTTCTTCTCCTGGATCACAGTCGTACTTGCCGTAGGGGGTGAATTTGGAATTTGTACCTGGGGTTGCGCCTGAGTAAAAGTTTTCTTAATATTATTATATGATAATTGACATTAACTTATCTTTAGTTCAACTATTTCGTAACTCATGAAGCAACTTAACTTTTTGCAACAACTTTGATGCACAATCGGATAGTGATAAAAGAAGTCCTTATTTATATTTATATGGCGTAGCCTCATACAACAACTCGAGCGATGATAATCCAATCATTACATTTAGTTTGGGGAAAACAATATAGTATTGGATTTGTTTACAGGAACTGTGTAGTAGTAGGGTTTTGGGTCATGTATCTTTAGGAATCGATAATTCATCGGAAGTTCGGGATATCCTTTCCGCTGGAAACCATACTTCCCATGGCGTCCCAATACCTTGATCCTATCAGCTGGAATTACACGGGTTACTTCCTCATAAACATATGAGTTTAATTCAACCCTCCGACCTTGAATATGCAAAGTCGAATTCACGTGAGCTTCCACAAAAATGAACAGCTTCACGACTTTGAAATCTTCCAACCACTTGATCCTCTTCAAGTTGGTCTGTAAATAAGCGAACCGGTGGGCAGCTATGTAGTAGATTCCTGAAGACCCAGTCCATCTTCGCTCTATATATAGAGGTGATGGGTTATAAATCTGTTCCAAGATGTTCATCATTCCAATTCTCTGCCTATAATGCGGAGAATGCATCGCAGTCATGAACATGATCCGGAACACCAAAAACTTGTTCCACGCCTCGTAATTCTGCAAGACAGTATTGAAGATGAGAAAATGTTTGGATAGGAACAATTTCTTTACTTCACTTCTAATGAAATCTTATGAAAACAATTCCATTATAAGTCGGCTCTGATACCAACTGTAACGTGTCCACTAGAACCCTCTAGGACACGTCTTAGCAGTCCATCGGAAAGGTTGTCTAGAAAACTCCACCCGGCACTCCCATGGAATGTTGCGGGTTTTGTCATCTAGGACTTTCCGCGTCTGCCACGTAACGGAAGTGTCCTGGCCGTTCCCACTTAGGATCGGCTGGAATTGTTGGTCATTTACTAACAGCGACTAGCGTCAGACCTGATCGAACTACTTTACGCAGAACGCCTGGTCTGAAGCGGATTCATGCTGCACTTGGTTCAAGGAGAATGGGAAACGAGAGGGATGCAAGGCTCGACCTCTCTGCCAAAAGGCATAGTCCCATTCCGTTCCCCTAAAACAGCCTGAATCGGGTAATCGGTACTTCCAAGTCATTGTTCTCCTTGCTTGTTTTGGTGATGACGATCATCCTCTGTCCATCGAAGATCTTGAGAAAAGTTCCCGGCTAACCGGGACCACCCATCCGTAGGACGGACCCATGGTCCATCCTCCGCACTTTCCTCGGTTTGTTTTAGCTATGTAATTACCTACCACATTAGTTTGACATATACAAACAGCTTCCTTGATTAACCCTGTTAAGCACTGGTTCCTTCACGTAATCTTATCACAGGACATAAAGAAAACAATGTCAAACAACTTCTTTATTATCATTTTATCCTTTTATCTTTGAAATACAAGGAGTTTCCCGCCCGTAGGCGCATTCATAATCCGCCCGAAGGCTATCCAGTAATCCTTCAGTGATTACTAATCCAAGTTTCCGCCCGTAGACTAGTATGCGGGCCTCGAGATCCAATCCCGAGTCACGTTAGTCTCTTGTGCAGGGCCGGGAAGGCGAGGGATTTACAGCCAGAGCCCCCCTGGCACCCAATCGTCCTCCTGCTCCAAGTAGAACTCAACGGAGAGACCTCTCACGGCGGGTTCGGTCCACGTTCCCGGCGCGGTTCACAACCCCCTTGGTTAGGGTTAGGCAGGCAGTCGGGGGTAACTGAAGCTGCCTCTCCCTTCAGGCTTCAACCTGAAGTATTTAGATATGTTTTCCTCCTTTAGTTCATTGAGAAAACAATGCAAACAGTGCTTTTCTAATGGTTACAAACACAAACAAATTCCAATGGTCTTTGTGGCTGGCAAACTGTCAAGGAGTGACTTCCTTTCCTCCGAATGCAATCCGCATTCGTTCCGGAATCAATTGCAACTTGGCAAGATTCCGATCATTCTTGGGTTAGGGTCATACCCTACCCATACTTTAGTGTTTAGTTGTGGTAGGTTCCAGCGACCATGTCGCTTCAGTTTATTGTCTGGTCATTTTCAAATACCTAACTTTCCTTTTCCTTGGCAAATTATCCCCAAGAAAAGTGAGTAACAGGATGATTAGTCATCCTCTTGTAAGTTAAATTCCTTCAATAACTTGCCAACCTCATTTTCGAGAGATGACAAAAACTCTCTTGTGGATAAATCTCAAGACTATACAATGTTGCGGCTTTGTGCACAAGTATTGCATCTATTCCACGGAATCCTTCTATCCATTACTTAGCGTTTCCCGATCACGGAGTTTACCTCCATCGAGTAACAAGGTTTTATTGGGTATCCTTCAAATCATCCCTAATTAGGTTGGTCCATGGTTCTAGAAATATGCAACTCCGTCGGAGTTTCGTCATGATCCTTAGGATAAAACCTTAGATCATTTCAAGCATGAACATCTAATTGTTTCGACAATTTGTGAACGTGTGTAGGATCTTTAGATTCACGGTTTCCGTCTAAAGCTAGGTCGAATTATTATTGTACTAAACCCTAGTTAACACTTAGGATTCCTATTATATTGACTCAATCATGTCCCACGAATCCTTGTGGTTTAGATTATTTAGTCAATTCAATTATGCTTGTCTTGCGACAAGGATGATCTTTCTAAAGTAGTAAACTAAATCTAACGGAGAACAATAGATACAATTCCACCAATACGCATAAGCATGCGGTTTATTGTTTTCACGCAACACATGGTCCATGATAACTTTATCTTTCCTTGGTAAGGTAAAATGTTTGTTAATCTGTACGCTAACTTCCCTAGGATCTACTAGGATTTACCAATTAATCATGCCTACTACTTGTAGTCCATACTTTTGAATACTATGCTTTGACTCCCAAATGCAGCTCTTAACGATGTCATTTTTCGCATGACGACTACACAATACACATCATTCTCCTAGCTACGAAGTAGTCGATTAACTCATGCAAAACTAGTGTTAATTTATTCCATCTTACAAGCTACTTGCAAGTCCATACGTACACTTTAGTACTCTATTAATTCTTTCCGAATGATACCTTATGATGCTAACCTTTTTCCTATGAAATCATTATGAGAAGTATGTTACCTAATGTGCAGTATACGCTTATTTCTAGCATGTCTAGGACGAAGATAATGCACTTATAAATTCCATTTCTTTGCCTAGGTTTAGACTCATTACCTTGAAACGGTACCAAAACTACATGCATCTAACCTTCTAATCGTTCAAATTCATGACAATTTCAATCTTACCTAACGTTCAAGAGATGTATTTTTTTCCAATTTTCATATGCTTTGAAATTTAAGCGAAAAATGCAATTTCCTTTTATGGGCTAAGTGCGCCTAATCATTTCCTTATGCGGAATTAACACGGAAGAACCTGGACTTGTGGAGTCGGGGAGATGTCCACTTGTACATTCGGAGATGAGCCTCCCGCGGTCGCCTCTTGTGATCGTTTTGGGGCCATCGTAGTCGTAAATTCGACTACCAATTTGCCTTTGTGGTCCACGGAGTGACGGCTCTCGGAATACGGCCTTCCGACCTCTGCCTTTATCCTTGTATGCGGGAGGGTTCCTCTTCGGGATGGTGCTTGCGACGGAAGCTTAGGAGTCTTCAAGAAAACTCGAATTGGCGCGGAATTTAACCTCGGACGGCTAGCGGCTTAAAATCTTCTTGCGGACCTTTTCGATGGGTCATGCGGGGTCTTTATGGCTTCACGGTCCCCTCTTCCAAAATCCGGGAAGGGGTATTAATGGATCTTCTTGGAAAAGTGGCGGGGAAGGGTCTTTGGGAAGGCCTTTGGAAAAATGGTGGGAAGGGCCTTTAAGGAGGCCCCTCTTAGAAGCTTCCAAAGAAGCTTCTAAGAAGCTTCTGCTTCAGAGAAGGACGTGGGGGGGTTTGAACAGCGTGGTGGCGGGCTGGCGCAGATGACTGGTGGCTGGGCGGACGGGCGGCAGCGATGGCGTTGGCTGGCGGACCAGCGCTGGCGGCGGACTGGGGCGATCTCCTACACGACGGCGACCAGCACGGACCTCACGTCCCTCTCCTCCACGGCTCGACAGCTTCTCCCTTGCTCCCTCTCTCACAGGCCTTCCCTCTCTCACAGGCCTTCTCTCCTTAGCACACCCCCTTGATGGGGAGTGTTTTTATAGGCCTTGGGGGTGGGGAAGAGGGTCTCCACCCACGTGGAGAGCTTCCCCATGCAATCTTCACTTGGCCATCCCCCCCCCTCCACACTCCCTCTCCTCCAGCCATGCATCGGCTGGGGAAGGGATAATAGTAAAAAAAAATTTGCACTAAATCAATTAAAATTGTCCCTCCCAAGAGGGTGTTTTCGTGCGGCTTGCGGTTTTGATCTCCCGGTCTTGATTTACCAAAGCGGAGGACCCTATTTCACACGCGCGGGTCACATATTATACTGCCAATAAATTTCAATGCGAGGGATACCCTTTGCACAGGGTTTGCACGGCGTGTGGGAAGTAATTTTTACGGTATGGTACATGGAAATATTACAACCTCAATTGAGAAGGTCAGAAAGGGTAAGGTATCTAGTTGATAGATTGACTTATAATGGGTTCATGAAGATGCATTATGCATACATGGTTTCTTATGTACAACATGTGGAGCCTACTTGCTTTGAAGAAGCAGTAGAAAGCAAAGAGTGGAGACAAGCAATAGATGAAGAGATGAATGCACTAAGGAAAAACAAGACTTGGGATTTGGTGAAACTACCTTATGGCAAGAAATCCATTGGATGTATATGGGTTTACAAGGTCAAATGTAAGTTGGATGGTTCTCTTGAAAGGTATAAAGTAAGGCTAGTTGCAAAAGGATATGCACAAACTTATGGTTTGGACTATGAAGAAACATTCAGTCCAGTAGCTAAAATGATGAGACAGTAAGATCAGTAATTGCTTTGGCTTCTATCTGTGGTTGGAGGCTTTATCAAATGGATGTGAAAAATGCATTTTTGAATGGCAACTTAGAAGAGGAAGTGTACATGGATCAACCACAAGGCTATGAGGATCCAAAATACCCACATTATGTATGCAGGTTGAAGAAGGCTTTATATGGATTGAAGCAAGCACCAAGAGCATGGTGTGATAGAATCAGCAAATTCTTATGCAGTATGGGATTTCAGCAAAGCAAAGCTGATTATTCACTTTATGTGAGGCATACAGAAGATGGTATGGTTGTTGTGGTCATCTATGTTGATGATCTCATTATTACAGGTACACTTGAGAAAGAGATTACTGAAGTCAAGTATGGGTTAAATAAAGAGTTTGATATAAAGGATCTTGGTTTGTTGAGATATTTCTTGGGTATTGAGGTTATTGACACACCTCATGGTATATGGCTGATACAAAGGCAATATGCATTGGAGATGTTGGAAAAATATGGCATGACAGGATGCAAACCGATTGATACACCATTGGATCAAAATGCTAAGTTGATGGATGATGGATCTTATGTTGAGGATGTTACTATGTTCAGAAAGATGGTTGGTAGTCTTATCTACTTGACTATCACAAGACCAGACTTGAGTTACACTGTTGGATTGGTAAGTTAGTTTATGCAGAAACCATGCAAATCACATTTGGATGTAGTGAGAAGAATTCTTAGATATGTGAAAAAGACAGCTGGATTTGGGCTGTTTTATGAAAAAGGAATCAAGCCTACATTGTTTGGATACTCAGATGCAGACTGGGCAGGTAGCTCTATGGATAGAAGATCTACTAGTGGCTATGCATTCTCAGTTGGATCAGCCATGGTAAGTTGGAGCAGTAAGAAGCAACCTATAGTTGCTCTATCAAGCACTGAAGCAGAATATAGAGGCATTGCATTGGCAGCATGTGAGCAGACATGGCTGAGATTGATCCTATATGACATGGGGATAGAGATTGATGGTGGAGTCATTATGTATTGTGACAATGTTAGCAGCATTATGTTGGCAAAGAACCCAGTCTACCATGCAAGAACAAAACACATAGAAGTGCACTATCATTTCATTAGAGAAAAAGTCATTGATGGAGAGATTGACTTGGTCCATGTGAAAACCAATGACCAAGTCGCTGATATCTTTACCAAAGCATTAGGTAAAGATAAGTTTGAGTACTTCAGGAGTGCACTTGGAGTATTACCTTTGCAAGCTCATTCTAAGCTTGAGGGGGAGTGTTGAGAAATAAGCCAAAGTCTAAGGCATAGTCTAAGCCTTATCATATTGTTGTATGTAAAGTGTCCTTAAGTTTGGGGTATCTATCTTTTGAGGATACCATTTTAGTGTGTGGACTGTTTTGGAGATATGGTTGGAGAATAATGGAGGAGAAGTTGACATTGAGCTCCTAACCTGTGCTTGTTTCATCTTAGTCTCCCTCTACTTGCAGTTTTGTCAAATATATTATTCAGATTTTGAGCAGGGTTATTGTGCTAGATGTGCTACTTATGGATGATGAGACCTCTTATATTAGAGGGGATGATGATGATTTGACAATGTTTATGCCATTTATGGAGAAGGATATGGATATACATGTCAATGTGGTCAAGCCACAAACAAGACTTGTTCTATTGAAAGAAGAAGGAGAATTTGGAGTCATGGGATTGTCTAATAAGCAACCAACCAAAGAAGACCTGGATGCTGTGATAATCTACATAAACATACCTACTTTGATTCATCCGTATGATCCAGGAGGATGCTGTGATAACCTATGTCAACTTACCTACTTGTCATACTAATGAGATGATTACCCATATGATCGTGGTGGGAACAATGCTGCAAGTGGTAAACAAGTTGGCCCATCCGAGGATGTGCATGTTTTGAGGGGGTGGATGTCATGACGTTGCGCATCCACTTTGGAGTGCTCTGATTCTATCACTTTTCTTTTGTGCTTAAAAGAAGTTGGTGTTACAAAAGATTTAGAGACAAACTATCTTGTACATGCTGAAACAAAGAGATGGGGTTTGGAAATAGAGCTTTTTGTGGCCAACACACTTGTGGACATGTGTGGTAAATGCAGATTGCTTGGAGAAGCACAGAAAGTGTTTGATAGGATACATATCAAAATTGAAAGTTCGTGGAATGCATTGACCATAGCATATGTTGAACATGGATTTTGTGAAGAAGCATTGGTGTTTCAAAGAAATGTATCTCATAGGCTGGCAAATTCATTTGGAATTAACGAAAGAGAGGATTGGAAGAGAGGTCTATGTAGATCCAGATAGAATTGCATGGAATGCACTGATTGTAGGATATGTTGAACACGGGCTTAATAAGGAAGCATTGAATTGTCTTCTTCATGAAATGGACCTGATAGGTGTTGCTATGGATGTTGCCACATTTGTCTGTAGCTTGAAAACTTGTGGTACTTTTGATGTCTCGATTTTGAAGATGTTGGATGGTGTGTTTGAGGTGAAAGCCAAAAATGGAGACACTTTCCTTGGTGATGAATATTTTGACAATGCATTGCTAAACCATTTTGTTCAAGATTTTAACAAGCAAGAAGGCATGGACATCACAAAAGATAACCTTGCTCTTCAAAGGTTGCGTGAGGCTACTGAAAAGGCAAAAGTTGAGCTCACTACTTCCATGCAAACAAACATACAATTTCCCTTTCTTACGCCTGATGCAACTAGTCTGAAGCATTTCAACCTCACCCTTACACGATCAGAGCTTGAGGCCTAGGTGATGGACCTAATTGAAAGAACCGCAAACCATGCAATGATTGGCTGGAGGTGGAAGGAGGGTTGAAGACTAGTGAGTTGGATGAAGTACTCTTGGTTGGGGAAATGACCCAAATGCCTAGGGTTTGTGATTTTGTGGCTAAGATATTTAGTAAAGAGCCAAACTAAAATCTTAATGCTGATGAAGCTATTGCCATGGGCGCTACCGTTCAAGTAGGGGTTCTTCGAGGTGACACATGGTGGGAAAACTTACTTGAGCTACTATGCCAACCAGACACTATATACACAAGAGGAAACTCAATCAAGAATACAAGAAGAGAGATGGAGAATACACAAAGTATATACAAGATACAACATAAAGAAAAGTGGTCTACTAAGTCAAGCAATGCATAACTAACTATACTAATGGATTTGTACTATAACTATGCTAGTTGTAAAGAGATGTAGCAAGCCAAATATAATAAGTAATAATTCAAGGGCCATGTTAGATTCATAAGGACTATCAATGTGCTTAGTGTAGATGTGTAGAATCATCTAGCTAGGTGGTCCATCATCAAGGTCTACACATATTGAGCTTGCCATCTTAACACTCCCTCTCAAGCTCAATTGTATCTCTATAACTCTAAGTAAGCTTTCAAAAATTTTAAGCTTATTCTCTCCATTCATATAATCCATTCCTACTCAAAGGTTTTTACCCACAAAAACAAATTTACAATGGCAACGAAGGATTTGAAGATATAAAGGAAATCCTTTTCCATATACATAATTTGGATATCTTCAAATGGAACAAGAGCCTTCAAATCTTCAAGAAATAGACTCTATAAAGAATAGAAAGCTTGTTATAGAAAATAGGATATGCTAAAGAAAACTATCATAACTTTTGGAAAACTTATCTAAATAGGGCTTGCCACATATCAAAATGTAGGTACTAAAGAATACATTGATTCTATGTAGGCGATTGAATTCTAAAAATTCTAAAAATTAGGTAGAGCAAAATCTGTTTTGAAATAGAGTGATGTCCAAACCTTGTTTAGTGTGTGACTAGCTCCCATGTGACTATGCCTCAATCTTCAATACATCTTGTAGATAGGAAAACTCATCTAAAATGGAATCTAGCATCCAATAAGCTTCCTCAAGTGGTAAAACCTTCCACTTGATCAAAAACAAAATGGAGCAAGAGTGAAGCTTCCTTTCAAGCTCACCTATGATCTCCTCTTAGAACTGTATTGAATAGGTCCTTCTTCATCCATAGGAGGTAGCTCATAAATTATTTTCACTTGGGTACCATAAAATGGTTTGAGCTAACTAACATAAAATACATTATGAATCTTACTGGAAGAGGGAAGTTCTAATCTATATGCTAAGTCTCCAATACACTTCAAGATCTTGTAGGGTCCACGGAACCCTTAAGAGTAGAATATCAAGACTTGGGTACTTTCAAGAGATCTAACTTTGGCTCCAAGAGCTACAAAGATCACCTTTTCTCATCAATGTATATATTCATTAGATCTTGAGTTTTTCTAATATTTATCTTACATTGTTGAAGAAGGGTTTGCATTCTTTCCAAATCTTCCTTTCCATGAGTGTTAATCTTCTCACTAAAAATAATAGCGGTTAAGGGTACCTTGTAGCCATAATTAGTCTTAAAGGGTGAAACTCCAATGCTAGCATGAGTGGAGTTATTATAGGAAAACTCAACCAAATGTAACCATGAATCCCACACGTGATGTACATCATGACAGGAATAGTGAAGATAAGTCTCCAACCACTTATTAACCCTTTTTGGCTGACTATCAGTCTATGGATCATAGGCTGTAGAAGGAGCCAATTTAGTACCCATGGAGCTGAATATTGCATGCCAAAATTTACTCATGAACTTGGCATATCTATCATGCGCAATCACATGTGGTAATCGATGTAATCGAAAGATATGCTCCATGAACTAACTAGCCACTTGTGAAGCAGTGAAATGAGTCCTAGTAGGAATGAAATGGACCATGTTAGTGAGTCTATCCACTATCATATAAATCCTATTCCAACCCTTTTTGGTAATAGGTAGACTAGTAAAGAAATCCATGTTAATATGTGTCCATTTGCCTTTTGGAATATGCAATGGCTACAACAAATCACTTGACTTACAAGTACTATCATCGTTTTGCTAATAAGGCATACTTTTTGTAACATAGTTTTTAATATCCTTCCATAATCCTTTCCAGTGAGAGCTCTTGGTGATTTTATCATAGGTCTTAAATACTTCAAACTGTCCAGCTATGGGCAAAAAATGTAATGCCTTAATAATTTTTAGCTGAAAGAAGAAGTAGGGGAATCACAATCTTGCCGTTAAGCTAAACAATGCCATTTTTGAGTTTATAATGTGAGTTTTCCTCCATAAGACCTTGCTGTACTTTCTAAAGTACATGGCTAAGATTATAACCCAAAAGGTACTAGACTTCCTGTAACTCATCAATCCAATCACCATGTAATTCAGTCATAGCTGAAAAAAAATCGATATGCCCACATCCTAGAGAGAGAATAAGCTACCACATTGTCTGTGCTCCTTGTACAAGTGATGTCAAAATTATCATTTTGCAAGATAGCTACCCACCTATGATGCTTAGGGGTAAGATTTGACTAAGTAAGAAAATACTTTGGGACCTTGTGATGATCACTTTGAACTCTAGATCTAGTGCTATACAAATAATGGTGCTATTTTTTTAATCATATGTAGAATAGCTAACATTCTATCTCTTTATCTATAAGCTTACAACTTTCAAAGGAAATAACTCCATGCTCCTATAGCAAAACACCTCCTATGCCACAACCAGTGGTATCACATTGTATGGTAAACTCTTTAGAAAAATCGTGACATACTAGAATAGGAGGAGAAGTAAGTAATTTCTTTAACTAGTTGAAGCTATTGTCTACGAGTACATCCCAAAAGCAAGCTTCTTTTTGCAACCCATCAGTTAAAGGAGCTGCTACAACTACATAATGCTTAATGAATCTTGAATAGAATGATGATAGACTAAGAAATTCTTGAAGGGAAGTAGTGGTGGTAGGTGTAATTGGCCAATCTCTAACACACTAGATCTTCTTAGGGTTAGTCTATATTCCTTGTTCATTGACAATATGGCCCAAGTACTCCACTTTAGTCTGCATGAAAGAGCACTTATTCTCCTTAGCAAAGAGTTTATGATATCTCAACACATAAAAAATATTTGTCATATGTGATAAATGGTCATGTAATGTCTTGCTAAAAATCAACATGTCATCAAAGAAGACTAGGATAAATTGGAAGAGGAAAGGCTAGAAAATCTTATTCATCAGACTCTACAAGGTAGTTGGAGCATCAGTAAGCCCAAATGGTATAGCTAGGAAATGGTATAGCTCACGATTAGTCCTAAAGGCCATCTCAACTTCATTACCCTCTCGCATACGGATCTAATGATATCCATACTTCAAATCAATATTGGCAAAGAATCTAGCCCCTTGAGCCCATCAAGCAAATTATCAACTCTAGGTATTAGATACCTATTCTTTGTTGTGATCTTGTTTAGATCCCTATAGTCAATATAGATATTGAAAGTTCCATTTTTCTTCACTAACAAGATCAGACATACGTAAGGTGAAGAACTAGGCTCAATAAATCCCATTTGTAAAAGCTCCTTGATTTACTTGGCTACTTCCTCTTGCTTACAATTTGACAACCTGTAGGGTGGCTTGACTGGTTTTGAATAATGCTCTAAATGAATAGGGTGATCCAATGCTCTCTTAGGAGGTAATGAAATAGGTACTTCAAAAAAGTTCTCATACTCCTCAAGTAGAGCTTTCAAAGTAGAATGCTTTGTTGAATTCTTGACCAATCTTCTATCTCTTTATTCAAGTACAATACAAAAATTTGTGAGCAGTTCTTATACTCCTTCTTAAATTGTTTAATGGTGATAAGCTGAAAATTAGATTTACTTGGGATTTCCTATAGATGGATAGGCTTCTCACCATCGATAGAAAACTCCATGTATAAATGTGAGAAATCCATAGTAAACTTCCCTAAAGTCATCAACAAATCACAACCAAGTACAATATATATGGGTTCCATTTCCAAAGCAATTAGGTTCACATGTATTTCATAATTAATTTAGCTAACTATATGGGAAATTGTGGGCACATTTGAGTGTTGATTTCCTCTTCACCGTTAGCTACTTGTAATCTTATGGGTTGTTATAAATTAGTGGAAAAGTAGTGTAACTTATCTACAATTAACTTATTCAATAAACTATGTGTACTACCACATTCTATCAAGACAAACACATGCTTTCCATCAATGGCACCCTTCATATGAAGTGTATTAGGACTCTTTGAACTTGTCCAAGTATCCATGGAAATAGAACAAAGGGTAGTGGTAGTAAGAGGTAAATTTCTCCCACTAGGATCAACATGAATATTCTCACCAAGGTCAAATGGAAATCCATACGTCACCTCATAAGACTGATAGGGATCAAAGTCTTCATCATGCTCTTCAAATTTAGCTTGTGCACTCACTATTGGTTCATTACCAATCTCATCATCCCCATCCTCAAGTATTGTCATGCTATAATTCTAAGCCTTGGCATTCTTGAAAGTGCACTTTGATGCATCATCAACCATATACTTTTCACAACATAGGAATCATAGGCCCTTTTCTTTTATTTTCTTGAAAAGCTCCATTGGTATAAACCTGCCATTATTTTTTGAATTATTTCAAGGTCTATTGTCACCTTGCTTAGTCTCCACTTTATGGTTGATTTTGCTGACTTTGAAGCACTTTGCTGTCTTGAGGGTATGTAGGGACTTTGGGACTGCTAAATGAAGTATTGGAACCTCCAAAATTTCCACCAAAGTTGCTCTAGTTAGCAACAACCCTTTGCTATCCAAAAGAAGCATGCATAGGAATGTCCCTCCTATACTTACGAGTTCCCTCTCTTGACAAAGCCTTATCGTCCATTAGTTACTTGGGGATGCATGCCCATGTAACTACAATTGGGGTTTGAAAGATTAGAGGCACTACTATGATAGTTGGGTTGAAACCTGGCTAGATGAATAGGTGACTGGATTTTAGTGATTTGAGGAGGATTTGACCAATGAATGCTCAAAATAGGCTTATCAGTTGTAAAACAAGTCCCCCCAATTTCATAAATGCTATGTGGCATCTATTTCTTTCCAATAACACTTGGTTGAGGATTATTGTTTGATGGTGAAAGGGACTATTTATCTCTACTCTCTTAGTTTGCCATTTGTGTTGCCACAAGTATAGAAATCTGAGTGCTAAGTTTGTCCAAAGAATCTCTAGTAGAAGAAGTAAACTTCTCCAAAGAATCCTTGGTAGATTGAGCCATATGCTCCATGACTTCCTTGGTATGTATATTTGATTGAACCATGTTTACTACAAAGCAGAGAAAGCGGAAAAAGAGGCATCAAGAGAAAAATTGCAAGGTGGAAAAAAGGAAAAGGTGCCTCACAAGAGAACTAACCTGGAAAAAATCCAAAAGCATGGGAACAACCATTAGGAGTCCAGGGCACAACCATGGAAGCTACAAAAGAGCCACAAGCAAGAAGGCACACCTCTAAATATAAAGGTGTAGCCAAAATCTTTGTAAAAGAGTGCTAGGCTCCCTCTTGTGCAATTTGTAACCATGGATAAGCAGTAAGACTAAGCTAGGAAGTTAGGGCAAAGGGAAAAGGGGCCTAGGCCATGGCCATCGGCCATGTAAAAAGGGGATGACCGCCCAAGGGAAAGAGGGCATGTAAAAAGGGGATGACCGCCCAAGGGAAAGAGGGCATGTATATAAGACAAAAAGTTAATGGAAACTCTCATTCTTGGTGTGTGGCAAAAAGCTTCTTCTCTTCTTCTCTTTTTCTTGCCTTCTTGTGTGTACTTGAGTGAGGGAGTGAGTGAGTGTGAGAGAGTGAGAGAGTGAGTGTGTGTGAGTGAGGGATCGAGGAGAAGAAGCTTCCTATATCCTCTCTTCATCCTCTTCTCTTATCTTCTCTTCTCTTGTCTCGCATAGCTATGGAGGATGGAGTTTGACGGAGAGGGATTGAGGTTGCTCAAGCTTGCATCAAGGATCTTGGAGCTATTGGTGTGCACGGGAGAGGAGGGTACTTGATCGAGCATCAAGGTAAGCTCTCTACACCCCATAGATAGAGAGAGCGTGTGTCGCTTATGTGAGAGGTAGCCATGGCCGCTTGGCTTGAAACGCTTCACCAATAAGCAGTTCATAGGTCTCGGGGGGTGAGTGAGAGAGCTCCCTTCATTTTGGTTTCGTTGCTGGGACGACAGATTCAAGCCTTGAGTGCCATGCACTTTGAATCGAGCATGGAAGTAGGGTGCTTGAGGTAGATAGGAGATTTAGGAGTATTAATCGTAAAAAATAAGTAAGTATTTTTGGGTTTGGATATGTAGATGAATAGGCTAAAGAAGCATGAACATTATCTTGTGATTTTTGCTTGCATTAGGTAGGATAGGATCAAAACAGTATGAGCACATAGTAGGGATTTTATTGTTGTATAACAGGCTGAAATATGGAAAAGAAGGGTAAAAAATGAAATCTTGGGTTAAATACTGGTAAGAGGAGCAAGATTAAGGTGAATAATACAGACCTAGGTGCAGGGCAATAAGAGGCTGGGAGTGGAAAGGGAGATCTCATTTTGCATTTGAGAGATTAAGGAGAGATTGAGAGAGAGAGAGAGAGAGACCTGTTGATGAGTAGAAGAGATTGGAGCACTCGATTTTGGAGCTACTCTTTGATCCAGGTATGCAAAACCCTCCCTTGTATGTCATTGTTGCTATCTCGAAAGCCCTGTAGGAGGCCGTGAGATGTGCTTGAAGAAATCAATTAAAATCATTGTCTTGCACCTTGTCGCTTTATAGTCGAGAAACTGTTGTGTCCAGGTCTGACTCCTAGAGTCAGGTAGTCAGGCTGTCTGACTCTGTAAATCAGACCACGCCCCTTGATTCGATCGGACCAACTATTCAATTTGGACACCCAATTTCTAGTCGAAGACCAATCGAACACCCCACTTGCCTGATTGGACGTGCGCCCAATCATACCTATGTCAATTGGATAGGCAAGGATCGCTGGACCTGGCATAACAATCGGATCCAGTAGGAATCAAACCAAGTTGTCTGATTGGACCACTTTTAGAGTTGGACCAGCCCAGTCAGACCATCCGACTTTGAAAGTTGGACCCCCTAGAATCAAACAGTGAAAATCGGATCAACAAAGCAGAACGAAAAAGCACAGACATAGGACCACACCCATAGCCCAAAATTAGTATGGATAGAACCCAAAACATCCTTGGAAACCCGCCCTAGTCCCTGTAGAGGCCAAAAATTAAGGAGAACAAGGCTGAACGGCCTAGAGGTAAACTCTAGGAGCTTAGGACTAGAATTGTAGCCCAAAGTTGGCCTCTAGACTATAACCCAGCCTTGATAGAGCATAGAGGGAGCAACATAGACCCTAGAAAATCCTTAGGAGTTTCATTGTGAGAGAGTGAGTGAAGATGAGAGTGAGAGACTAAGAGGGTGAAACTCTTCTCGTCGTCTCTATTAGCAATATCTTGCGTCAAAGGAGCACTCACTTGGATCATGTACAAAGTGCATCCTTTATGGGATTGAAGGAAAGCCATGCCACTCATTACAAACAAATGGTTGCATTTGTGTGAGAGAGACTATGTGAGAGATAATAATTGATTCTCATGCTCAAAGTTCTTGAAGGAATAAGAGTGTGTCGAACACGTTCCAGTACATTGAGCTCGTGTAGCATAACATTTTGGTTCTATTGTTGCCAAGACCAAGGACACATAGACCATGAAGTTACTCGTGCATTATACATGGTTTTGCATTTGTTAAAGAAGAGACTATATTTTGTTGGTAGAAAGTTTGCAATTTTTTGTTAGTAAGAATCATCTATTTTATTGTGTTTGTTTGATTTTATCTTATTTATTTACAATTTGAAAGAAGTTGGGATGGTTTTGGATTTATTTATAGTTGTCATTGAGTTTGAGAAATCATGGTATTTTCTAGGAATATAATTAGTGGTTAAGAAGAGAGAAACAAGTAAACGAAAAAGAAGAAGGAGAGAAAAGAAGAAGGAGGAGAGGAGAAGGAGAGGAGGAGAAGGAGAAGGAGGAGGAGGATAAGGAAAGAACAATAAAAAAAAGAATGAGAAAAAAAAAGAAAAAGAAAAATAAAAGAAGAAGAAGAAGAAGAAGAAAGAGAAGAGGAGAGAAAGGAAGGAGAGGAAGGTGGAAAAGAAAGAGAAGAACAAAAAGAAGAAGGAGGAGAGAAAGAGAATAGGAGAAAAAGGAGGAGGAGGAGGAGGAGGAGGAGGAGAAAACGAGGCAAAGGGCTATAGGGCAAGAGGATGGGGGGGCAATTCTCCTCTAGCCCAAAAAAAAAAACCAAAATGGTTACCCTCCTTTAGCCTTGTGCAAGATCTCCATCATCGCCTTGCCTACTATCAGCCACCTTTGTCTCCTCTCTTGATGCCATGCTCGCTATCCATGGTAGTTGGCACTTATTGCAAACACCATGACAGTGCCCACAAAGCTCTACCCGCTGCACTAATCTGCTTGATTTCTCTCCCATCTTGCCCTTGTTCTATCAAGCCCGTGCTTGGGTGCCTAGTCGGTCACCCATTGCCTGCCCGTTTCCCTAGGCTCACCCTACATAGGACCACCATACCCCGACATTCCCCTTCTTGCCTCTCTCCCACGACATTGCCCATGTTCATTGCCATGTTAGTCAACTCCTATGGAATGTGGTAGATCCTCTTAAAGAGATCATGGTATAGGATGTGCTAGGGATAACCAACAAAATAGGTTAAATCAACATTTCACTAAAATGTAAATTTTAGAAGGCCATGGAAAATTTAGAGATAGGGGAAGCTCTAGAGAAAGAAGTAAATGGCAGAATAAAGATTCTAGCAATTCTAGTATTGTTTGTCATTACTATGACAAAACATGTCGTATTGCAGCCTAGTGTTATGCTAAGAAGAATGATGTCCTCAATGATAAATTGTAGCAAGGAAACTATGTATTGTCTTCAAATAGAATGAATACAAAAATGAGCATCTATTTGTTATGCAACATATGATGAATACTATTATAGGAGGAAAGGAACACATGATGATGTATGATATGTTGATTTAGGTGCATCTAATCATATGACCAGCCATGCTAAATGGTTTGGGAGATAAGTGATTTACAAAATCCAGGTTATATATAGGCATGCGATGATTCATGCCACCCAATTTCATACATTGGAAAAGTTTCATTGTCCTTGCATAATGGTCGAATATGGTAGAATAAAGAGTCTATTAGATGTATTACATGTGTCATCCATCACAAATAATATATGTATATTGGCCAAATAATAGAGCAAGGGCTACAAGCCTGGTTTAATGCAAAATATTTTTTAATGAAAGACTTTAATTATAAGTGCTAGTTAGTCACAAAAGGAAGTAGAGTTGGCCGCATGTTCACTTTAGAACCTAAAATTCTTGTTATGAATGCCACTGTGTATGCTAAAGATAAAGGAGTGATTGCAAACATTAAAATATGTCACAAACATTTTGGAGTGGTTGGTTACACGGTTGCCTACTTTTAGAGTTACAAAATTTCATAAAGTGTGTAGAGCATATCAGTTTGGTAAGTAGGCAAGTCAACATTTTTCACATGATAGAGATGTGAGTAGGAATATACTTGATGTTATGTATACAAATATTTGGGGGGCCTGCACAAAATATATCTCTCTTAGTGGCAATAGATATTTTATCATGTTTATTAATCATTGTTCAAGAAAGTTGTGGGTGTATTAATGAAGAAAATAATAATGTGTTTGAGAAGATTACTATTTGTTTTAAAAAAGGCTTGAGAGTTAAGTGCTTGAGGTCACATTGAGGGGGAGAGTACCTCTCTAATGAGTTCAGTGACTTCTTGATGTCTCATGGGATAAAGAGACAATTTACTTGCAAGTACACCCCACAACAAAATGGGATTGTAGAAAGGTAGGCATATTGTAGAAGTTGCATGGGCATTTATGGTGGCCGAAAAGAATTTGCCAAATTTTTTTTGTTTGAAGCTATTCATACATATGTCTGTATTATAAATAAAACTTCCACAACTATGGCTCATGGAATGAACCTCGAAGAATGCTTTACAAGTAAGAAGCCCATTGTGTCATACTTGAAAGTGTTGGGTTGTATTACATATGTTCATGTGCCAAATGAGATGTGAAGGAAGCTTGATCCAAATGTTAAACAATGTATTTTTTAATTGGATACTCCTTAGAGCAGAAAGGGTATCATTGTTGTAACCCTATCACATGAAATTTTAGAGTGAGTAGAGATGTTATTTTTTATGAGATGATCAATTGGTATGTATCTAGTGGTGATATCTTAAATGCTGGTAATGATCATGAGAAAATTAAGAATCACAGAGCCTTTGTGGACTAGAAAGATAATCTACTACTACATCTATAGTGAACTAGGAGATAAAGGAGCAATCCAACATCTTCAAGTGCATCTACTAGTGTTATAGGTAAAGATAAAGGGAAGAAGAAAGTGTCAAATTATAATCATCTACTAGTCATTTCGGGTTTGATGGAGATTCTAGCAGTTCAAAGATTTTGGATGATAACCTTGGTATTCCTTCTATTAGGACACTAGGTATACAAAGAGCACATTGTAATGTAAAGGCTCCACTTTTCACTTTCCTCTCTCTTTCAAGATTTTGGTTGAAGCTTTCATGGTGGCTGCCAAGAAATCTGATATCTTGCTCTCCAATAATCTTTTTGCATTATCTGACCACAGTGTAAGGATTCTACAAATCTTGAGCAAGTAGAGCACTAAACAACTAGCATTCAGTCAGAGATTTCACCCCAAGATCACGCCTAAATTTTTTTATGTAAAATGCACTACTTGTCTAGGTATTTTATCACATTTGAGAAATATTTTTGATGTGTTGAGACATCATAGAATCTTTGCTATGGAGAATAAGTGCTCTTTCATGCAAACCAAAGTGGAGTACTTGGGCCATATTGTCAATGAACAAGGAATATAGACTAACCCTAAGAAGATTTAGTGTGTTAGAGATTGGCCAATTACACCTAACACCACTACTTCCCTTCAAGAATTTGTTAGTCTATCCTCATTCTATTGTAGATTCATTAAGCATTATGTAGCTATAGTAGCTCCTTTGACTGATGGCTTGCAGAAAGAAGCTTTCTTTTGGGATGTACTTACATACAATAGCTTCAAATAGTTAAATAAATTACTTACTTATGCTATAAATTCTAGTATGTTAGATTTTTCTAGAGAGTTTACCATATAATGTGATACCACTGGTTGTGGCATAGGAGCTGTTTTGCTATAGGAGCATGGAGTTATTTTCTTTGAAAGTTGTAAGCTTATAGATAAAGAGATAGTTATGAATGTCTATGACCAAGAAATGTTAGCTATTCTACATATGATTAAAAAAATGGCACCATTATTTGTATGGCACTCAATCTAGAGTTCAAAGTGATCATCACAAGGTCCCCAAGTATTTTCTTACTTAGTCAAATCTTACCCCTAAGCATCATAGGCGAGCAACTATCTTGCAAAATGATAATTTTGACATCACTCGTACAAGAAGCACAGACAATGTGGTAGCTTATTATCTCTCTAGGATGTGGGCATGCACTAGAAAGGATTGTGGAAGGATATTAAAAACTATGTTATGAAATGTATGCCTTATAAGCAAAACAAGGATAGTACTTGTAAGCCATGTGGTTTATTGTAGCCATTACCTATTGCAAAAGGCAAATGGACAAATATTCACATGGATTTCATTACTAGTCTAGCTATTACCAAAAAGGGTTGGAATAGCATTTATATGATAGTGGATAGACTCACTCACATAGTCCATTTCATTCCTACTAAGTCACTGCTTCACAAGTGGCTAGTTAGTTCATGGAGCAAATATTTTGATTACATGGATTACCACATGCAATTGTGCATGATAGATATGCCAAGTTCATGAGTAAATTTTTGCATGAGATATTCAGCTCCATGGGTACTAAATTGGCTCCTTCTATAGCCTATGATCCGTAGACTGATGGTCAGACAAAAAGGGTTAATAAATGGTTGGAGACTTATCTTCACTATTTCTATCATGATGTACATCACGTGTGGGATTCATGGTTACATTTGACTGAGTTTGCCTATAATAACTCCACTCATGCTAGCATTGGAGTTTCACCCTTTGAGACTAAGTATGGCTACAAGATACCCTTATCCACTGTTATTTTTAGTGAGAAGATTGACCCTCATGGAAAGGAAGAATAGGAAAGAATGCAAACCCTTCTTCAATAATATAAGATAAATCTTAAGAAAACTCAAGATCTAATTAATATGTATACTGATGAGAAAAGGTGATCTTTGTAGCTCTAGGAGGGAGAGTTAGATCTCTTGAAAGTACCCAAGTCTCGATATTCTACACTTAAGGATGGCTCTAGCAACAAACTTGCTCATAGGTTCTATAGACCCTACAGGATCTTGAAGCATATTGGAGACTTGGCATATAGATTATAAATTTCCTCTTCCAGTAAGATTCATAATGTATTTCATGTTAGTTACCTCAAACCATTTTATGGTATCCAAGTGAAAATAATTGATGAGCTACCTCCCATGGATGAAGAAGGACCTGTTCAATATAGTTATGAGAGGAGATCATAGGTTATCTTGAAAGGAAGCTTCACTTTTGCTCCATCATTGAGTTTTTGGTCAAGTGGAAGATTTTACCACTTGAGGAAGCTTATTGGATGCTAGATTCCATTTTAGATGAGTTTCCCTATCTAGAAGATGTATTGAAGACTGAGACATAGTCACATGGGAGCTATTTGCACTCTAAACAAGGTTTGGATAGCACTCTATTTTAGAACATATTTTGCTCTACCTAATTTTTAGAATACAATTACCTACATAGAATCAAAGTATTCTTTAGTAGCTACATTTTGATATGTGGCAAACCCTATTTAGATACGTCTATCAAAAGTTATAATAATTTTCTTTAGCATACCCTATTTTTTATTACAAGCTATCTATTCTTTATAGAGGCTATTTCTTGAAGATTTGAAGGCTCTTGTCCCATCTGAAGGTAACCAAATTATGTATATGGAAAGGGCTTTCCTTTATATATTCATTTCAACAACTAACTCTTCACTATTTGATTCCTAATATATCTTTTGTATAGCTGAAATCAAAGTAGTACCCTATTTCACCCATGATCCTTCTTTGCCATTGTAAATTTGTTTTTGTGTGTAAAAACCTTTGAATAGGAATGGGTTATAAGAATGGAGAGATTAACTTAGTATATGTTAGCACACATGACAAGATAACTGACATTTTCACAAAGGCATTGGGTGCAAAGAAGCTTAAAAGTTTTCAAAGCTTACTTAGAGTTATAGAGATACAATTGATCTTGAGAGGGAGTGTTAAGATAGAAAACTCAATATGTGTAGACCTTGATGATGAACCACCTAGCTAGATGATTCTACACATCTACACTAAGCATGTTGATAGTCCTTATGACTCTAACATGGCCCTTGAATATCACTTATTATATTTGGCTTATTACATCTATTTACAACTAGCATAGTTATAGTACAAATCCATTAGTATAGTTAGTTATGCATTGCTTGACTTAGTAGACCACTTTTATTTATGTTGTATCTTATCTATACTTTGTGTATATTACATTGCATGAAAAAAGAAGAAGAAGAAACCAATTTTTAAAGAAATGTTTTGGTCTCCATCTCTCTTCTTGTATTCTTGAGTGAGCTTCCTCTTGTGTATATAGTGTGTGGTTGGCATAGCAACTCAAGCAAGTTTTTCCACCATGTGATTAATGACACCTCAACCTCCTCTCCCACTAGCATCTACACAAGCCACATAGGTGAAAGAACCTATATGGCTATGCACAATCTCCCAAGTCCCATAACCTATGGAGTGGAAGAAAACACTTTAGGTTTTCTTGGAGTTTGACCTATTTCCCAAACCAATAAAATATGGCCTATGCACGACAAGAAGACTAGCACTATCCCCTACAGGGAGAGACTACACAAGAGGTTTTTAAATTGTAGGTACTGAAGAAGGATAAATGAAATGGAGAGTTCCATGGGACACTCATCTAGGAGAGGGATAATATTAACCACAAAAAGTGAGTAGCATGCCATGTGCTAACAAGCACAAGCAAGGAACCTAAATTTTTGGATTATTAGCCATAACATAATGTTGATGACCGGAAAATCAGTGCAAATAAAGGCACCAAAATGTGCTCACATGGAAACAACTTTTTGTATAATGACTAATTGCAATTGTACCCCTTTGTCAAAAAATCAAATATGAAGCAATGTAAAATGTGTAGTCCAAAAGGCTCACATTGAAAAAATGTTGAAAGGAAAAGGGAAGTAAAAACCCTTGTGTCTCATGCAAAAAATGAAAGGTCCTTATATCTTAGTCCATGTATGCAAATTTGAATTTTATAATATCAAGAAAAGAAAAGGAAGAGGTTTGTCAGGTGATTTGAGCAGGTGGGAGGTTGAGGTGGTTACACCCTCTCTCTTCCTTTATCTTCTCCTCTCACGCTTCATTTCTTTCTCTCCCATTTTGGCACAATTCTCATCTTTCTCATTCTTGTTTCTTTCTCTCTTGTGGTCCTTTGCAAGATCTCATGGAGAGTGAGGAAGAGGAAGAGAGTGAGGATGGTTTTAATCTATCTATTACTTGTGTGCCTCTTTCTTGTGTGATTGGAGAGCATGGATTCTTGGTGAGAAGGAGAGTTTTCTTGCACGTTTTCATGGCCAGCAATGTATTTGCAGCCTCTACCTAGCCGGTTCATAGTTCTATTTGTGCCGTGGCAAGGTGCTCTTCAAATGTGCATGAAGCACTTGCATAATTGATATGCCAAAATGTTGCCAAAATTGTATTGATTTATCATGTAAATCCATAAGCCAAATATGAACCCATGGAATTTGTAACGATAGCATAGGCTCCCATGGAAAAACCACAAAGGTTCTAGTTCATTCTCACCATAGAAAAAGTATGCAATTAGAGATAACCAATCGTGATGCCTGAAAGTGGGTGGATACCCAAGAAGGATGGAAAATCCCTAACCCTAAAAATCATCTATAAAAAGGATGATAATGAATATTCATGTGTGTGCAAACTTTGTGCACTTTCCTTCTTACTTTCAAATTTATGCGAGAGTGAGTGAGGGTGAGAGTAAGACATTGAGAGTAAGAGAGTGAGAGAGTGAGGGTGAGGGACCAAGAGGGTGAATCTCTTCTTGTCTTCTCTCCAAGCACTCATGCCATGCCCATACTTCTCTTTCACATGTGGAGGTTATAGAGGGTTGAGAGTCAAATAAGCACTCACTTGGATTGTGGAGTGTGCAAAGTGCATCCTTCATGGGATTGAAGGAAGGCCATCCCACTCACTAAAAAGGAATGGTTGCATTCATGTGCATGAGACTATATGAGAGGTAGTCATTGATTCTCATGTGTCAAAGGTCTTGAAGGAATAAGAGTATATCCAACATCCCAATACGTTGAGCTTGTGTAGCACAACAAATAGAGAACCTATGTAGCAATATCACTATAAGCAATGAATGATATATTGAGATTAATGTTAGAATATGCATGGCAATTCTTGATCAGATTTTCAACACACATATCAATATAGTTTTAAAAATACTTTTGTTGCACATATCAATGTAATTCCAACACACATACACATACACACACATGCATTAAAGAAAATATTGACAAAAAATGGGCATGTTAGCTTAAGAGTCATTCAGAATTGAAAATATTGTGGGTATTATCACCAATCTTGCCCTCCAATAGATCCTCATTAAGGGATTTCGATTGCACTCATTCCAATTACCAAACTTGTAAAAGCCTAGTATTGTTAATTATCATCACTTTAGGATTGCGTACTTTCCCTGCTTACTATGTTCCATGGATGTGCAAGCCATTTCTCAAGCTCCCTTTCAAAAATTGAGTCCTAAATCTCTATCACCCATTATCATGATTCACCATGTTATCAAGCAAGCTTTCATATGCCTTTTATCTTGTTAGTTAAATCGAAAGGCATTACAATAAACTCATAGTGACTAAATTGAGTATGAAAGGATCTTTTAATGCTATCTAGTGAGTCCATTCTAATTTGATCATATTTTTATTTAAAATAAAATTTGAAAAAAAATATATGTATTTTTAGTTTGTCTAGTAAGTTGTCAATACACACAATTGGATTTTTGTTTTTTAGTTGGTACACATTCTACATGTTGTATGTTTCTTCTCTACCAAAAATATAAGTGATCAAAAGGGCAAAAGAACTTAGTGTAATGAGGCCTTGGTCTAATGGCTTAGAAGCTTGTTGCTAGATTTCCTTTTGGTATACTTGGCTATGTTTAAATGAGGCCTTGTGTAGAGGAGAAATTCTAGAAAAAAACTTTATCTTGTGGTCTAATTCTCCTTTGGAATGTGGACAAATGGGGTGGGCCTTATGCGGGGGAGAAATTCTAGGAAAAAACTCTATCTTGTGGTCTAATTCTCCTTTAGAAAGGTGACAATTGAGATGGGTAATCCTCTACAAAATCATGTTTATAAGTATCAAGAAAATGTTGTTGTCTAGGACTAAGAATAGGGGGTTTAGTTTCCTCGACCTCAATGGCATAAACCATATAAGGTCTATTGTGTTTGCTAAGTGTATGTGTAGCTTGTGTATGATTAATTAAAGGAAACATCTCAAGCTCTAAATCACTTCACAAGATTATAGATTATCCTTGAAATTCAAAATACATTCTATGATTGTGATAATCAATACCAAGATTATATTGGTGACAAAAGGGCATACTTAAGGTAAGATTAGAAAACTATTATGGAGGAGCAACCAAAAAATCAATATTTTTAAAATAAAGTCCCATGGTTATTTCCAAAATTTTAACTTTTTTTGTACCATTACATGAGATTCCTTCAAAAGAAAATCTAACCTTATAGAAAGATGGCATGGTTTCTAAATGTAATATTTTGATCACTTGCTCAAAAATAAGCTGCTATCACCATATAGAATATTGAATTTATAATCATGAATAAATTGTTTAATACAAATTAGTTTTCCCATTAGCTATCCCTTATTGAAGTGACTTAGTCATCTAATCAGTGTTGTAATCTAATATCACTTCTATGTGGTGAAGTTCTATAGTAGGGGTCTTCTTTGGAGGAAACTTGATAAGCTTTTGCCATGAATATGGCCAAGCTTTTTGCATTGATAACAAAAAAAAAAGAGAACATTTTATTGAGCATTTGAACTAGTGCTTTGGGACTTAATTTTTGCTTCAAAGGGATTAGTTCCATTTCCAATATTAAGTGGCTCATTAGTGCATATAATTTAGAGTTCATATCATTTTGAAGATAATGATAATGCATTTTGAAAAAAATGATTATTTCTTACAAATTGATGATTCTTTCCTTGGTTGTTATGATGATGTGAGAAACAAATTCTTTCTCGTTGCCATAAGCATAAGCAATAACTTCATATAGTAAAGAAGGCTTGAGTATATTTCACTTTGCTTGAATGCTCATGTGCAAACCATCTTTATGCTTTTGTTGTAGGTTAGTTTTTACTACATATCCTAACATGTGTGAAAGAAGGAGATGTTGCCAATATCTCTCAATGTATGTTTCTATGATATCTACTTCTTGCCATGAGAAATTGGCCCGATTCCATCTAGCATGAATATGAAATTGTGGAGTAAAATTTATTCTTTTTACCTTAGACTGGAAAATTTTCCATGTAGTTGTCTTGTTAACACTATGGCAAAGCACTAAGCTTTGTCAAAAAAGTAGTTATTGGACATTTAATTTTGTCCTTTTTTGTGAAAGATTCTTTGCCAAAATCATCAAACTGACTCAGCCACCAAGCTAGAATAATTTTACCATCCTTGCAACCATCAGATTTCACAAGTAGGAGGACTTTTGAATATTTCTCTTCTCCTTTTGTACTTGTTGTGTATCAAAAAGACTAGAAGGTCGATGTGTATGATGTGATCATCTTCATCTTGAGTTGCTTAGGCTCGTTGTTGTCTGTGCTCTTGTAGCATGCATGTGACCTCTAGTGTGTTGTGCTAAAGAAGGGCCATTTGTTATTGGAGAGTAGTCTCAAGCAAAGATAAATAATCATCAACAACTTCTGCCTCCATAGCTTGTAATTAGGTAAGAAAATTTTGGTTGAATAACTCATCTATGAACCCTGATAAGATTAGGATGGCAATAGCAAGATATTGTGAGTGTTGAATGGGAACTTATTCTATTACAATAAACAAATTTTCACAGACCCTTGAACATGGTTGTACACAAGAAAGAAAGAATATTGGAAATAATTTGTTGCATACTTTTGGGGACCAATAAAATGGGAAGTTGAAAGGTATGAAAAATGGCCAAGAGGTATAACAAAACCTTAGGCTAATGAGAAAATATGGAGGAAATGAAGAATGATGGGATAAACCCTTTGGAATAAAAGGGATATATTTCTTTTTTCTATTTATAAGGTTTATTACAACAACATGCTACCAAACGCAAAAAGAAGGATGTAAGGGATAAAAGAGGATAATTTGATAACCTTCCTCCTCTTCTCAAGTACAATTGACAATGCCCTTGTCCTTTCGTGTAAAGTACATTTTCGAGGGGATTTACGAATAGCTTCAAACCATGGAGGTTCTTGATCAACAAGATGAGAGTCAAGCAACAATAGACATCAAATACCTTTGTGTTACTTTGGCAGAAAGTAAACTAATACAATGAGATGAAAAAGCTCCAAAACTGATGTAGGTATAAGTAAAAAAAACTCTTCTTTTGAGTGGTCCCCTAGGCTTATGCACTCAATTAGTGTGTCTTTGTTGCCACAAACACAAGTTGCTTTAATTCAAAAATTTCCCAGGCATTTTCCAATTAATCTCAGCCTATTTTATAGCAAATTTGTCCATGCATTATTGTTGTGCTTTTCAAGACAAGCTTTTCATTAAAAGCAGAAAGAATAAACCTTTTAAGCTTATCTCCTTCAATTGAAACAGTAGCACCTGCAGTAAGTGTAATGCTATTGGAGTTTTGATTTTTTAAAGTCTTGAAAGTGCACTACCTTTGCCATGAAAAGCAAAATTCCAAACTAACAACTTTCTTGTGATATTCGTCTATAGCTTGCTTCTGTTTACTACTACGATTAAGTTTCTAGGTATTATCAGCTTCGATCATTCACAATCATAGTTTAATCATTCTCTTCTCGTGTTCACACCTAAATACTTTAAATAGTTTTGGAATAATCTAGTTCATTTTTAAAGGTTGCACGCTGCTTTACTATGAACTGGTTTCCCACTTACTATGGGACCTGTTTGTGAAAGATGCGGGATCTAGGACATGGCAGTGAGTTATGGTGGATGGAAGGAGAAGAGTGGACTCATGATGGAGAAGACAAAGACACTGTTTGTTACGCAAGTAAATTAGGTTCCAAGATTGAGACTTGGACTCATAAACACAATCTTGTGTATGTGGACAATGACACTGACACTTTACTGAAAAGAAAAGAGTACTATCATTGCATTAAGAAAAGGAAGCAAATACAATGCTTTATAGGAAAGTAGGAAACTACAGTAGGCACCATTGTGCATATGGGATAGGTAAGCCTGCATGTCCTTGTCCCTGAAGCTCCATACAAAGAGGATGTTAGTGAGTGTGATTGCTGAATCTCAACACTCCTCCTCAATCACAACTAGAAAGGCACAAAGTGTGTAGAGGCTATAATGAGAACCACCTGCAAAGTGTGGGCACACCACAAACATGGTAGACACCAGAGGCTGTTGTAGAAAAAGCTAAGTGTGGGCACCAAAACATGATGGACATCCAGAGGCTGTAACAGGGGCCTCAAAAAGTGTACAGGGACTGTAGTGCCAAGTTACATGAGGAGTTTACAAAGCTTATGGCAAGAAGCATTAGGGCTAGGAAATACAAGGCTTTTAAAATAGTCTATCAGAGTAATGAGAGTAGAAGGACTGATGAGGCTTGTCCTTTCGATCCTGGTGGTCTTCATCTTCATCTTCATCTTCATCTTTTGGTCCATGGTCTTCTTCTTCTTTCACAGCTACAAGATAGGCCTTTTGGGACCTCTTCCTAGTATGACAGAACTTCTTAGTGTGTCCGGTCCTTTTGCAGAAGTCATAGAAGAGCGGTTCCTTTTTACCTTTGTATCTGCTGTTTACATATAGCATTTGTTCATCCTTTGAAGTGCTAGGCTCTTCTTTGCTTTTAAGTTTCTTTTCTTCCTCTAGCAGAGAGGCTTTAATATCAACAAGTTGAGGATCAGGCATATTGGTTAGAGTGGTTGATACATTATCATAGGCAGGAGGCAGACTTTTTAACAAGACACCAATACAAACATCTTCATCCATTTTTAGCTTTATCCCTGCAAGTTGAGTAAGCAAACTTTCCATGTAGTTCAGATGGGATGCCAGGGATGTATGAGGCTTTATATCAAGTCCGAAAAATTCAATTAATAGACCATACTTAGACGACTTTGACTGTGCACCAAATAAGGTATCCAATTTGTCCCAAGTGTCATGGGACGTGTCACAGGCATCCACATGATGGATGTAGCTGTGATCCAATTCCAGTTTGATGATGGCTTGTGCCTTGCCATCATTCTTCTGCCAAGTAACTGCAAGGTCCGCATCCCGAGGTTTCTTTTCTTTGCCATAAGGCCCAAAGACCCTTCTTCATCAGAATGAGCTTGATGCGGGTTTGCTAGGTGTGAAACCCGACTCCCTTGAACCAAGCATTTGGAGAGTCTTTTCCCATGTTGGATGGCTGAAGCAGCAAATCAACTCCAGAATTTTGAGATTTTATCAGTGGAAGAGCAGATTACAATGTGTCAAGAGACATAGGTAATGACAGTGTGAAAACACACTATGTCTGTGTTGATGTTGAGCTTGAATCTTCTTGTTCGGGGTTGTTCGGTCCTTCTTCAATCTTCTCAGGTCCTTTCCCTCCTTGATTTGGCGCTAGGACAGTGGGTCAGAGTGGGCTTTAGCTTGGTTTAGTGTCAGGAGTGAGAAAATGAGAGAAAAAATGAGCTTGGGAGATTTTAGCTATGGTGGAATTAGGGTTTCTGAGATAGGGGCCTAGTTTTTTGGCTGCTGTGACCTCAATACTTGATCATTTTCAAAACTTTTTACATGTATAGGAAGCTTATGTCATGGCCTTTCAAAGCCCCATGGTTATAGCCTGGAATTTGTCGCATGCTGGCGGCGCAGACAGTACGATCAGCAACGGCGCAGTTTTGGACAGCGACGACGAATTTTTGCAATGCCAGGGCTGTTAGTTGCCAATGTGCCTCTGTGATGTGCCAAGAAGGAGTGCAGGGAGTCAAGGAATGATTCTCCAGAAGAGATCTTGGGGAGATATTTCCTGGTTCAAGAGATCTAAGAGCTCAAAGGCAGGTAGGTGCAGGTTTGGCTATGGCTGCCAAACAGGGCAGTGAGAAAAAAGAGTAGAAGATGAAGACTTGAGCTGGACTGAGCTCAAGCTGAGCTAGATGAAAGTGAAATGGAGCTGAAGGAGTTGTGCCATGCCCGTCTGTGCTCTGATACCATGTGAAAGATGCGGGATCTAGGACATGGTAGTGAGTTATGGTGGATGAAAGGAGAAGAGTGGACTTATGATGGAGAAGACAAAGACACTGTTTGTTACACAAGTGAATTAGGTTCCAAGATTGAGACTTGGACTCATAAACACAATCTTGTGTATGTGGACAATGACACTAACACTTTACTGAAAAGAAAAGAGTATTATCATTGCATTAAGAAAAGGAAGCAAGTACAATGCTTTATAGGAAAGTAGGAAACTGCAGTAGGCACCACTGTGCATATGGGATAGGTAAGCCTGCATGTCCTTGTCCCTGAAGCTCCATACAAAGAGGCTGTTAGTGAGTGTGATTGCTGAATCTCAACACTATTCTCATAGCAATGCTTCTCAATTTTGAATTTGAAGCATTTTCAATGACATTCTAGGTATTCTAGATCTTAGCTAGCATACATGAAAGCTCTTTTAGTGTCATTAATTTATTATTTATAATGGGCACATGCACACAACTATTCACACACAAATAGACACACACTCTTGGAATGCAATCTACAAAGAGAAACAAATCACAATGCACACACTGCCTACAAATAGAAATAAGTTAAGGATGGAAAATAATTCAACCATACTGCACGAGAAGGAAAATCCCTAAACTATAGGCTCACATGCAAACACACAAAAAATAAAACACACACAAGATGATGAAGTCATACTGCAAAGTATTCCTTTGGGTTCTTTGTAGGAGGATGCACAACACCATGCCATCCACACCCTCTAAACCTTTCAATGACATTCTAGGTATTTTAGAGCTTAGCTGGTATACATGGAAGCTCTTTTGGTGTCATTTTAATATTTTTAATGGGCACATGCACACAACTATTTACACACAAATAGACACACACTCTTGGAATGCAATTTACAAAGAGAAATAAATCACAATGCACACATTGACAATGACAAGAAATAAGATAAGGATGGAAAATAATTCAATCACACTGCATGAGAAGGAAAATCCCTAAACTATAGGCTCACATGCAAACAGACGAAAAATAAAGCACACACAAAATGATGAAATCACACTACATAGTCCCTCTTCTTCTTCTACTACATCATTATCCTCTTACTACTCATCCTCTAGAGATTCTTCAACTGCATAGGCTTGTTCATCTTTTCCCTTGAAAATCTTTATCCTCTTACTTGCAATGTGCATTGACAATATTGTTCCATGAAGCTCCACTAAAACATAGGTTGAATGATTGTTGACAAGCTTCACCATATAACATCCAAATCATCTCATCACTATCTTGCAAATGCTACTATGTTGGTTTTCCAGGTTGCTATCATACACCAACACCCAATCTCCCTCTTCCATAGCTGTAGGTCATAGTCTATGTTTGCTATCAAACCAATATTTATTTCTCAGTTTAGCTACCTTTAAGTTCTCAACTTCCTTCTATACATCCTTTGGAGCTATTGATAAATCCTCTTGCCAAGGCAAAACACTCCAAGTTAAGGAACATGTCTCTATATGCATGACTAGTTTTTTCCCATACACAAACTCTACTGGCATGAGTCCTATAGTCACACAGTGAGTCATATGATCAATCCATAATGCCAAGGTAGAAATCCCAAATCCATCCACCACAAGCTTTGGTCAATGCCTTCACAATAGGTGTATTTTCTCTCTCACTCTTCCCATAACCTTTTGGACTGTAAGTAGAGGTCAAGGCTAGTTTCATACCATGCTTAGAGGAGAATTTGCTAGCCTCATCTGCATCTAGTTCACCTTGATCTGCAATATATTTTCCAACACATTCACACCTATAGAAAATATCTTCAAGGAGAAACTTGCATATGACACTAGTAGGTTTAGCCCTCAATGCTCTACTCTCAACTTCATTTGTAAGATAATCTCTAGCTAGACATCTCTCATTTTGTGGATACTTGCTAGGATTGCCCAAAGTAATCTTCAAGATGTCATAGGGATGAGAATATCAAGACATCATCTCTAGCTAGACATCTCTCATTTTATGGAGACTTGCTGGGATTGCCCAAAGTATTTATCAAGACATCATAGTCAAGAGATGCGGTATATAGTCTTAGCTAGAGATGATCTTACAAATGAAGTATCGAGTAGAGCATTGAGGGATAAAGCTACCAGTGTCATATGCAAGTTTCTTCTTGAAGAGATTTTCTATAAGCATGAATGTGTTGGAAAATATATTGTGGATTTCTTCTTAAGACCTACATGATATTTCTTTTATTTTCTATGTTCATCTTGCATGACATGTTTAGGTCCTAGTTTAGGAGTTAGAGCAACTAGCTCACCCACTCGAGCCTTTTTAGAAGACTTGGAGCTACATCACCCCATCTTATTTTTTCTTCAATGAGTTCCTTAACTCCTTGAGTCTTTTGCTAGATACGTGTAAACAAAGTAAGTGTCTACTAGAGCATCCCACTAAGTCTTTTTTCATGTAATTCATCCTACACTAGATAGTTTCGGCAGCTGGGTAGCCCTATCAACAAACTATGCACAAAGATAGACCTCCTTTCTTCTTAGGATGCTTCCAAGGCATCCCTTCCATAACACTATATTAGGGAATTTTGGAGTTCTCATATAGTTTGGGAATTCTCAATATAGTTAATATTTGGCCACATGGTCAAATCTTGTCCCCTTACTTGAAAGTGGAGTCTACGCTTTCCAAGTCCCACTTTGAAGTATGGGTTAAGATTCGGCCACATGGCCAAATCTTTACCCCTTATTTGAAAGTTGGACTTGGAAGATTCCCAAATTCTCTAAGATGGTGTTCCATTAAGAAGTATCCATAGGGGTTCCTTTTGATTTTCCTAAATTTTGCATCTATCCATTCATCCCTCTTGGTCAACGTATTGAGATATTGACCTATCTATAACCATTTTCCAATGTAAAGCTCCTCCAAGAAGGCCTCAATGGTAGAAACATGGCAGTCATGATCAAACATGGTAGCTAAAATCTATGCATCATTCTCCGTTGCAAGCAATGACTCCTCATCCTCATACCTAGCTACGAAAAGCATACATGCAATTAGGCTCTCCTTACCTACTATGTCCTCAACTCTAGATTCAATGACTTGATGCCAGCAATGCATCTCAACATCCCTATGTCAGGGGTAGAGAAACTGATAGTCATGCCTAGCAAAGGCAAGAAATCTATCTCAACCACAACTCGAGTTCCAATGAAATACTCATTGGAACACTTGAGAGTTGTAACAGCTTTCCATAGCTCCCTCTTGATCTATGGGTACCTTCTCTATCTCTAGTTTAGGACTATCACCCCAAAATAAATGGCATACCTGTGACCCTTCTCATCGTCCTGACCAACACCCCACCAACCTAGGCCAATAGGTCTAGTATCAACAATCAACACAATAGACCTTCCACAAGTGTAGTCTACTTTCCTAATATAGGAGTATACTATAACAATCTCTTCAATTTTTGCATCGCTCTAGTATATCTCTCATCCTAGATCCATGAAATAATAGGGCAATACATGGAGTAGTCATATCACCTATCTTACCCACAATTTCAGTGGTTTTTCAAGTTGAAACTGGTCTAAAGAAGTGACTACAAGGAAGCATAATCAAAGCATCATCTTCTTCATAATGCACTGGCTCAATATTTTCAATAACTTTTGGGCATATGCAACATTTACTACGTGGTTGCCATCTTCTTTTTTATCAACCAACTCTTACAAAGCATTTCCTCAATTGTGGTACTTGATCATTTTGAAATCTAGATTATCTAGCTTTTCCTTTTGATAATATCTATAATCACATTGTTAAATTCTTTCTTAGTAGTTCTCAAGATTTTGCCAACAAGAGTAAGTTCTAGCTTACTATCCAAGTTCCATTCTTCAAATACTTTCTTTACATTAAAATTATTGTGAATATCTAAAAGGAGTGTATATCTAGATCGCTTCTTAAGACATACATGGTATTTCTTCTCTTTTCTATGTTCATCTTCCATGACATATTTAGGTCCTAGTTTAGGACTTAGAGTAACTAGCTCACCCACTCTAGCCTTTTTAAAAGACTTGAAACTTCATCATCCCATCTTCTTTTCTCTTCAATGAGTACCACAACTCCTTGAGTCTTTTCTAGATATGTGTAAACAAAGGAAGTGTCTACTGGAGCATCCCACCCAGTCTTTTTTCTTGCAATTCATCTTGCACTAGATAGTTTCAACTACTGCAATTTTCTCCTATGTGTTATATTCAATGCAAAGGTCCAAAGATTTGATTTTATCTATGGTTTCTTCTCAATCTCTATGTCATAAGTAGAGGCATCACTTTTGGCTACAAAGAAGTCTGTATAGTCATGTCTTCAAGAGTTTGCTTCATTCCTCCTTTGCCAAAGTTCAAAAACTTACGCATTCCAATCTCAGTCAAATAGATTTCACCTTCATGTTCCTAGAATACCAAGTTCTTTCCCTTGGAATCTTTAAAGTTCTCATGCTCCTCGCACTAATGATCATGACTATCACACCAAATGCATCTCTTGACATATTTCCTTCGAGGTGGAGCCTAAGAAGAGCTATCTTTCTTTGAATCTTCTTTTAAAGACATTTTAATTTTCAAACTCCTCATTTATTTAATCAAATCTTCATAAAGCTCTTCTTTACTTGAAGTAGGAGCAGGTATGATAGGTTGTGATCTTGGTAGAGGAGTCACTCTCACAAAGGAGGAACCAAATGTTCTAGAGTCATCAACTGCTCATGTTTATGTTGCCTCTTTACAAGCTTAAAAAAAAATTATTTGACATCAACCTAACCATCCTTCAATTCATTTTTTGTTGTATTTTCTTTTAGAACCTTTCAAGCTCTACTTGGAGTGGAGGATTTGTAGCTTGTAGGAAGAGTAGAGCTTTCTCAAGAAAGAGAAACATTTGTTTGGTTGCACTAAGCTAATTATATCTATTCTCAAATTCCCTTTACAGCTCAATACCCTTTCTGCTCTTCATATGCCATTCAAGGAATTAATGCTTTGTTATGCGATCCAAATGTTTTAGGAAAAATTCATCCTTTAAAGCGTTCATGAAGTCTGCCCATGTCCTACGATGGATTCCATATAAAATTTGGACTCAATTTCGTAGATCATAAGTACTTTGCTGAAGTAGCATGGCATTTGTGACATTTGGAAAGTCTAACTTCTCTTGATAGATTTGAAGGAATTTTGAAATATCTTTTTCATCAAACCTCTTCATTTTGATTATGACTTCTTGGAGTGCCCCCTTGAAATAGGTTCATCACACTTTATGCTTTCATAAATCTACATAAAGTCATGGATCTCATGTGCCGTATGGATATCTATAATACTAAAGATACTTTACCTATTCATTACAAGTTCTACTTCGTGCTCGCTATTGCCCGTCTTGGTGAAATTCTACAAATATTCACATCAAGTTCACCAAAGATGTTGAGGGGGTTCATGAATAGCTTCAAACCATACGGGTTCTTGATCAATAAGACAAGAATAAAGCAACAATAGACACCAAGTATCTTCGTATTACTTTGAAAACAAAAAAAACTGATACAATGAGATGAAAAAGCTCCAAAACTTATGTAGTCACAAGCAATAAAAACTCTTCTTTTGAGTGGTCTCCTAGGCTAAGGCACTCAATTAGTGCATCTTTGTTGCCAAAGACACAAGTTTTTTAAATTTAGAAATTGCCTAGGGTTATTACAATTAATCTCAACCACTTTTATAGCAAATCCGTCCATGCGTAATTGTTGTGCTTTCCAAGACATGAGCTTTTCATTAGAAGCACAAAGCATAATGTTTTTAAGCTCATCTCCTCCAATTCAAATGTTGTAGTAAGTGTAATGCTACTAGCATTCTGATTCTTGTTAGTCCTAAACGTGCACTACCTATTGTGAATAGTAGAAATCTAGATTGAGAGGTTTCGCATGATATTCATTTGTAGCTCAGTTCTATTTACTACAATTAGCTTTCTAGGTATTATCCTCTTTAATAGTTCATAATCATAGTCTAATCATTCTCTTGTCATGTTCATACCTAAAGCCTTTGATCTGGTTTAAAATAATTTAGTTCATGTTTTTCAGGTTTCACACTCCTTTTAATGTGAAATAGTTTCCCACTTTTACTATAGGCCTTGTTCTCATAGCATTTTTCTTGATTTTGATCTTGAAGCTTTTTCACTGACATGCTAGGTATTCTAGAGATTAAGCCAGCATACACAAGAGTTTTTTTGATATCATTTTAATATTTTTATTAGACACATGCACACATCCATTGTTAAACGCGATGGTAGTTAGTAGCCTTCAAAGCCAAGAGCCGCCAATGCATTAATGGGCCGACCGGTGTGCAGAACATGAAAGACTACCTAACACGACACATGGGCAGAGAGAATGTTGCTGCAGGTAACATCCTATATAAAGGAAGGGGTTGAATCATTGTTGTTGTTATTTGAGCATACACATAGCCCTAGAGATCAAGCATGAAAGAGTTCTCTTGCTTCACTACCATATCCTTATCAAGTCCCTTTTGCTAGTCTCCCTTGACTAGAATCCTAAGTGCCCTCTATTAGTAGAGCCTATATTATATCATCTACAGTCACTACATTTGGCAACCACACTACATGATAAGGAAAATAATTCAACCACACTACACAAGAAGGAAAATCCCTAAACTATAGGCTCACATGCAAAAACACAAAAGATGATGAAATCACACTACAAAGTGTTCCGTTGGGGTTCTTTCTAGGTGGATGCACAATGCCATGCCATCCACCCCCTCTAAACCTTTCAATGACATTCTAGGTATTTTAGAGCTTAGCTGGTATACATGGAAGCTCTTTTGGTATCATTTTAATATTTTTAATGGGCACATGCACATAACTATTCACACACAAATAGACACACACTCTTGGAATGCAATTTACAAAGAGAAATAAATCACAATGCACACACTAGCTATGACAAGAAATAAGATAAGGATGGAAAATAATTCAATCACACTACATGAGAAGGAAAATCCCTAAACTATAGGCTCACATGCAAATTCACACGAAAAGTAAAGTACACACAAGATAATGAAATCACACTACACATTGTTCCTTTGGGGTTCTTTGTAGGTGGATGCACAATGGCATGCCATCCAGCCCCTCTAAATTTGTACATCCTTCAGATGGGCCATAATTTACCCATTCTCTTCTTCTTTTCTATATATAAATATCTCAAATTCTTCCTCTTCTACATCAAATCCATCCTCTACATCTTCATTTCCCTCTTCTTCTTCTACTATATCATTATCCTCTTACTACTCATCCTCTAGCGATTCTTCAATTGTATAGGCTTCTTCATCTTTTCTCTTGAAAATCTTTATCCTCTTACTTGCAATGTGCGTTGACAAGATTGTTCCATGAAGCTCCACTCAAACATAGGTTGAATTATTGATGACAGGAGGCATATTTCACGGTGAATTCCGTGCCACGGTAGATTCCGTGAGGTTTTACGGTGGATTCCGTAAACTTTGTTGACCGGGGCTCATATACAAAGTGGATTCTTTGTGCGAGAAGTTGATGGGGACGCCTATCCTTTTCAGGTGTTTCATTAATTTAGTGTGTACATGGGTGATTCCATAGCGGGTGATTCCACAAAATATATATTAAAATAATAAACGTTTATGAGTTTAGAGTGCGCACTCATAATAAATTAAGGTTAGGATTGATTTCTAACCAGTTGATTTATTCATGTAGCTGAAGACTGCTAGGTATTCACTTTTATCGATTTAATTGTATTATTTTACTAACGATTGTGAATACTTCAGTTGATGTGTAGAGATAGCAGCAGTGGCGGAGGAAAGTATTGAAGGATAGCGTGTATTCGAGTTATCACTTATATTTTGATGGGCCCATACTTTAGGCATGATGCCTATATTTTGTCGCGCCTATTTATTGAGGCGTTGGTTATTTATTTATTATTTTGTATGCGCATCAGCGCACGATTATGATATTTGTATTTGGACATTGTATTGGGTATGCGTGACTCTTTGGGCGCCCGCCCATTAGCTTTATTTCTATTTTGTGCTAAAACAAACTCAAAAGCCAAAAGCATGCTATTTTGTAATTTGGGCTATTATTTGAGCTTGAAGATGATTAATACATAAAATACATGCTTTGTGGAGCGCTCACACAAGGTATGGGGGGAGATTGCACCCAATTGGTCTCTTGCTCATGTCGTGCATGCTTTCTACCTTGAGTTTTGTGCAAAAAGTAGAGTTCTTTTGTTCTTGGGGACCTTCCGGCATTCACTACACAAGTATACACCATCCGATCTGCGCATCAGTGGTATCAGAGCGAAGCTGAGATCGAGAGCTTCCAATCACTACCCATCTTGTGCGAAGGTGGAGCTCCTGGAACAATCGAGCTCTACGGTCAGTCTCATTGCAAACGATCGATACGGGTGGATTCGTGGCGGTCAAGAACCTCTATTTATAGTCTCTGATCATGAAGGACTGGCCTATAATGGCGGAGGACCACTCCTACATCCTCTTCTCCAAGTCGTCAATACACATAGATAAGTTTCAAAACTTCATAAGCTTAAAAGCTTAATATAAATTTAGCTTATAAAGCTTAAGAAGCTTAAAAGCTTCCATTTTTTAAATCGACGGCAGCAGGGCGGCCTCTCCGTGATTTTCGCGACGTCAAAAAATGCCCCCTCGCCCTAAAAATTCGACATCTACAGTTACTAAGCTTTAAGCTTAGTTACCTAAGTCACAAGTCACAACAAACTTCAGTTTTCTCAAGTTTCCTAAGTTTTGAAACTCTGCAAGTCCGGCAAGTAACCTGAAGTCAAAACTGATTTGTGCTCAAAACTCCTATAAGGACTGTTCCTGCGCAGAAGCACCGAGCTGCAAAGTTGTTCCCTAGAAGGCTCTGTTTTGCATATGCAGACTTGCTGAACCAGTTTCAGCACACGCAGAAGGTCAAAATGCAGATTTTACAAAGATTTCAAATCCTGCAATTGTCAAAGACGAAAACCGTGAAAGCCAAACAAAAATATATAAGCCTTGTACACCCGACTTTGAGCTTCGCTCATCCCGCTAATTGGATTTTGAGAGTGTGAGGTCTTTTGAAGTTTTGCAGGATGACGGAACCAAATACTGATGATTTAAGGCTGAAGGCGATCTTCCTGAACCTACGGTGGAACAAAAGTTGGATTTAATTATGATGCAGTTGGACGAAGAACGACGAGCCCGGCAAGCATTGCAAGTTCAATTGGCCAATTTACTAAGATCAACTACCGATAAAGAGGAACCACAATCTGAAGATCTTATCCGACGTACCATCGATGCAACTCTCGAAGCTCAATCCATCCGCAAAGAAACAAAGATAAGTAAAAGAAATTTCAAATTCCGTACTTTCAATGGCACTCGAGATGGAAAAACTGTTCTTGCATTCATCAGTCAGTTTGATGATTACTTTCATGAGGAAACATACGTTGAAAAAGATAAAATCAAGTGTGTCACTAATCATTTAGTGGGTAGAGCATCTCTTTGGTGGACCGTTGTCGTATTGCTGCGCATTCGAGGTGTGAAATCCACCCAAAAGTTGTGTGTGTGGGAGTTGATATTTTGTACATACTTAGTTGTTATGTTTGCATCTTTATTCTGCGTGGTGGGATCTTTTACTACCTTTTCTTCTAGCTGGGGTTGCACCTGATAGGTCTTCCTTCAATAATGGTGGGCATGAAGGGATGCTTTCAGCCTATGTTGAGCAGGGCTAAGGAGAGAAGGCTTTACAACTTTATGGGCACATGCAGGTTGAAGGTGTTAACCCAGTGGAGTAGACAATTGCCATTGCACTCCAAGCATGTGCAATCTAATAAGAGAAGGGCTGAATAACTCAAATAAAGTCTCTAGAAATTGGACAAGCGTTACATGTTGATGCCCTTCAGAAAGGATTCACATCAGACATTTATGTTTATAGTACCCTGGTGTCTATGTATAGCAAATGTGGGAGCATTGTAGAAGCAGAGAATGTGTTTGATGGGTTGTCTGAGCACACTGTTGTGTTATGGAATGCTTTGTTTTCTGCCTATCTAGAGGTTATGATATGCTTCTTGAGTTTGGAATGGCATTTATCTGCACGTATGGTGACTATTCATGTATGGTTGATGCTCAAGCCCTCTTCAATGGAATGCTCGAATGGGAGAAGGCCGCTTTTTTGGTTTAAACAAAAGGAGGCTGCTTTTCTGAGCGGAATATATAGCACTGGGGAAGAGGACAAAGGGGGCGTGAGAAAGAAAAAGCAAAAGAGGACTATTTTTGAAAGGGGAGTTTTGGAGGCAAAAGGCGGCGAAGAAGAAGGATTGAGTGGTAGACGATGATGTAATGGAACAGTGTTTGCTTTAACGACTGCAATAGAGTGTGGAAATGCAAGTGATGAATCGCATGCAGAGGACAAATTCTAAAGGTAAATGCTTAGGAGGAAGGTTCAGTCATGGGAATCGTTTGCAGCAACAGGAGAGAAGTTTGCAGGTTGATTAGGTGCTGGTGGACATGCTGATGCTTAACATGGCGGATACTTTTACTGCCAGTGACCATCAGTGGGGGTCGAATAAGCTAGTCATGCCAGTGTAGGAATCGATGCATCTAAAGAGCTCGGCTATGATAGCAAACAGTAGTTGGTCTCGTAAGAGGGCTCTTCCTGCAGACAACGAACCCATATAAGGATTCTCCGATCTCTTGCAGCCCATTCACAAGAAGGACTTGTTCCAGTGCTCTTCCTGTACACATCCAGCTCCATATGAAGCTTCTGTGGTCTTAACATGCAACCCACAAGGCAAACGTCTACACTCAGATGAATAACAATCATAATCATGTGAGGCAAACAACGACAAATATAGAAACTATCATGTTGATGCTGATGGTTTAATCAGAAGATACTGGGAACTTGGGAAGCCCTGTAGATTGGGAAGTAGAAGCACAGGGACTGTGGAGCCTGGGAATGGCCATGTAGCACTCAAGCATACTCTTGCGTACCCCTCGCCCAGTGACATCACAGCTGCTGCCTGTTGAATCGAGCAAGAGAGGAGGCTACGTTGCATCAATCTGGAGGTTTAAGAGGCTACACCGCATCAATCTGGAGGTTCTTACAGGTCTGGCAGACCTCAATTCAGATGCGTCAGATGATAAAAATGAAGGGTTAAACTTTGCCAAGCTAGATAGAAGCTATTCAAGCTTTGGCTCAGAACAAGGAGAAATTACGATTATTACACCTGCAACTTTTGGTTCAGTGAAGTTATAAGCACAGTAACATCCTTTTCTGAAATTTGTGAGAAAATTCTGCCATCTCTTCTGATGTCTCTCCATGTACTCCAATTCTGGAAAGGTTTCCATCAAACTCAGTGGGACAATACTTTGATTCTGAGAAGTCTTATATGACAGGATCTCGTGCTTCATTTGGAGATGGCTCAATATCTCCATGTAGCCCTTCTCTTTCAGAGTTCATTCCTGGCTATCTTCCCCAGGATGCTTGGTCTAGATTTCCCTCAACTGATTCTGTTCCATGTGAGGAGTTTCCAATTACCCCTCTTAATTTAGAGTGAAACTCGTCTAAAGAGCTACAAATTGGGATCAACCTTACCCATATGATCCTTCCAATTGTCAGTGGAATTGATTTTCTTCATCAGAGTCTTTGTGCACAGAAGAAACAACTCAATCTAGAGTTTTGATTCCAGGCCTTCCAAATGATTTAGCACAGCTATGTCTCATGTAGGTTTCATTTATTAAGTACGATCCTTGTTTCCGAATGGTATCTAGACAGTGGAGAGCAGTTCTTACATCTGAAGAGTTCTACAAGGCAAGAAAAACACTTGGGATTAAAGAAGCCTTTATATCACTGGTTATCCATGGTAATAAAGCCCACAACTTCAGCAGAATCATGGAATCCAGCAATAAAGTAGTACCATAGTGTATGTCATACTTGTGCAGAGTCAAATAATTGCTGCTCAAAAACTGGCCTTTGATTACTGGAACCAGTGGTGCTTGAATTCAATAGCTCTTCAGGCTGAGAACAGCAAGTTTATTGAACAGATGCATATTAAATCAACAATCTTTGCATTCAATATGAAGAGTTTGGAGTTTACTGTTGCATAGCCTGATCTCACTTGATTAATATTCTATCTTGGAATTTCTCAAGAACCTCTGTGGTCGCGACTTTGCTTTCGAAAACCTTTCGACACCGTGGTTCGTAAGAGTATAGATTGTCCCACTACCTGGGAGAGTTTCAAGAAGAAGTTTATGCAGAATTTCCTTCCTCCACAATTCCATGAAAAAGCCATAAAGTAATGGGACCTTCTTCAACAAAGAGATCGTGAGCCTATTCCTCAGTACACCGAACGCTTTTGGAATGCCTTACTCCAGTTACTCATGCTTGAAGATGTACCTGAAGCGACTCACAAGCGCAAGTATATGTCTGGATTACTTGGGCATTACTACGCTGAAGTCAATATGTTCAAGCCTACAACTCTTGAAGATGCAATTTCTTTAGCTCATGACATTGAAGACAAGCTTCGAGGAAGAGACAAGCGTCCACAACAATTTCAAACAAATGGTAACTATGGTTCTAAGCAATTCAATTCAAATTTTAGAAGATTCAATCAAGGTTGTTTTCCTTCATCATCTTTCCGTAAGTCTTGGACAAAACCACCTGCTTTGTTATCGAATACTAATCAAAACCCTAAGCCATCCTCACAGTCAAATCCTAATATTCCTAGACTTCTTGTCATTGCAAACAATGTATCTAAAGCCAAACCTATAGTGTGTTACAAATGCCATCAGCCTGGACATCTAGCAGCCAATTGCCAATCGAAGAAGCCACCTGTCCATATCAACTATCTTGGAGCAATGAAAGATGAAGAACATGAGGAAATGCCTGACTTTACGGAAGATGAGGACGACATTACTACTCCTTTGGATACTTTACCAGGTATGCCAACTCCACATTCTTTGTTGACAATGAAATGTTTAGTGCATGGAAAAGAAAAGATCATTTTGCATGATGATGGTAGTACTCATGATTTTATTTTTGCAAAATTAGTGAAAGAATTGAAATGTAATATCCCGATTCACTTATAAAAGCACGCACGTGAACCTGTCTCAAATGAATATGAAAAATGGGATAAATGATTTTTTTTTAAAAATTCCCCCCCCTTATCCCTCCAGTCAACTGACGAGCTGGAGGGGGAGGGAAATAGAAGGAGCAACTAAGCTCCTTGGTGGAGCTTTGATTGAGGGGGGGGGGGGGGGGGAACATGCGTGATGACACGCAGGGAGGGAAGATCCCCCTCCCCTCCACTATTTAAACGAGGGGGGCCGCTGGAGATGAAGGAGGCTGGAACCGTGAGAAATAGAGGCCGAAGGATGAAGAGGACAACACTGTCGTGATTGCGTGAGGGTGGTCGTGAAGAGGAGAGTGCCACCATAACATCATGCTGAGAGAGAGAGAGGGCCTGAGGGAGGGAGAAGCTAGATGACATAGCGCGCGTGCTGGGGAGGAGTCCGCCACAATTTTCTGCCACCTGGACATCACCGTCGACGGACGACTCTGAAACCCCTCCCCTCCACCCCCCATGTGCCTTCGTAAGGCTTCTAGAAGGCCCTTAGAAGCTTCCAAGGGGCCTTCTTAAGCCCCATTTCCCCCCATAAAAGGTTTTACCCCAAAAGGGCCTTTCTCCCCCCATGTTTTAAATTTCCCTTAGGCCCCTTCCCCCCCCCCCCCCCCCCCCTCTCTGGAATTTTCCCCTTGGGTTTCCATAAGGCCCTTGTTCCCCCCCCTTTTGGTTTAATCCCCATAAGGCCCTTGTTTCCCCGCCCCCCGGGTTTAATCCCCCCTAACCCCCCTTGTTTCCCCCCCCCACTCCTCTTAGCTCTTTAGGCTATTCGAGTCACACCCATAGGCTACTTTGTCCTTAGGCTACCTTGAAGACTTTCATTCTCTTCCATTGATTCCTTCATTCACTTTTTAGATCTTTTTGTGCATGTGCTCTCTTAGCTGAGCTTTTTTTTCTTAGTTTTATCAAACAAACCGGTGTCCACACACCCCCCATGACCTAAAATCCCCTAAGACCCCCTTCCTATACTTTCCCCCCCGTGTGTTATTCCACTAAGCCCTTTTCACCCTCATAACTCTTTTCTTTTTTTTTCCCACAACTCCCTAAGTTTTCCTCGTAATCCCCTGTATCCCCCTTATTATTTCCCCCCTTGAACCTAAAAATCCAATTCATCATCATGGCCTCGTATGATATCCCGTAAGGGAAAAGTAGCCGTGAGAGAAAAAAATAGGGAGGGAAGGTAGAGGGAGTAAAAAGAAGGAGTGAAGGAGGAAGAGTGGGAAAAAGACAAAAGAAAGGGAAGGAAGGAGAAGACGGTAGAATTCCAGAAGAAAGAGGAAAAGGCTATCTCACATTCGAACTACGATGCCACCGAAGAAAGTCCAAGGTGTAGCTGCGGGAGGGTCATCCCCCAGTATCCATGTGGATATCTCACCTCAAAGCCAGGTTTTTCTTCTTGGCTTTAATTCGGTTTTAAGTCGATCATGCAAAGAAAAATTGTTAAGGATATGATATATTTGTTCGAGTTATTTGTAACGAAGGAGTTTAGCTTATGAATGACAATGTATAGAACTTAGCTTTCTTCAAATTGCATCAAGCATTATAAATTACGAGCAAGATTAACCATTTACTATAGTAGTATATTTTAGTTAAATCCTAAGGTGTAGAAATTATATCTTGCACCATTAGTCTTATTCCTTTCGCAACGAATCGTTGTAAATGGTTAAATTCATGAAAGGTTTCTTTCGATGCTCAAATTACTAGGAAGTTATCTTGAATATTTGCACATCTTAGCAAGGCAAGTGTTGTTAGTTGGCATGAGCTCATCTTTAAGGAAAACGGAAGTTAAATTAAACTGTATTGACTGGGAAGTAAATTGTCACAAGGATAGCAAAACCGTGACGAGACGATTAATATTACCTTCCAAAAGATAACTGAACCAATCTAAACATTGAAACATTCATACCTAAACACTTGACTACTTTCCTTACTGTACGGACAATCAAATCGTAAAGATAAGGAACTAGGGTTTGTCCCTAAGGTTCTTAAAAGAAGAAACCCTAGGTCTGACATACGTCAGCTTAAAGAATCTAAACAGATTATTCCATCGCAGGGCTTGCGCAACAAGTATGAAATCATTTAGTGTTGTGATTGACTCACAAGGAGAAAGGGTAAAAACCCTCATCAAGGACGGCAGATCCCTACGCAAGTTATCTTGCAAAAAGACGTATTTTTGGATATCCTTCTAAATAAGGAGAGTTGTAAACCGGAAACTAGCATATCTAAGGCACTTTAGGGTTGACCAAATTGGGTATGCCCTACACTGGAATGTAAAAGAGCTTGCCAATTTACAAGACACCTTGGGAATGAGTGCTGTTACATTCAAAAGGAAAGAACACTTCCTTAGCAGTTTGCCATACAACTGGGTTTGTGCTTGCTAGAGATTTTAGGGCTCTGTTTGAATTATGAATTACAAATTAAATGAGTACCTATACTTCAGGTTAAAAGGCCTGAAGGGAGAGGCAGCTTCAGTTACCCCCGACTGCTTGCCTGATCCTAACCAAGGGGGTTGTTGACCGCACCGGGAATGTGGACCGAACCCGCCGCGAGAGGTCTCTCTGTTGAGCTCTACTTGGAGTAGGAGGACCCATGGGTGCCAGGGGGGCTCTGACCGTAAATCCCTTGCCTTTCGGGTCCTGCACAAGAGGCTAACGTGACTCGGGATTGGATCTCGAGGCCCGCATACTAGTTGACGGGCGGAAGCTTGGAATAGTGATCCCTGAGGATTACTGGATAGCCTTTGGCCGGATTATGGACAAGCCTATGGGCAGAACTCCTTGTATTTCATAGATAAAATGATGAAATGTTAAAAGAACTTGCTTGATATTGTTTTTCTATGTCACGTGATAAGATTACGTGAAAGAACCAATGCTTAAATGGATTAATTAAAGAAGTTGATTGTTATATGTCAAATTAATGTGTTAGATAATTACATAACTAAAACAAACCGAGGAAAGTGCGGAGGATGGGCCATGGGTCCATCCTACGGTTGGGTGGTCCCGGTTAGCCGGGAACTTTTCTCAAAAATCTCGAAGAACAGCGGAATGATCATCATCATCAAAACGAATAACGAGAACGATGACCTAAAGTTACGTCTTACCCGATTTACGCTGTTTTAGGGGAACGGAATGGGACTATGCCTTATGGCAGAGAGGTTGAGCTTTGCATCCCTATCGTTTCCCATTCTCCTTGAACCAAGTGCAACGTGAATCCGCTTCGGACCTGGCGTTTCTGCGTAAAGTAGTTCGCTCGGGTCTGACGCTAGTTGCTGTTAGCTAATGACCAAACATGAAAACCCTAATTCCGGTCGATCCTAAGTGGGAAATGGCCAGGATACTTCCGCTACGTGGCAGACGCGGGAAGACCTAGATCGCAAAACCCGTAACATTCCTTGGGAGTGCCGGGTGGAGTTTTCTAGACATCCTTTCCGATGGACTGCTAAGACGTGTCCTGGATGATACAAATGGACACATTACATGAAATTACAAACTGTTCCTATGCATTATCGCATTAAAGCAACATTCTTAGGCACAAGATATAATGGAACACGAGAGGTGCATGATCTAGAAATTCAAATTGGTGAATATACTAAAAGAAGGAATTTTCTAGTTGTACCATTACAGTCTAGTGATATTATTTTAGATATGCCTTGGCGTCATCAACATAATCTTGATATAGATTATTCCACGCATTCAATTAACATTCATTTTCAAGGAAAACATATTACATTGTATGGTATGCATGCATCTAATGCTTTTCCACTACTTACTCATCTAGCCAAAGGGAGGATGGGCTAGGACATCCCTTTTCTCAAAGAGAATCAAGAGAACCAAGACACAAATTTACAAGAGAGAATATATGTGCTAGACACCATATTGGAATATAAGAGAGAGAGATGAGAGGAGAGGGAGACAAGAGGAGAAGAGGTAGAAGAAGCTTGCCATTATGCTACATGGAATGAGAAGATGAGAAGAGAGGGAGATAATAGGAGAAGAGGTAGAAGAAGCTTGCCATTATGCTACATGGAATGAGAAGATGAGAAGAGAGGGAGATAATAGGAGAAGAGGTAGAGGAAGCTTGCCACTATGCTACATAATAAAAGAACTCACTCATAGCTTACCTCAAAGAGATGAGGATATTCTAGAGTACTCTCATGGACTTGTCATTGTCATTCCTCCCCCCTCCTTCATTCTCCATGGGCTCTTTATATAGCCTCCATGAGGGATTAGATTAAGCTAATCTTCTTGATTAACATAATCCTAGATGGTGTATGGCATCTTTGAAAATATGGAGCATAGTGGATGGGACAAGTCCCCACCTTGGTCATCATGCAAGAAGCCAAGGGTGGTGGTAGACAACATAGAGAAATTGAGCTAGATTACAAGAGGTGGGTGCCCAAAGCACATTATTATAATATATTTACAAGAAGGATAGAGTGGAAAGTTGGTGTGGTGAAAGAGAGAAGAAAATTGCATATAGCCAGCAGTCTGCGCCTTCGTAACTTCAAATCCGTGAGAAATTTGAAAAAAGTTTCTTCTGCAACTTTGTAGACCAGGTCAAAACCGATTGGGCTTCGCAAGAATTTTCTTGAAATTCACTTTTTCTTGGGAGTTATTGAGATTATAAAAAACGGCTTCTAAAAGTTTCTTTGACTTTAGTCCCCCATATGTATATAAATACATATAAGCATGTGACAAAAGGGGTCCATGCTTGTAAGCTTTTGTGCAAGATCCAAATGACACCATGATGTGGATATTGACTTGTGTGCAAGGGTGAGGTGTCCTCTAATGATGGTGATAGATTCCAAATCTTAGTGATGCAGACGGGGCCCATGTGTAGTTGGAGGCTAGTCCTTTGAAAAATCTATGCATTCACTCAACTCCTAGGTGTAATCCATTTTCATCTTCACTAAGATAACCATCCCTTTTACCCTTTACATTGACATGCCTCCTAAGAACTTGTTCCCCCCATTTGCTAGAGTTATCGTAATCGAGAAGCAATGTAGCATACCTAGTGCTTGAAGAGTAAACCCAGAGTGATATGGTAGGCTCTTGATAGGGGCTTTGGCCAAAATTTTGTGGTAGTAATCCGGGTTGTAAAAAACCCGGATCAATATTTCTATGGATTTTATTACTGGTTTACCTAATACTAAAGCTAACCATGATATGATTTGGATTGTAGTAGATAGGTTTAGTAAACAAGCATATTTCATTCCATGTAAGAAAACTTTAACAACATCTTAGGCAGCACAATTGTTTTTAAAAATTGTTTTCACTAATCATGGATTACAAAAGTTATCATTTCTGACTGTGATTCTAGATTTTGTAACAACTTTTGGATTACTTTTTTTGCTAACCTAGGAACAAAGATTGATTTTTCATCTGCATTTCACCCTGAAACTAATGGACAAACAGAAGCCACTAACAGTACTATTTTAGATCTTTTACGTGCTTACACTATTTCTAAACCATAGACATGGGACACACATTTGCATTTACTACAGTTTTCAAATAACAATACACCACACACATCTACAAAAAAAGCACCGTTTGAAGTGATTTATGGTTATAGATTGTCTACACCTGTTGCATCTTTATCAAATAGAATTCAGAGTGCTGATGATATTGCTAATATGCACGCTACTATTTTTGATGAGGTTAAAGACATGATTGCCAAAGCCTAGCAATCATATACAAAACAAGCCAATAAGAAAAGACAGGCAATGAATTTTAAAGTTGATGACTATGTTTGGTTGAGAATAGAAAAACGTAGATTACAAAGTGTAGATAAACACCCAGTTGTGAAATTAGCACCTAGATTCTATGGACCATTTAAGATTATTCACAAAATCAATGACAATGCATTCAAGTTAGAATTACCATCTCACTGGAAAATTCACAACACATTTCACATTAGTTTACTACGACCCTTTAGAGGCCAATTACCTGTACACCCTGTTTATGAAAACCCACATTTGTTACATGAAGAGATTGAAATACTTGAACCTGAAGCTATCCTAGATACTGACTTTATGACCACTAGAACTGGCCGAAGATATTCTAGATATTTAGTCAAGTTTAAAAACCATCCTGTAGAGGAAGCCCAATGGATGCACGCTAGAGACTTAAATACTTTTCACACTCTGTTAGCTCCACAATGAGCTAATAGCAATTGAGGACAATTGCTATCCTACCCCGAGGGTATGATGCCAGGAGGCATATTTCACGGTGGATTCCGTGCCACGGTGGATTCCGTGAGGTTTTATGGTGGATTGCGTAAACTTTGTTGACCGAGGCTCATACAAAAAGTGGATTCTTTGTGCGAGAAGTTGATGGGGACACCTATCCTTTTCGGGCGTTTCATTAATTTAATGTATACATAGGTGATTCCATAGCGGGTAATTCCGCAAAATACATATTAAATTAATAAACGTTTATGAGTTTAGAGTACGCATTCGTAATAAATTAAGGTTAAGATTGATTTCTAACCAGTTGATTTATTTATGTAGCTGAAGACTGCTAGGTATGCACTTTTGTCGGTTTAATTGTATTATTTTACTAACGATTGTGAATGCTTCAGTTTATGTGTAGAGATAGCAGCAGTGGCGGAGGAAAGTATTGAAGGATAGCGTGTATTCGAGTTATCACTTATATTTTGATGGGCACATACTTTAGGCATGGCGCCTATATTTTGTCGCACCTATTTATTGAGGCATTGGTTATTTATTTATTATTTTGTATACTCATGGGCGCACGATTATGATATTTGTATTTAGACATTGTATTGGGTATGCGTGACTTTTTGGGCGCCCGCCCATTAGCTTTATTTCTATTTTGTGCTAAAGCAAACTCAAAAGCCAAAAGCATGCTATTTTGTAATTTGGGCTATTATTTGAGCTTGAAGATGATTAATACATAAAATACATGCTTTGTGGAGTGCTCACACAAGGTATGGGGGGAGATTGCACCCAATTGGTCTCTTGTTCATGTCATGCATGCTTTCTACCTTGAGTTTTGTGCAAAAAGTAGAGCTCTTTTTTTCTTGGGGACCTTCCGGCATTCACTACGCAAGCATATAGCATCCAATCTACGCACCGATTATTGTTGATGAGCTTCACCATATCACGTCTAAATCATCTCATCACCATCTTGTGAATGGTACTATGTTGGTTTTCCAGTTTGCTATCATACACCAACACCCAGTCTCCCTCTTCCATAGATGTAGGTCATAGTCTATGTCTGCTATCAAACCAATATTTATTTCTCAGTTTAGCTATCTTTAAGTTCTCAACTTCCTTCTATACATCCTCTGGAGCTATTGATAAATCCTCTTGCCAAGGCAAAACACTCCAAGTTAAGGAACATGTCTCTATATGAATGATTAGTTTTTTCCCATACATAAACTCTACTGGCATGAATCCTATAGTCACGTAGTGAGTCATATGATCAATCCATAATGCCAAGGTAGCAATCCCAAATCCATCCACCACAATCTTTGGTCAATGCCTTCACATTAGGTGTATTTTCTCTCTCACTCTTTCCATTACCTTTTGGATTGTAAGTAGAGGTCCAGGCTAGTTTCATACCACACTTAGAGGAGAATTTGCTAGCCTCATCTGCATCTAGTTCACCTTGATCCACAATATATTTTCCAACACATTCACACCTATAGAAAATCTCTTCAAGGAGAAACTTGCATATGACACTAGTAGGTTTAGCCCTCAATGCTCTACTCTCAACTTCATTTGTAAGATAATTTCTAGCTAGACATCTCTCATTTTGTGGATACTTGCTAGGATTGCCCAAAGTAATCTTCAAGACGTCATAGGGATGAGAATATCAAGACATCATCTCTAGCTAGACATCTCTCATTTTATGGAGACTTGCTAGGATTGCCCAAAGTATTTATCAAGACGTCATAGTCAAGAGATGTGGTATATAGTCTTAGCTAGAGATGATCTTACAAATGAAGTATCGAGTAGAGCATTGAGGGATAAAGCTACCAGTGTCATATGCAAGTTTCTTCTTGAAGAGATTTTCTATAAGCATGAATATGTTGGAAAATATATTGTGGATTTCTTCTTAAGACATACATGATATTTCTTTTCTTTTCTATGTTCATCTTGCATGACATATTTAGGTCCTAGTTTAGGAGTTAGCTCACCCACTCTAGCCTTTTTAGAAGACTTGGAGCTTCATCACCCCATCTTATTTTTTCTTCAATGAGTTAACTCCTTGAGTCTTTTGCTAGATATGTGTAAACAAAGTAAGTGTCTACTAGAGCATCCCACCAAGTCTTTTTTCATGTAATTCATCCTACACTAGATAGTTTCGGTAGCTGGGTAGCCCTATCAACAAACTATGCACAAAGATAGACCTCCTCTCTTCTTAGGATGCTTCCAAGGCATCTCTTCCTTAACACTATATTAGGGAATTTGGGAGTTCTCATATAGTTTGGGAATTCTCAATATAGTTAATATTTGGCCACATGGTCAAATCTTGTCCCCTTACTTGAAAGTGGAGTCTACGCTTTCCAAATCCCACTTTGAAGTATGGGTTAAGATTCAGCCACATGGCCAAATCTTTACCCCTTATTTGAAAGTTGGACTTGGAAGATTCCCAAATTCTCTAAGACGGTGTTCCGTCAAGAAGTATCCATAGGGATTCCTTTTGATCTTCCTAAATTTTGCATCTATCCATTCATCCCTCTTGGTCAACGTATTGAGATATTGACCTATCTATACCCATTCTCCAATGTAAAGCTCCTCCAAGAAGGCCTCAATGGTAGAAACATGGCAGTTGTGATCAAACATGGTAGCTAAAATCTATGCATCATTCTCCGTTGCAAGCAATGACTCCTCATCCTCATACCTAGCTACGAAACGCATATATGCAATTAGGCTCTCCTTACCTACTATGTCCTCAACTCTAGATTCAATGACTTGATGTCAGCAATGTATCTCAACATCCCTATGTCAGGGGTAGAGCAACTGGTAGTCATGCCTAGCAAAGGCAAGAAATCTATCTCAACCACAACTCGAGTTCCAATGAAATACTCATTGGCACACTTGAGAGTTGTAACAACTTCCCATAGCTCCCTCTTGATCTATGGGTACCTTCTCTATGTCTAGTTTAGGGCTATCACCCCAAAATAAATGGCATACCTGTGACCCTTCTCATCATCCTGACCAACACCCCATCAACCTAGGCCAATAGGTCTAGTATCAACAATCAACACAATAGACCTTCCACAAGTGTAGTCTACTTTCCTAATATAGGAGTATACTATAACAATCTCTTCAATTTTTGCATCGCTCTAGTATATCTCTCGTCCTAGATCCATGAAATAATAGGGCAATACATGGAGTAGTCATATCACCTATCTTAACCACAATTTCAACAGTTTTTCAAGTTGAAACTGGTGTAAAGAAGTGACTACAAGGAAGCATAATCAAAGCATCATCTTCTTCATAATGCACTGGCTCAATATTTTTAATGACTTTTGGGCATATGCAACATTTACTACATGGCTCTCATCTTCTTTTTTATCAACCAACTCTTACAAAGCATTTCCTCAATTGTGGTACTTCATCATTTTGAAATCTAGATTATGTAGCTTTTCCTTTTGATAATATCTATAATCACATTGTTAAATTCTTTCTTAGCAGTTCTCAAGATTTTGCCAACAAGAGTAAGTTCTAGCTTACTATCCAAGTTCCATTCTTCAAATACTTTCTTTAGATTAAAATTATTGTGAATATCTAAAAGGAGTGTATATCTAGATCGCTTCTTAAGACATACATGGTATTTCTTCTCTTTTCTATGTTCATCTTCCATGACATATTTAGGTCCTAGTTTAGGACTTAGAGTAACTAGCTCACCCACTCTAGCCTTTTTAAAAGACTTGAAACTTCATCATCCCATCTTCTTTTCTCTTCAATGAGTACCACAACTCCTTGAGTTTTTTCTAGATATGTGTAAACAAAGGAAGTGTCTACTAGAGCATCCCACCCAATCTTTTTTCTTGCAATTCATCTTGCACTGGATAGTTTCAACTATTGCAATTTTCTCCTATGTATTATATTCAATGCAAAGGTCCAAAGATTTGATTTGATCTATGGTTTCTTATGAATCTCTATGTCATAAGTAGAGGCATCACTTTTGGCTACAAAGAAGTCTGTATAGTCATGTCTTCAAGAGTTTGATTCATTCCTCCTTTGCCAAAGTTCAAAAACTTACACATTCCAATCTCAGTCAAATAGATTTCACCTTCATGTTCCTAGAATACCAAGTTCTTTCCCTTGGAATCTTTAAAGTTCTCATGCTCCTCGCACTAATGATCATGACTATCACACCAAATGCATCTCTTGACATATTTCCTTCGAGGTGGAGCCTAGGAAGAGTTAGCTTTCTCTAAATCTTCTTTTAAAGACATTTTAATTTTCAAAATCCTCATTTCTTTAATCAAATCTTCATAAAGCTCTTCTTTACTTGAAGTAGGAGCAGGTATGATAGGTTGTGATCTTGGTAGAGGAGTCACTCTCACAAAGGAGGAACCAAATATTGTGGAGTCATCAATTGCTCATGTTTATGTTGCCTCTTTACAGGCTTCAAAAAAAATTATTTGACATCAACCTAACCATCCTTCAATTCATTTTTTGTTGTATTTTCTTCTAGGACCTCTCAAGCTCTACTTGGAGTGGAGGATTTGTAGCTTGTAGGAAGAGTAGAGCTTTCTCAAGAAAGAGAAACATTTGTTTGGTTGCACTAAGCTAATCATATCTATTCTCAAATTCTTTTTACAGCTCAATACCCTTTATGCTCTTCATAAGCCATTCAAGGAATTAGTGCTTTGTTATGCAATCCAAATGTTTTAGGAAAAATTCATCCTTTAAAGCCTTCATGAAGTTTGCCCATGTCTTACGATGGATTCCATATAAAATTTGGACTCAATTTCGTAGATCATAAGTACTTTGCTGAAGTAGCATGGCATTTGTGACATTTTGGAAAGTCTAACTTCTCTTGATAGATTTGAAGGACCTTTGAAATATCTTTTTCATCAAACATCTTCATTTCGATTATGACTTCTTGAGTGCCCTTGAAATAGATTCATCATGCTTTATGATTTCATAAGTCTACATAAAGTCGTGGAATTCATGTGTCATATGGATATCTATAATAGTAAAGATGCTTTACCTATTCATTACAAGTTCTATTTCATGCTCCCTATTGCTCATCTTGGTGAAATTCTGCAATTATTCACGTCAAGTTCACCAAAGATGTTGAGGGTGTTCATGAATAATTTCAAGACACACATGTTCTTTATGAATAAGGCAAGAATTAAGCAACAATAGACACAAAATATCTTTGTATTACTTCGAGAAAAAATAAACTAATATAATGAGATGAAAAAGCTCCAAAACTTCTGTAGTCACAAGCAAGAAAAATTCTTCTTTTGAGTGGTCTCCTAGGCTAAGGCACTCAATTAGTGCATCTTTGTTGCCAAAGACACAAGTTTTTTTAATTTAGAAATTGCCTAGGGTTATTACAATTAATCTCAACCACTTTTATAGCAAATCCGTCCATGCGTAATTGTTGTGCTTTCCAAGACATGAGCTTTTCATTAGAAGCACAAAACATAATGTTTTTAAGCTCATCTCCTTCAATTCAAATGTTGTAGTAAGTGTAATGCTACTAGCATTCTGATTCTTGTTAGTCCTAAACGTGCACTACCTATTGTGAATAGTGGAATTCTAGATTGAGAGGTTCGCATGATATTTGTAGCTCAGTTCTATTTACTACGATTAGCTTTCTAGGTATTATCCTCTTTAATAGTTCATAATCATAGTCTAATCATTCTCTTGTCATGTTCATACCTAAAGCCTTTGAATTGGTTTAAAATAATTTAGTTCACGGTTAAAAGGTTTCACACTCCTTTTAATGTGAACTAGTTTCCCACTTACTATAGGCTTTGTTCTCATAGCATTTTTCTTGATTTTGATCTTGAAGCTTTTTCACTGACATGCTAGGTATTCTAGAGATTAAGCCAGCATACATAGGAGTTTTTTTGATATCATTTTAATATTTTTATTAGACACATGCACACATCCATTGTTAAATGCGATGGTAGTTAGTAGCCTTCAAAGCCAAGAGCCGGCAATGCATTAATGGGCCGACCAGTGCAGAACAGTAAAGACTACCTAACACGACATATGGGCAGAGAGAATGTTGCTGTAGGTAACATCTTATATAAATGAAGGGGTTGAATCATTGTTGTTGTTATTTGAGCATACACATAGCCCTAGAGATCAAGCATGAAAGGGTTCTCTTGCTTCACTACCATATCCTTATCGAGTCCCTTTTGCTAGTCTCCCTTGACTAGCATCCTAAGTGCCCTCTATTAGTAGAGCCTATATTATACCATCTAAAGTCACTACATTTGGCAACCACACTACATGATAAGGAAAATAATTCAACCACACTACATGAGAAGGAAAATCCCTAAACTATAGGCTCACATGCAAAAACACAAAAGATGATGAAATCACACTACAGAGTGTTCCGTTGGGGTTCTTTCTAGGTGGATGCACAATGCCATGCCATCCACCCCCTCTAAACCTTTCAATGACATTCTAGGTATTTTAGAGCTTAGCTGGTATACATGGAAGCTCTTTTGGTATCATTTTAATATTTTTAATGGGCACATGCACACAACTATTCACACACAAATAGACACACACTCTTGGAATGCAATTTACAAAGAGAAATAAATCATAATGCACACACTAGCTATGACAAGAAATAAGATAAGGATGGAAAATAATTCAATCACACTACATGAGAAGGAAAATCCCTAAACTATAGGCTCACATGCAAATTCACACGAAAAATAAAGTACACACAAGATGATGAAATCACACTATACATTGTTCCTTTGGGGCTCTTTGTAGGTGGATGCACAATGGCATGCCATCCAGCCCCTCTAAACTTGTACATCCTTCAGATGGGCCATAATTTACCCATTCTCTTCTTCTTTTCTATATATAAATATCTCAAATTCTTCCTCTTCTACATCAAATCCATCCTCTACATCTTCATTTCCCTCTTCTTCTTCTACTATATCATTATCCTCTTACTACTCACCCTCTAGTGATTCTTCAATTGCATAGGCTTCTTCATCTTTTCTCTTGAAAATCTTTATCCTCTTACTTGCAATGTGCGTTGACAAGATTGTTCCATGAAGCTCCACTCAAACATAGGTTGAATTATTGTTGACGAGCTTCACCATATAAGGTCTAAATCATCTCATCACCATCTTGTGAATGGTACTATGTCGGTTTTCCAGGTTGCTATCATACACCAACACCCAGTCGCCCTCTACCATAGCTGTAGGTCATAGTCTATGTCTACTCTATCAAACCAATATTTATTTCTCAATTTATCTATCTTTAATTTCTCAATTGCCTTCTATACATCCTCTGGAGCTATTGATAAACCCTTTTGCCAAGACAAAACACTCCAAGTTAAGGAACATGTCTCTATAGGCATGACTAGTTTTTGTCCATACATAAACTCTATTGGCATGAATCCTATAGTCATACAGTGAGTCGTATGATTAATCCACAATGCCAAGGTAGCAATCTGAAATCCATCCACCACAAGCTTTGGCCAATGCCTTCACAATAGGTGGATTTTATCTCTCACTCTTCCCATTACCTTTTGGATTGTAAGTAGAGGTCAAGGCTAGTTTCATACCATGCTTAGAGAAGAATTTCCTAGCCTCATCTGCATCTAGTTCACCTTGATCCACAATATATTTTCCAACACATTCACACCTATAGAAAATCTCTTCAAGAAGAAACTTGCATATGACACTAGTAGGTTTAGCCCTCAATGCTCTACTCTCAACTTTATTTGTAAGATCTTCTCTAGACAAGACTATATACAACATTTTCCAAAGTTCCATTAGCATAGTAACCAAATCAACTATCCCGTTATAGTGCGTACTGAGTTGATATATAGGATATTCTCATTCCTATGATGTCTTGAAGAATACTTTGGGCAATCCTACCAAATCTCCACAGAATGAGAGATGTATCAACTATCGACTTATAGTGCATACTAAGTGGATATGTAGGATATTCTCATCCCTATGAGGTCTTGTAGAATACTTTAGGAAATCCTAGCAAATCTCCACAAAATGAGAGATTTCTATTAAACTTTGGGCAATCCTAGCAAGTCTCCACAAAATGAGAGATGTCTCTTAATAGACTTATTAAACTTCGGGCAATCCTAGAAAGTCTCCACAAAATGAGAGATGTCTCTTAATAGACCTATTAAACTTCAGGCAAATCCTAGCAAATCTCCAGTCAGTAGGCACTATGAGTGGATAGTTGATTTGGTTACTATGCTAGTGGATATTTGTCAGATGCTTTATATAGTCTTAGCTAGAGATGATATTACAAATGAAGTTGAGAGTAGAACCTTGAGGGCCAAAGCTACCAGTGACATTGATGGGACCTAAAATGGGCCGGAACTGGCTATAGCACTAGTTGGACCTCATGCATACAACATACCACCCCACCACACGGGCCTCGCGGGCCAGGAGTGTCTAAAACTCACTTTGCACTAAATACTTATGATGAGTTTGCGTTTGTATCCAATATGTAGTCCAACATTCACCTTCCCTTCTCCTCAGAGGGAGATCCCATAACATATAGGCATAATGCCTCGTAATACACACATAGGGAAGCACCTCTCGGCTGATTGCCAGGGCTCCACTGTGACTCTCCTACACCTCAGGGATTAGCCCCAAGATGCGTCGCTAACACATATAACATTCGTACAAAATCCACTCTTTCCTAATTTAGAGTTCCAGGAGATTTTGATTTGCCTCATAAAACTTTCCCCAACGGAAGCACCCGTCTAACCTACAGCTTGGGTTTCCTGTCCTCTCAGCGTTGGTCAAAGTTTATCAAACAAGTGCAATGCATTCTAAGAGATACCACGTGACATGCTTGATGCAAGGTGTATGACTATTGTGCACAACCATTTTATGATTAAAAGAAAATAGCCATGTGAGGTGCAGAAAACAACCCTTTCATGAATTTTAACTAAACGTTACGTGCTGCGCTACTTTAGGTACTAGCATCGGAACTTCCGTGCTACTAGTCACATATATTTAATTATGGAACGATCCCTAAATGCTATGCACAAAGAGAGAAATTAGAATTTTTATCTTTTCATGGTGCACAGATCGGATGCTGTACGCTCGCGTAGTGAATGCCGAAAGGTCCCCAAGAACAATAAAACTCTACTTTTTGCACAAAATTAAATGTAAAAAGCATGAACGACATAAACAAGAGACCAATTGGTGCAATCTCCCCCCATACCTTGTGTGAGCGCTCCACAAAGCATGTATTTTATGTATTAATCATCTTCAAGCTCAAATAATAGCCCAAATTACAAAATAGCAAGCTTTTAGCTTTTGAGTTTGCTTTAGCACGAAATAGGAATAAAGCTAATGGGCAGTGCCCAAAGAGTCTGGCATGCCCAATACAATGTCCAAGTAGAAATAACATAATCGTGCGTCCATGCGCATACAAAATAATAAACAAATATCCAATGCCTCAATAAATAGGCACGACAAAATATAGGCGCCATGCCTAAGGTATGCGCCCATCAAAATATAAGTAATAAATCGAATACTCGCTATCCTCCAACGCTCTCCTCCGCCACTGCTGCTACCTCTACACATCAACTGAAGCATTCACAATCGTTAGTAAAATAATACAATTAAACCGACAAAAGTGAATACCTAGCAGTCTTCAACTACATAAATAAATCAACTGGTTAGAAATCAATCCTAACCTTAATTTATTACGAGTGCGCACTCTAAACTCATAAACATTTATTAATTTAATATGCATTTTGCGGAATCACCTGCTATGGAATCACCCATGTACACACTAAATTAATGAAACACCCGAAAAGGATAGGCATCCCCATCAACTTCTCGCACAAAGAATCCACTTTGTGTATGAGCCTCGGTCATCAAAGTTTACGGAATCCACCGTAAAACCTCACGGAATCCACCGTGGCATGGAATCCACCGTGAAATATGCCTCCTGGCATCATACCCCCGGGGTGGGATAGCAATTGACCTCAATTGCTATTAGCTCAATGTGGAGCTAACAGAGTGGGGAAAGCATTTAAGTCTCTAGCGTGCATCCATTGTGCTTCCTCTACAGGATGGTTCTTAAATTTGACTAGATATCTAGAATATCTTGGGCCAGTTCTAGTGGTCATAAAGTCAGTATCTATGATAGCTTTAGGTTGAAGTATTTCAGTCTCTTCCTCTAACAAAGGTGGGTTTTCATAAACAGGGTGTACAGGTAATTGGCCTCTAAAGGGTCTTAATAAACTAATGTGAAATGTGTTGTGAATTTTCCAGTGAGGTGGTAATTCTAACTTGAATGCATTGTCATTAATTTTATGAATGATCCTAAATGGTCCATAGAATCTAGGGGCTAATTTCACAACTGGGTGTCTATCTACACTTTGTAATCTACGTTTTTCTATTCTCAACCAAACATAGTCATCAACTTTGAAATTCATTGCTTGTCTTTTCTTATTGGCTTGTTTGGTATATGATTGCTGGGCGTTGGCAATCATGTCTTTAACTTCATCAAAAATAGTATTGTGCATACTAGCAATATCATCAGCACTTTGAATTTTATTTGACAAAGATGCAACAAGTGTAGACAATCTATAACCATAAATCACTTCAAACGGTGCTTTCTTTGTAGATGTGTGTGGTGTATTGTTATATGCAAACTATAATAAATGCAAATGTGTATCCCATGTCTGCGGTTTAGAAATAGTATAAGCACGTAAAAGATCTAGTATAGTACTGTTAGTAGCTTCTGTTTGTCCATTAGTTTCAGGATGAAATGCAGATGAGAAATCAATTTTTGTGCCTAGGTTAGCAAACAAAGTAATCCAAAAGTTGTTACAAAATCTAGAATCACGATCAGAAATAATAACTTTTGGTAATCCATGGTTAGTGAAAACAATTTTCAAAAACAATTGTGCTACCTGTGATGCTGTTAAAGTTTTCTTACATGGAATGAAATATGCTTGTTTACTAAACCTATCTACTACTGTCAAAATCATATCATGGTTAGATTTAGTATTAGGTAAACCAGTAATAAAATCCATGGAAATTTGTTCCCATGGTCTTGACGGAATAGACAAAGTCATAAGTAATCGATACTGTTTACCATGATGTCTCTTAACTCTTTGACAAATCAAACATTCAGAAAAAAAGTTAGATACATCAGTGTCCATATGCGGCCAATAAAAATCTTCAGTTAATGTATGTAAAGTAGATATGATACCTCTATGACCTTGATATGGAGGACAATGAATCTCATTCAAAACAAAAGATCTGAATGGAACTGTAACACATAATCTCTTTTCATAAAACATAAATCCATCATTATAAGATAGTGAATCAATAGGAATCAAGTTATTTTGAACTAACTTATTCCAATCAGCATGAAAAGTAATATCTTGATGATAAGTATCTTTCATAGCAATCAAAAAATCAAAAGATATAACAAAAATATTATGAATGGCAGGTCTTCTACTTAATGCATCGGCCACTACATTTTCTTTACCGGGTTGATATTGAATGATAGGATGAAAACTCTGAATAAAGGATGCCCATTTGATATGTCGATCAGATATTTGGGGTTGGCTAAGTAAATGTCTAATACTTTGCTGATCGGTCTTAATCATAAATTCAGAGCCCATTAAGTAGTGTTTCCACTATCTTAAGGCTTGTACAACAGCTAATAATTCTTTGTCATATGTGGAATACTTCAGTTCGGAGGGTTTCAGCTTACAACTAGAATAGGCTATTGGATGATTATCCTGCATAAGTATGGCTCCTATTCCAGATCCACTAGCGTCGGTCACTACTAAAAAGAATGGTCTATTAAAATCAGGCAACTGTAGTACAGGAGCATGGGTTAATGATGTTTCAATAAGCCAAAAGATTTCTGTTGATTATCGGACCAATGATAAACAATACATTTCTTCAAAAGTTTAGTCAGAGGCAAAGCAAGTAATGAAAAAGTACGCACAAACTTCTTATAGAAACTAGCAAGACCTAGGAATGATGGTAACTCATGCACATTTTTAGGTACAGGCCAATTCAATATTGCATCTATTTTCTTAGGGTCAACTTTAATTCCATCAGATGATACTATATGACCTAAATACTCAATTTTTGTTTTAAAGAACTCACTCTTTTCGGGATTTGCATACAGTTGATTATCTTTTAATAACTGGAAAACCAATGACAAATGCTCATAATGTTCTTTCTCATTTTGACTAAACACCAAAATATCATCAAAGAATACAATAACACAATACTGATATTTCAAAAATATACGATTCATCATTCTACTAAATGTAGCAGGTGTATTAGTCAATCTGAAAGGCATCACTAAAAATTCATAATGACCAAACTGTGTCCTAAATGCAGTCTTGAATATGTCTGACTTATCTAGTCTTACCTGATGATAACCAGATTTAAGGTCTATTTTACTAAATATAACAGATCCTTGCAGTTTATCCATAAGGTCATCAACTCTAGGAATTGGATACCTATTCTTTACAGTGATCTTATTTAAAGCTCGATAGTCAATGCACATACGATAGGTATTATTCTTTTTCTTTACTAACAGAATAGGTGCACCAAATGGAGAACTACTAGGTCTAATCAATCCTCTATTTAGTAATTCCTCAACTTGACTTTGAATTTCTTTTTGCTCTATCTGGTTATGCCTATATGGTGCTTTACAAGGTGGTTGGGTACAAGGAATCAAATCTATCTTATGGTCTTCTGGACGTGAAGGAGGTAAACTAGGTGGTAGATCTTCGACAAAATAGTCTTTAAAATGTGCAAGAAATTCTTTATGCCTAGGATGCATATGATTTTCTTTAACTTGCAGTTCATTCACCCAAATGATATAGGATTTACTACTTTTGCGTAATGCACCACTACAAGGAATTGGGCAATTAGCGACGCCGATTAGCGACGGCGGATATCGGCGTCGCTATTGACGCGGCCGAAACCCGAGCGCCGTTTTCATTTCTTTTGTTTCGCCTTTTGAGAGCGAGAGCGAGGGAGAGAGCGAAGGCTTTGTGAGAGAAGAAGAGGAAGAGACTTGCTTCCGCCACCGCCGCCGCCGCCGCCGCCGCCGTTGTTCGCGAAGGAGAGGAGGAGCCCTCGTTGCAAAGAGAAGCCACCCATGCTCGCCATATCTCATTGGTGAGTCTCCCTCTTTCTTTTGCTTGTTGAAGGTTTAAATCGTTCTCTTTTGCTTGTTTAGGAGAGGAAATGAAAGAGAAGGAGAGGGAGAGGGAGAGGGAGAGAGAGGGAGAGAAAGAGAGGGAGAGGGAGAGGGAGAGAAAGAGAAAGAGAGGGAGAGTGCATTCTCTCTCTCTCTCTCCCTTTTGCTTGTTTAATGTTTAAATTACTTTCTTTTTTGCTTGTTTAGGAGAGGAAACGAGAGAGTAAGAGAGAGAGAGGGAGAGGGAGAGGGAGAGGGAGAGAAAGAGAAAGAGAAAGAGAAATAGAAATAGAGGGAGAGGGAGAGGGAGGGGGAGGAAATGAGAGAGGGAGAGAAAGAGAAAGAGAGGGAGAAGGAGGGAGAGTGCATTCTCTCTCTCCCTCTCCCTTTTGCTTGTTTAATGTTTAAATCACTTTATTTTTTGCTTGTTTAGGAGAGGAAATGAGAGAGAAAGAGAGTGAGAGGGAGAGGGAGGGGAAGGAAATGAGAGAGGGATAGAAAGAGAAAGAGAGGGAGAGTGCATTGTATCTCTCCCTCTCCCTTTTGCTTGGAGGATGTTTAAATCACTTTATTTTTTGCTTGTTTAGGAAATGAGAGAGAAAGAGAGATAGAGAGGGAGAGGGAGAAAAATAGAAAGAGAGGGAGAGGGAGAGGGAGGGAGAGGGGAAGGAAATGAGAGAGGGAGAGAAAGAGAACGAGAGGGAGAGAGAGAGGGTGAGAGAGAGAGTGTGCATTCTCTCTCTCACGACGGGTTTGGTTGTTTGTTGTTTGAATCACTTTCTTTTTTGCTTGTTTAGGAGAGAGGGAGAGGGAGGGGAAGGAAATGAGAGAGTAAGAGAGAAAGAGAGGGAGAGGGAGAGGGAGAGGGAGAGAAAGAGAAAGAGAGGGAGAAGGAGGGAGAGTGCATTCTCTCTCTCCCTCTCCCTTTTGCTTGTTTAATGTTTAAATCACTTTATTTTTTGCTTGTTTAGGAGAGGAAATGAGAGAGAAAGAGAGCGAGAGGGAGAGGGAGGGGAAGGAAATGAGAGAGGGATAGAAACAGAGAGAGGGAGAGTGCATTGTATCTCTCCCTCTCCCTTTTGCTTGGAGGATGTTTAAATCACTTTATTTGTTGCTTGTTTAGGAAATGAGAGAGAAAGAGAGATAGAGAGGGAGAGGGAGAAAAAGAGAAAGAGAGGGAGAACGAGAGGGAGAGGGAGAGGGTGAGAGAAAGAGAGAAAGAGAGGGAGAGGGAGAGAGAGGGAGAGAAAGAGAGGGAGAGGGAGGGGAAGGAAATTTAAGATAATAGACTTATTGATAATGGTATGCAATGTGCTTTGCCATGGGCCACGTACATTGGTAACTCTTTAAGATGGCTTAAAAATGGTCAATTCCTTCATAAAGTCCAAGTAGGGGATCTAATTGTGATATGCATAATTCATTGTTTTTGTATTAACTTTATAGGCATGCCAAATTAGAAATCATGCCAACTAGTCAACGGAAGGACTAAAAGAAAATGATACCCTAGCTAATGGTCCTTAAGGTACTTCATCAAAATGAACCCAAAAGTATTGTTATAGAAGAAGAAACCCTTAAATTGAGTATAGGATAATTTCTCTCAAGTCTTCTTATGACTATGAGTAGAATTGATTGAAATAAATTTTATTACTATAGTTATAAAATTTCATAGATGGCGCGCATTAATTTTAAAATGGATTACTTATACTCAAAGCCGAGATATAAAAATAATTATCTAACGGGACAAACAAATCCTTGAGCATGATACAAGGCCGAGATATAACATCGGAAAATCTCTCAACTACTATATACAATGCAAGATTTATGGTCAACTTGCAACTTGACGTACATCTCCATAAAGCTATCCATTTAAGCCTCGTTTGCTGTAATGTAGATAAGATGGCAAACGAAGAAGGTCTTATTGTTCAAGACCGCGAGACGTATCTTAATCAGCGTGTCCCATGTCCTTGCTCTCAATACAAGTTGGCAATTAGACGAAAACGCCGATTGTCTATAGAACATGTACGACGATTTGGCGAGTTTCAATCTGAGATCATTGATCAGGCGATTGCGGATTTTCAGCAAACGGTAATTTGAAGTTAGCATTTTTCATGCATTGTACTCTGAAGCTAATTGAAAACCATACACAATAAGATTGGGTCTTGTTGTCAAATTTTCTATCCAGGGGGGTGATGTCTCGACCCAAGGGGGAGTGCACCCTTTGCGGCCAATTAGAAGAGTTCGTGGACGTGCGATGGATGGATTGCAGGAGCCAATCGACCACTCGCAAGGCCCATCTATACCGTCAATGCCAGAGGAGACAGACAACCTTCCCGACCTGCCTAAAATCTTGGAGCCTAAGATGGAGGCAATGATCGATGCATTGATTCCCATGGATGTTGAGACATCTGACCCGCTTAGAGAGGAAGCATCCATACCATTATATGATGGGTGCCGAGTATCTCGGTTGAAGACATTGCTTGCACTCTTAAGTGTGCAAGCAAAATACGGTTGGAGCGATACGAGTGTGACTGAGTTATTCAGGTACCTTGCACACAGGCTTCATTGATTTTTTTTTAACAGTATTATTGCAAACATTTGTGTTTTTTCAAGGTTTTTTATGATTTTTTTCAGGTTATTGAAATATCATATATTGCCACCTGCAAATACCATACCTGAGTCTCGTGATGATGCACGACATGTTTTACGGAAGCTTGGCATGGACTACAATAACATCCATGCATGTATCAACGACTGCATATTGTTTCGAGATGAATATGAGACTATGGAGACATGTCCAAAGCGTGGTGTTCACAGGTATCGACAGGACTTGCAAGGGCAAACCATCCCTCAAAAAGTTCTCAGACACTTTCCGCTCATCCCCCGCATAAACCACATGTTTCGCACGTCTGCCATGGCAAGCTTGACAATGTGGCATGTGTAGAATAGGTCCACAGATGGAGTTCAACGAATATCAGCAGATTCGCGGGCATGGAGCCATATTGACTCTACCTTCCCAGGCTTTGCGCGAGAGCCAAGGAATCTTCGGCTCGGTCTCGCCATGGATGGTGTGAACCCATTCGGTCTGCGCTCGACTTCTTACAGTGTGTGGCCTATAGTGCTTGTCAACTACAACATCCCTCCATGGCTTTCTACGAAGAAAAGACATCTCATCCTTAGCTTGCTCGTCCCGGGCCGCTACAAAGCAAAAAATATGGACGTGTATCTTTGTCCATTAGTCAATGAGCTTAAGATTTTGTGGGATGAGGGGGTCACGGTGCAAGATATGAGCAGGCGCGATGGTCAGCGGTCAGCCAACATTCGAGCCATTCTCATGTGGACGATGCATGACTTTCCGGGATTGGGAGAGTGCTCAGGTGAGTAGACATTTGTTCTCGCTGGTAATATCTATATTTTATTTCATTCAATCAAGTATTCACTAGGTCGTGGATCGCCTTGCAGGTCTGGTTACCTTAGGTTATCATTCATGTCCATTGTGTGGGCCATAGTTAGACTCCCGAAGGTCACGAACCATGAAGAAGATGGTATATCAAGGACACGCCGCTTTCTTGCCGGAGGATCATGAACTCAGGGAAGGTTTTCTTGGATGACCTCCAGCACGTATGAACACTGCAAGCTGGTACGAGCTGAAAATGGTAAACCCGGAATCACATCCAAATGGAATGCGACGGTTCTCAGTTTTCTACGAGTTGCCATATTGGACCCACTTACAGGTCAACCACTTGTTGGATCCCATGCATATTTTCAAGAATGTGGGCAGCTTGCTATGGGACCACATCACAGGAAAGAGAGACACTATAGGGTCACGAATGGATTTAAAGGAGGTAGGTAAGATGAAGGCGCTTTGGCCGCAGTCGAGTGCTGAAGGGGGAGTGCAGCTTCCTCGCGCTCCCTGGGTTTTGTCTACCAAAGAAGAGCGCATTGTGAAGCAAGTAATAAAGTCTATCCGCACTCCGACGGGTATGATGCGTTCTCTCAGGTCCGTATTTTCTAAAGATGACCAAATGTCTGGGCTAAAATCCCATGATTGGCATAAGATATGTCAGGTTTGTGAACAGAATGGATTTTAATTAGCGTGGAAATTTTGAAATTTGAAAAGTGATTATGATGTTTATTAGTGGTTATGTGATGTTCTGATAGGTTCTGATTGGTTCTGTGTACCTTCTGTTTTGTTCTGTTTTGGTCTGTTTTGTTCTGATTGTCTTCTGTAAGGAGGGATGGAGTATTGATTGATGAAGATTGAGATCTTGTGAAAGCTTATTGAATGGTTTGTGAGAGTTTGTAATGGTTTGACTATGAGTTATGTGGTTTTGATGACCTTCTGTAACCTTTTGTAGGTCTTCTGTAGAGCCTCTGCCTCTGTCTCTATTCTGTTTTGTCCTGTAGCTGTTCTGGTTCTATTCTGTGACTGTTCTGTATGCTTCTGTATGTGTTCTGATGGATGAGAGTGTAGCTTGGGAAAGTTTTCTAGCCTTGGAAAGAGGTGAATACAAGTGCAAAAGAGCTGAAAGAAGTGAAAGAAGTAGCTGCTGAAGACTCAAGTGAAGACTAGAGTGAAGTGACAATAGTGAGCTATGAAAGGACACTGTAGTGGCTCTGGTGACTCTTCATATCAGACATACCTCTTGGGAGGGGTATCCACGACCTAAGAAGGATTATTGAGAGTGATTTTTGAGAGATTGTAGTGAGGATATGATGTATTATTGATGGAGAGAGAGAGAGAGAGTCAGTGATAGCCAATTCTACAAAAACAGATTGATTGTATATGAGAGATTGAGAGAGAAGACTATGAAGATATGGAAGATGAATACTATGTGATGTATTTTCATTCAAAGATGGTGTATTCCTTTTCTTTCTTTGTTCTATTGATGGATTTTGTGAAGATATTGAAGAATATGGTTGATTCTATCAAATCCGTGGGAGATCTACATGATGCTGTATGAAGATTTGTTGTGCCTGGTGTTCTTTTCTTCATTGTGATCATATGAAACATGATAAACAAGCTTGTTGATGTTACAAGATAGATTTTCTTGCAAGAGAATTCCCCTTTCCTTGGTGTTCCTCTTGGTGCTCCATGTTTTTGGTGCGTAGCCGGGGAAATTGCCATCAACAAGCACCAGAAGAGGCTGAAAATGAAGGAAATGGCATTGCCAAGAAGAGAAGAATTTAATGGATGTTTGTAAAGTTCCTTCTTCCACTGAAGAGTTGGAATTTCTCATAATCAAAGCCACTTTCCACAAGAAGTTCATCCCACAATGGCGGAAACACATCACCATCATGATGCATGCTCTATGTGGTGGACAGTTTCCTCTTCCTATTGAAGCAGCAGAAACTTGCATCTTGGTGGCAAAAAGTTTGGGAATAAACTGAAGAGCAGAAACAGAGAGAATGACCATCCATGGAAGATTTGGCATTCATTGAGAAGTTTCCAGACAACATCAAGTGGGAGATTGTGAAGAAGCTTCAGGAGTCTTGGTCTATAGAGGTTGACAAGGACAAGAAGGAAAAGTATCCATAACTATCATCGCGGATTCCGAGATCCTTCATATCCTATCGAGTCCTATTGTCTATACCTATGGTCCCGGATTGTGGGATTTTTTGTATCTTGTTATCATTGTACTTGTGCCGCTATGTGGGATTATCTTGAAATCAAATCTCACATCTAGTCTAGTCTCTCAAGAAAAATCTAGTGCTCCCGTAATAGTTTGGCAAGACTACTTTCTAGCCCTATTGAGCACCATGTAGGTGACCCTTGAAAGAATGGTGACCTCCCTTCAAAACCTCCAATAACAAATTAAAGGCTTGAATGAACAATAAGCACAACTTCAAATAGAACAGCTTATACATCTAGGCCCTGCACTTCAAGAGACGCAATACCAGATCTGAGACTTACAAAATAGCAGAATAAGTGATCAAATGATTCTGCATGTTTATCAACCCCCAACAAGAGAAACCAAGATTAGCATGTTAGAGAAGTTCAATGGTAGTCATTCAAAGTTCAGGAGATTCATACAACAAGTAAAGCTCTGTATCTGCATGCAATTGGATAGGTATCCAGATGATACTTCCAAGGTGGGATTAATTGGAATTTTTCTTTGTGCTCAAACTTTATCATGGTGCACCTCAATCTTGGAAAAGAATATGCTAGTACTTCATAACTATGGGGCATTTCTTGCAAGCTTACTTCCACATTTGGAGATGCAAACACCAGTTGAGTAGTATAAACGAAACTTCATAAACTATGACAAGGTAACTGCCTACCTCTACTTATGCATATTAATTTATGCAATTAATCTATGACCTCACTTGGCATGAGGAGTATTTCATCAGCCAAATTAGATGGGGTATTTGAGATAACATCAAGGACCTCATGCTCACTATGCCTGAGGCAAGAACACTCAATGATTATATCATCATGGAAGCCATCCAAGAAGCCATCCAATGTGATAATAGACTGTTCGAGAGGAAGCAAGAAAATCAAGAAGTATTAATCCCTTGCCAATAGAACCCAGTCCCAATCAGAGAAGAAATCAAATGGATAATACTAGATTCTAGCCCTTGACCCCATAAGAAAAGCAAAGATGAAGAGAGAATCATCTACGCCTATATTGTGAAACCCTAGATACATTGCCTAAATTTCCTAAATAAGAGGGAAAGAACCTCAAGAGTTGTTGCAACCATCCTTGAGAAGGAGAATGAGGATGTCGAGGTGTGAATGAGACCATACAACCAGACCTTGATATAAGAAAGGGTCTCTTGATCCCAACCACATCCATGGAAACTTTCCTTGTCACAATCTAGATTATCTTGCCAAGAAAGACCCTTTTCCTCAAAGCCTTCTCGACTTCTAGGCTTACGCATGTTTCATTGGTGATGGCTTAGTGAATAGATACCAGATTCTAGTACTCCAAAAGACTAATCATGCACCAGCTAAAGTCATGGATGGAAGACCTATAGCATCTCGAGATATTACCAAGGAAATCTGACTACTCATGGTAACTCTTGGTGATCATAAATCTCGTGTATGCTTTAATATCATATCCAGTCCCACAAATCCAATCATCCTTGGGATGCCTTGGCTAAAGAAACACAACCCAAAAATTGATTGGGTTAAGCAAAAGATTACATGTAATGAAAATCAGGGAAAGTCAGTATATCTAGGAGCCACAGCCTTTATGCACACAGTAAGGCAGGAACCGACCTACATGATATACTATATACTAGCTCAAGAAGGATAAGTGAAGCTACCAAGCCATTATCAAGAATTTCAAGATGTCTTTGAAAAAAAGAATGTAGATCTCTTGCTCGAACACCAACCATATGATTGTTCTTTTGAACTCCATGAGGGGGACTCAACTACCTTCTGGATCCATCTATAGGCTATTTCCTGATGAACTACACAAGAACATTTACGAGAACTTAGCCAAGGGGTTCATTAGGCACTCAAAGTCTCGTGGTAGAGCCCCAATTCTATTCATGAAGAAGAAAGACAGGTTGCTTTGAATGTTTGTGGTTTATCGACAACTCAACAAGATAATAGTCAAGGATCGATACCATTTTTTGTTTTGATACTAGAGCTTTTGGAACGCCTTGGAAAATCCTAGAACTTCACAAAGATTCATCTATGAGGGGCTTACAATCTTGCACGGATCATAGAAGGGGACGAATGGAAGACAACCTTCCACACAACGTATGGTCACTTGGAGTATGTTGTTATGCCATTAGGTCTCACAATGTTCTTGTAGTGTTCCAACATATGATAAATGATATCTTCCAAGAGTATCCATATCATTTTATAGTAATATACTTGGATGATATCTTGATATTCTCAAAAGATCCAAAGGAGCATGAACACCATGCAAAATTAGTTTTGAAAAAGCTCAGAGAAAAAGGACTATATGCAAAACTTGAGAAGTGTTTCTTCCATCAGACATAAGTGTACTTCTTTGAATACCATGTCTCCCAGAGAGGAATCTTTATGGACCCCAAGAAGATCAAGACTATTCTTGACTAGCAGACACCCACGTGTTTGTGATGTCCAATGCTTTCTTGACTTTACCAACCTCTACATTATATTTATCAAGGATTACTCAAAGATAGTCATACACCAAACTCAGAGGAAACAAGTTCTCATGGACCCCAAAAGCCGAGAAGGCCTTGTAGACCCTAAAGATCACTTTTACCACCACTGCACCAATCCTACTCCACCTGGATCCTACCAAGCCATTTTTCTTGGAGACCGATGCATCAAACTCTTCATGCATTGAAACCAAGATCCATATGTCTTCTTTAATTTCCTCTTCACAATCTCCACATGCCATCTCCTGAATGCATTTTTTCTGTATATTGATTTGTTTTATTTTCTAAGTTTGTGTTCTAATGATAGTATAGTCTTTTGCATCCCCTTAGACCAATACAACCTTCACCAACTTCCAACTTCTAACTTAAAAGCTTGAAGTGCAAGCTAACATGATCCACCGATAGGGCAAACATGCTACAAAATCTCGTGACAAGAAGAATTTTCATGCTACTTGTCTTTGAAATCCATGACTTGTGTAACTTTGACAAATGTTGAAATGCAATGTGCCCTATCAAGAATATGCTACAAAATAGAACTTCATGCCCATCCATTCATGATTTGAGAAATATACAATGATGGATCCATGATACGCAATCAATCAAGCTATGCTTCACATAAAATAATGTATGCACTGAAGAGATTGTGCCTAGCCTGTCAACATGTGCTCCTGTGTCATGCAAAATCCAAACACAATTCCTTGATTATTTAAGATCCTTATCCTCACCTCTCAACACTCAGCAAGAAAATATTGTACTCCACTCCACCCACCCAAATTCTCACAATCGCTCAAGAAATGATGGTCCTCAAGATGTCGATCAAGAAAACTACCCATATCGCAACTGTTGGCGTCCTTCATGACCCTGAAACTCACCCAACCACCTTACCACTTAACCAAATCTCCTAATCTAGTGATGAATATCCTAACTCTCGTGCGTGCAAGAAACAATGAGTGCTCAATGAAAGGTGCTCTCTCAAGTGCATGTGCAACTAACATTTACTGTATATAGCTATAGTGGGCCACCTCATGTTGTGCTAGCGCTCAATGATGGTGCAAAAACGTTCATAAATCCAACCCATGGCATGGAAATATTTGGAAAAATCAGGAGATGAACCTTGAGTGTAGTGTATCGACAACTGCTACATTGTCTTGATGATGTGCGTCCACTACTGTGAAGCCACTTGGAGTATCCTGATTTTGTCACTTTTCTCATTTGTTCTTAAAAGTTGTTGGTGTTACAAAATATTTAGAGACATGCTACCTTTTACATGTTAAAACAAAGAAACTTGGATTGGAAATAGAGCTTTTTGTGGCCAACACAATTGTGGACATGTGTGGTAAATGCCAATTTCTTGCAGAAGCACGGCAAGTGTTTGATAGGATTCCTATGAAAATTGAAAGTTCGTGGAATGCATTCACCACAGCATATGCTGAACATGGATTTTGTGAAGAAGCATTGATGCGTTTCAAAGAAATGCAGCTCACAAGCTAGCAAATTCAGTTAGAACTAATGAAAGAGAGGATTGGAAGAGAGGTCTATGTAAATCTAGATGGAATTGCATGGAATGCACTGATTGCATGATATGTTGAACATGGGCTTAAAAAGGAAGCATTGAATTGTCTTCTTCATGAAATGGACCTTGAGAGGTCTTACTATGCGTGTTACCACATTTGTCTACAACTTGAAAGATTGTGGCACTTTTGATGTCTCTATTTTGGAGATGCTGGAATGTGTGTTTGAGGTGAAAGCCAACAATGGTGGCATTTTCCTTGGTGGTGAATATTTCAACAATGCACTGATTAAGCATTTTGTTCAAGAGTTCAACAAGCAAGAAGGCATGGTCATCACAAAAGATAACCTTGCTCTTCAAAGGTTGTGTGAGGCTACTGAAAAAGGTAAAGTTGAGCTCTCTACTTCCATGAAAACAGACATACAATTTCCCTTTCTTATGGCTCATGCAACTAGTCCGAAGCATTTCAACCTCACCCTAACATGATCCAAGCTTGAGGCCCTGGTGATGGACCTGATTGAAAGATCTCGCAAACTATGCAATGATTGTCTAGCAAAAGGAGGGTTGAAGCCTAGTGAGCTAGATGAAGTACTCTTGGTTGGGGAAGTGACCCAAATGCCTAGGGTTTGTGATTTTGTAGCCAATATATCTAGTAAAGATCCAAACAAAAATGTTAATGGTGGATGAAGGTATTGCCATGGGCGCTTCCATTGAAGCAGGGGTTCTTCGAGGTGACGTCAAAGTTATCTTACTTTTAGATGTGCCACCTCTATCTTGTTTTAAAAATGCTCGACAAGGTTTTGGGTAGGACGAGGAGGATTAAAAAAAAAAAGGAAGATCAGCACTAAAAAGGAAGGGTAGCTTTCTTTCTATTTTCTCCCTCACGTAGAGGACAACATTGGAAGGGTGATTGTCGAGCATGAAATTATGGTGCCCTGAGTGGAGGTTAGCTACCAAGAATTAATTTGGAAAACTCCTCGAGTTTGTGTTATCGTCACATTGAATTATGTAATTCGATGATGTTGAAGTTGAAGTATTGGAGTCATCTACTTATTTCTAGGAACTGGAGGTTGAGCACATACTCATAACCCTCTTCTTCATTGTTGATATAGTCCAAGCTATGGCTATGACCAAAGTCCAAGTAGTTGAAGTCCTGCATGTTATGATCATAGTGCTACATCATCGACAGATGAATGAGAGGAGTTTCAATCAGCATTTTGTGGTTGATAGCCAATGCATGACTGATATTATTGGAATTGAAGAAGGGAAAGGATAGCAGACTTTGAAAAGAAATCTCACCGAGAAGCCTGCACACAATCAAAACAAAGAAAAAGAAATTTTCTTTTTAGCAAACAAGAATACATCCTCTACGTTAGTGAGAAGACAAAGCTAAAAGTCAAAGTCTGAAGATCAGAGAAAAAGAAGAAGAAGCTGACATGAGCTCGAGAGGCTGGAAGACTACAATGGAAGCAGAGGGCTCGAGAATACATCAAATGGGAAACCAAAGATTGATGTGGCGATGGACATGTAATAGTTATTGTCTGTTCACTGAGACCAAAAGCACGAACACCATTAACACTTAAAGGAGAAGCTCCGAATTTAGCACTGATGATAGGTGCCTTGTTGGTTTGTATCCAGCCTCATGCCTAGAGAACTGAATGGGTCCAGTCAAAAAAACATGGAAAATCCAAATACAAAACAATAAAGAAAACAATCACACAAATGACTAAGCTAGCAAAAATCCAACCTATCTACACTTTTCCTAGGGGTTTTGCATTTTCATGAAGATGCTTGACACTACTTCCCTTCTAGCTTAGAGATCACATAAATCTTGCCATTCATTTGAGGTTGTAAAGCATATAGAAAACTATATGTTTATGTATGAAGCTCAAGGTGAACTGACCCTCAAGCATAATTAACACAATTCACCCTACCAGGTAAACACTCTGGTCTTGCAAAGGATCTATGAGACCATCATTAGATGTGTGTGGATCTTATCCCTATGAAATTGTGTCCAGTAAATGGTAGCCCACAATACCCATTAAATAGTGATTAAATATAAAATAAATATTTATTTCATAAGTTTTCTACCACACAAGAACTTTTATCCAAAATTGCATTTTCTCGTTGGATAGTAGGGATTCATATCATTGTAGCTTTCTAACTCTCATCCAAGTTGACATGGAGTACAACATTAATTTCTAACTCTCATCCAAGTTGACATGGAGTACAACATTAATTTCTAAATTAGAAGGGTTATAGAGAGAAGAACCATTTGAAGATTTAATCTAGGAAACTGATTGATATTTTTTATGTTCTTGGTCATATACATACATAGCACAGATGCACAAACACACGTATGTGTGTATCATGTGATTATGTGTGGCTAGCTTCTCTATCCTACACCACGTTGTCTTATGTTAAAACTATCAATGTGTACCATACATATCTATAATATGTGTACATAACTATGAGGCTAAGGGGATTTATGATGAAAACTACATGTTCCCCCACCTATTCTTGCATGGATAAGGTTGTTGACAGTCACCCACCTAGTTATCTATATAGAATGAAGGTAGCGCAAATAATAATTCACATATATTATCAATTGGGAAAATGTAATTGGAACTTGGTGGTAAAAGTCATGTTCTAGTCCTAATTCTTTATTATGTTAAATTATCAAGGCTCAAAATCTCCAAACTACTCTTTCACATTGCACACACATGTATGATCATATTGGCAACTCCCAACTCATCGTATGTGCAACACTTGAATATAAAGCACATTTTGAGATTTGAGAGGTGAGGAGACAGTCAAAGGAAGGGAGCAAGGAAAATGAACCATACCATTAATTTTGCATATATCAATCTATATGCCTCCATATTCTATATGTTTTCATACAATTATTTTTGAGTGATCTTAAAAGAAAAAAAATAGAATATCAAAATCATGCTTTAATTTTTATTAAAAATATACCTGCTTATGTACTCTTAAAAATGCTCCCCACACAAAGATTCAAACTTGCAAGAAATGGAGCCCCTATCAAACCCATGCATTGTAGAGATATCAAGAATAGGTATAGAATGATGACTTGTATGTTATTCTAATGAGTGCATTATGCTACTACAAAGATGTGTGTGTGTGCACGCATGAGTACGTGTGTGCAAATCATATGTGCTTTAAGGTTATCAAATGCTCAAATTTGGATTTGTTTTAAGTTGTATCCATGAATATTGTCTTTGTCAAGAACTTAGAATTCATTTTAGATGTATGTTTTGAGTTTATAAAATATGTGCTAAGCTTTAAGAGGGTGAAATGAGGGTCACCAGGTAAAAGAATTACATGTACCATTTATTTTTCATATCTCAATCCACATATGTGTGTGCACATATATTTACACAAATATTTTTTGGAAAATCTCAAAGGTTTTGTAGTTTCATGGATGTTATATCTAAGGTTTTATTTATGTGTACCAATAGGATATCTATAAACACATGCACACATGCATGAGATTAAAAAAGCTCTGTAACTAGAAAGCAATAGATTTTAAAACACACTCTTAATATCACTTGAATTCACACACACACACAAACATGCATAGACCTGCTAGTGTTGAGGTGGAATTGAGCCAAACAGTGATGGTTCGAGGGATAGCGGATTAGACAATTGTGTCTCTAAGGGTAACTCCGTAGTCTGATCTGTGTGTCCAGTGCTGCTTTGGGATATTGAGGGTGGATCTAGTGGCATAGATGGTGCATTGTTTTCCTCTTACGCAGCGAGTGCCAAGCTCTATAAACTTAGATGATTCCAAGGTATCAAGCTGCTACATTGGTTGATAGATTGGTTGGGGTTTTTTTTACTAAAATCATCACGGGTTCTGTAGGCTTTGCAGCTTGGGATTCCTGGGTGTTCACTGCATTAGCAAGGGTGGGGCTTCCTGGAGATGGGGTGGCAAGCGATGGTCGTGGTTGGGCTATGCTCCTAGGATCTCCCTTCTTTGGCACCCATATCCATGTGTTGCCTTCGTAGTATCCTTGGGGATCTATCGTGGCTTGATTGTGCACGTATATCGATAGCATCAGGTGAATCTCTTAGAGTTCAGGACAAGAAGAACAGGGGGGGCAATGCTTGATGGAGGGAGCGAATGGAAAGTGATGACAGGAAGACAGCGGACTGAGATGGCGAACTGAGGAGCGACAAAGCTGCTGCAATATGAGAGGGGATTGAACACAACAGTCAGTCGCGGACAAAGGAGACGGTGAAGCTGGAGCAAGGCAGAAGACAGACATGGAGGTGACAAAGACAAAGCTGTAGCGATGACAACGAAGGAGAGGATGGCAGGAACGAGAAGAGGACTGGAAGCATCAATGAGCTCTAGGTGACGAAAGAGAAGCCGAAGATAGACGGGAAATGATGGAGGGGCTGCCGTCAACAAATTCGACGGACGTTCGATGGAGTAAGAGGGAGGCTGTGCTCGACTATCATGATGATCATGCCCTTTGAAACTGCTACAGCGAGTCCTTACTTCTATGGCATAGAGAGCATTGTTATTAGTACATGTGGCAGCAACTAGCATCGACATCATTGATCTGTGATTAGAGAAAGGAGAGAAGCGCAAAATCAACTGCAAGAGGACATCCTGCAGCCATACAGCAGAAGAGCTCAATCAAGTTGACCCATGAAGTCGATGCGATGATTCTTTTGTTTTGGAGGCCTTTCATGGTGCTGCTTGACTACAAGCTGATACGACCAAGGGATATCATGGAGAAGACAGTATGCCTGGAATGTATGGACCGATTGATATTGCAGAACGAGAAGATCCTTCGATTATTGGTCCACAAAAACCCTTTCTGGCTCGTATGATATGCAATAAACGACTTACAGAAAATGTAGATGACAGAGATGTTCATCATATCGAATTTGACCTTAAAAGTTCTGGCTTGAATAATACCTCTGGAGAGACATCTCTGATGGCACAAATGATAAAATTCAGGCGGTTATAGAAGCTGGTGTTTGCCCGAGGCTTGTTGCATTGCTTCTGCATCCATCTCCATTGGTCCTCATCCCTGCATTACGAACAATGGGCAATATTGCCACAGGGGATGATGCACAGGCACAGTATCTTCTCAACCACGATGTACTTCCTTGCCTTCTAAATTTGCTCACTTACAACCACAAAAGAAGCATAAAAAAGGAAGCATGTTGGACCATATCAAATATAACTGCTGGGAACAAAGAGCAAATTCAGGCCGTTATTGATGCAAACATCATCCCTTCTCTTGTATCATTGCTTGGTACAGCAGAATTTGAGATTAAAAAAGAGGCAGCTTGGGCTATATCAAATGCTACATCGGGTGGTACACACGAACAGATAAAGTACCTTATAAGCCAAGGTTGCATCAAGCCATTGTGTGATCTATTGACCTGTTCAGATCCTCGAATTGTGACGGTGTGTTTGGAAGGATTAGAAAACATATTGAGGGTTGGGGAAGCCGAGAAGGACCTTGGTAATACAGGTGGCATCAATTTGTATGCTCAATATATTGATGAAGCAGAAGGCGTTGAAAAGATTGAGACTTTACAGACCCATGACAATTCTGACATTTATGAGAAGGCAATGAAGCTCTTGGAAACATACTGGCTGGATGAGGAGGAAGATGAGAACGTTGCTTCTGATAAATTACAGCTGCTTTCGGGAGAGTTAATGAGTTATGGTTAGCTCTAGCTTTTTCTAACACTGTTTGACCTCAGACCTGCTCAATTAGCAGCAGTTTGTGCAAGTCTCAGAAGGCATCAAATTTCGCAGTGATACAATAGTGAGTGACATCTACAAACCATCAAATGAAGTGCAACAATCAATTGGTGTATTGAGGGAAACATTCATGATTTGAAGAGCTATTCTCAGTTTTCATACTGCTCATGAGAGGGTGGAACAGATTTGTCAACTGTTGCAATCACATATAGATAGCAGGCAGAAACTGTTGTCAATTGTGTGCATTTGAAATCTTGCTTCTCATAAGCTTGGACTCTAATAAGAGCTTGTATACATGGCATGGGTCAATTGCATAGATCACATGTGGTTTGTTATGATGTTTCTCTATGCTCAGAGATAACTTGGCAGTAATACAAATGTTACTTGGCATCATATTTGTCCTGATTATTTGCTTCGATTGATCTTCTGTCTTGAAATTTCTCAAGAACCTCTGTGGTTGCGACTTTGCTTTCGAAAACCCTTCGACACTGGGCGCCCACTTGGTAGCATTTCTATGAGGAGGGACTCATCACGAAGGAACAATATAATCGTGCCATGAGGATTCTACAACCAGAAGAGGTATGTTTTATTTTTTACATGAAAAGTATAGGTAACTCTAATTTATTGTTTGTAATGGTATTTATATACCTTAATCCTTTGTGTAGGCGAACCCTGATGCAGTTGAGGATAGCGAAGGGGGGACTAGCAGTAGCAGTGGCAGCAGCGGTAGCGGCACAGGCAGCGGTGGTATTAGCGATGATGATGCCTCTTCTGAGGAGATGTAGAGGAGCCCCATGCATGTATGTCTCCCCTTGGCTTGTAGTTTTCATTTTTTATATGTATTACTTTCAGCTAGTGCTTGCGACCATGACCATGCTTGAGGTCATAAGCACTAGAACTCATCATGTAAAAATGTTTCATCTATATATATGAAATTTCGTGTTCTACATACATTGTTTTGTTTTCAGTACAAAAATATTCGAAATAATCTTTCTCTGTTTTCCCTAAGTCTTTGGTTTTTTTTTAATATCTCTATTTTGCACGTCTATCAGCGAGTCTAAATTGCAGGAAAAATGCGTGTCTATTCTCGTCAAAAACTTGCAGAGTAGACGCTTTTTTAGATGCGCAGTTACATGCGTGTATAGACGCATAATATGAATATATCCAATTTTTTATAAATATGATTATATATTTACAGAGTGCATCAATAGGCGCGTCTATATGGGCGTGTAAGTTTTACTATAAGTGCCCTTTTAGACGCAGCAGTAGACGCGGTAATAAACGCGCCCGATATTTTTTAACATAGTTCAAATATTGCGTCTACAAGCGCGTCTATGGAGCTTTTTTGTTGTAGTGTATTGATATGCTCATTCATCTCCATGTTCTTATACATCACTCAAGAATCAAATGTTTTACTATTTTTCATTCCTTAACTAGAAAAGTAAGAAAACATTGCTAAGGTAAAATCTTATTGATGAAGCTTGTTAAGATGATGTCCTTTCTAGGTTATAGAACTTGGTCATCAAAGTAGCCATGTGATGTTACAACAATCTACAAGTTTGAACAAAGGTGGAAGGGTACCCAGAGATGGGATATATATTATTCTCAAAGAGCTAGGAATTTGGAATCATCGTTGTATTATTTCATAAAAAGACAAAGAGACCATTCTTGAAGCTTATATCTAGGTCGTTGCTTGATTGATTGAAAGTAGCCAAATTCATGTTGCCGCACCAGGCTTTTGTTTAGAAGGACTTGTGGTTGATTTTTATATTGAGCAAACGCATCCTTGGAAGGAAAACACCAAGTTTGGAAGTTGTTCTTGAAAAGATAGGTTTTACCATTATGTACTCGTTACTAGGAAAAACACAAAATGATATGAGAAGCAAGCCCTGCATGGAGTGGAGCAGCCTCTTTCGCTCGCTTATTAGTAATACGGCTTGTAATTTATGGCTTATTAGTAATACATAATACGGCTTGTAATTTATGGCGCTATTAATTCTTGCTACCTACTGAGTTAGACGTTGGTGGCAAGGCTGGCGCCGAGGGTGAAGACGCCATGGATAAAGGCAGCGACGTGGGCGCTGACGGTGCCGCTGACGGTGCCGTCAATGATGGCGACGATCGTGCCGTCCAGGAGGTCGAGGGGGCCGACCTGGTGGCCGGAGGAGGGGTTCTTGAGGTAGCATTTCTGCTGGGCTGGTGGCACCTCCACCGAAGCCCCCACCGCCACCTCGATGCTCACCTCCACCCCTACCGGCAGCAGCACCACCGGCAGCCCTGACTTGTTCTCCACCCGGCAGCTCGCCTCAGCCACACACGCCATACTCGCGGCAACTGCTACCACTACAAGCAGTACACAGCCACGGCCAAAAGTAATCTTGGCTGCCATCTTCGCCGGTGTACGCGCGCGCACGCAGAGAGAGAGAGAGAGAGAGAGAGAGAGAGAGAGAGAGAGAGAGAGACGCGGTATATTGTTTCGGAGCGTGCAGGCTCCGGCCGTTTTATAGGCATCTCCCGTGATATGAGAGAGAGAGAGAGAGCCCGCGAGCGAGCTTTGATTAAAGAAAAGATTTTTAATTGTTTTTTTATTACCCGTGGTCACACATCTCATATAATGTCGTAACTATTCTATTAATCTCGTGCCAATCAATATGACAACCATACCACATTGATAGGGATACACTCAGATGACTATTATGCTTTTTATATCGAAAAGATAGAAATCAATGTCTAAATATAACGTCGTGAAAAGTATAGTGTATATGTAGAATTTACAAAAAATACAAAATTGATATATGCATACACTGATCGATGGATTGACTAATTGATATATGTTTAATCACTAGGATAAATGCTGTATAAAGAGGTTACGGTACATGCGATAATTGAACTAATGTATGGATACAATAAATGCATGGATTGAGTGTTATGGATATATTAATTCAGCAATTGACTAGTCTTTGGATGTTCAATTACTACAAGGAATGTTGAATGAGGGTAGTTGTGCATGTTATGTATTCTTGTAACTAATCCATCAAATTTCTAAAATGAGTACGTCGGTTACATCATACCAATATCAATATACTTTATAGTTAACTATCTACAAACTAATGTATATATTGACTAGTTGATTGATGGTTGGTTAGTATAGTAAACTTTGTATTGAGAGTGGTTATACGTAGTTGACTTTATAGATGACGCACCCTAGCTCAATTCTAAAATTCGCTCCAGCTCTAGCAACTATACTCCTAGCTCTTCATTAGCATGAAGGTTATCTTCCCTGTATAATAGAGTGCAAGTTTTCATGCTTTAGCTCCATGATGACAATTCTAGCAGGCTCTTTTGTAAATGAGTGTATCATCTAGCTCTTTAAAGATGGTAATTCATACATCAGCCTATTCTCCTCGAAACATGGAGCTATAAACATAACTCCATTACGTCATCTTCTTGCCAAAACAGTGAGTTAACTCAACTCCATATTTCTTCCTAGAATGCTTCTCAACATTTAGGGTGCTTCCTCTCCATTTCCTTCATAGCTTTATACTTTCTCAAGCTGAAAGTAGTTGCAGCTCTTTTGCAATGTTGCTCTAATAACCATGCAGTCACCCTTCGAGACTTCATGCTCCTATTCCCCCCATATCTCTAAACTATAGTTGTTTTAGACTAGTCTAGTGACAATTCGATGTTGAAGTAATTAATCCTCATGAAATTCTTGAGGATCCTTTACTTCATGATCACCACATCCGCCATGAATAATAGGGAGTCGATTATTCAAGTTGATTCCCCACAGACTAGATGGCCTTCTCCTTCCCACTGATTAGATGAGCTTCTTCTCCCCTGATCTTTGATGGTAGCTTCTAGTCCCTAAATTAGCCCCCCCCCCCCCCCCCCCCCCAACCATCTCTATGCAGCCCCTTCCATCTTTAATTTCACCTTGCTTTTCTAAAGCCTTTTCTTTTACTTGACCTTCATTTCTTTTCATTTAGGTATTGGTCAACATGACTAATATTTTTGCACTCTTAAGCATATAAATTTCCACATTTTCTTTATTTTGACCAAACAAGTTACCATCGCAAGGTGTATTCTCACAACCTTCAATGAAGAAATTAACTCGGTCATTCACCATCTAGTACCTTTTGTTTAAGCACAATGAATCAAGTGAATGTTCCATCTATAATTTTTTTTTCACCTTGATCACTACAAATCTAATGTATCTCCTCTTGTTGATTGTGATTACAATGTTTATTTCAATGTTTGTGATTGGATGAATTCTTGTTTGTTAGGATTATCATTACTATTTATATAAGATGGTCTTTTACTTGAAATAATATCTAAAGGCTAAAAATATATTCGATGGTAATATTATGGATGATGATAAATGCCTTAAAGATTAGAGAATGAAGTAATAAACAAAAGTAACAATAAATACTTAAGATATCAATTGAATTTTTTTTGAAATAATTTAGATTTTTTATTTTGTAAAAGAAAAAACATATATTATATATGACACAATTCTATAATTAATATCCTCTATAAGATATATTCTTTTAAACAATGTGTGTGTGTGAATGATATGTGCCTTAAGGTTATCAAATGTTCAAAATTGGATGTGTGTGTGTGTGTGAGGATGTTTGTGTGTGCAAATCATATGTACTTTAAAGTTATCAAATGTTCAAACTTGGATGTGTGTGTGTGTGTGTGTGTGCACGCGCTTTAAGGTTATCAAATGTTCAAAGTTGGATTTGTTTCAAGTTGCATGCATGAATATTATCTTTATCAGCAACTTAGAACTCATTTTAGGTGTAAGTTTTGAGTCTATGAAAGATATGCTAAACTTTAGGAGGGTGAAATGAGGGTTAGGAGGTGAGGGAATTACCAATACCATTAATTTTGCATATCTCAGTCCACATATGTGTGGGCACATATATTTACAAAATATTTTTTGAAAAATCTCAAAGGTTTTGTAGTTTCATGGTGGATGTCATAGCTAAATACACACATGCATGAGATTAAAAAGGCTTTGTAACTACTAAGCAATAGATTTTAAAACACTCTCTTAATATCACTTGAATTCACAAACAAATACATACACATGTACAAACTCTCTCTCTCTCTCTCTCTCTCTCTCTCTAGCTATGTGCAAAAAAGACTTATGGTTAGATATATTTTTTCATAGATACTTACTATAATGAACCTAAAATGTCATGCCAACAAAAGTATTTTCTATAAGACTACTTCTCATAGATCCAATCATGCTTTATATATTTTGTACTGACTTGTTAGACATTCCTTGAAAGGAAGCTAGCCAAATGTAACCTATATCTACCCGTAAATTTATCATCAAGACATGAAAAAAATTCTTGAAAAAATAAGTCAATATGAATGTAAAAGCAATGTACAATCAAAGCGGCCCAATAAAATCAAAGCATGCATTATCAGAACCATTGAGTATTGGTACTCTCACCTATCAACACATCTCTCTCTCTCTCTCTCTGTCTCTCTCTCTCTCTCTCTCTCTCTCTCTCTCTCTCTCTCTCTCTCTCTCTCTCTCTCTCTCTCTCTCTCTCTCTCGCTCTCTCTCTCTCTTTTGAAAAATAGTATTAGTTGTAAAAAGTGAGCAGTATGCAATGTGCTAGCAAACAAGCATAAGGAAGGAGCCTAATTTTTTGGATTATTAGCCACAACATAATGTGTATGAAGCACTTGCATAATTGAATTGCCAAAAGGTTGAAACAATTGTATTGATTTATTATGTGAATCCACAAGCTTGGCATGATTCCATGCAACTTGTAATGATAGCATAGGCTCCGTGGAAAAATGGCAAAAGTTCTAGTTCGCTCGCACCATAGGAAAATCATGCAATAAGAGATGACCAATCTTGTGGCCCAAAAGTGAATTGGATGCCCAAGAGAGATGGAAAAAACCTAACTCTAAAATTCATGTATTAAAAGGGTGAGAATGAATAGAGCAAGGTATTCATGTGTATGAAAACTTTGTGAACTTGCTTTCTTACTTTTACCATGAGAGAGTGAGGGTGAGAGTGAGAGATTGAGAGCAAGAGAGTGAGAGAACGAGGGTGAGGGACTAAGAGGGTGAAGCTCTTCTTGTCATCTCTCTTAGCACTCTCTTGTATCCCCATGCTTCTCTTTCACATGTCGAGGTCATAGAGGGTTGAGAGTCGAATGGACACTCATTTGGATCATGGAGTGTGCAAAGTGCATCCTTCATGGGATTGAAGGACGGCCATGCCACTCATTATAAACAAATGGTTGCATTTGTGTGCAAGAGACTATGTGAGAGATAGTCATTGATTCTCATGCATCAAAGCTCTTGAAGGAATAAGAGTGTGTCGAACATGCCAATAAGTTGAGCTCATGTAGCACAACATTTTGGTTGTGTTGTTGTTGAGACCAAGGACACATCGACCATGAAGTCATCATGTATTACACATTTGAAATAGGAGAGATGCAAAAAGGCCCACTATGAAATGCAAATATTTAATTAGGATTTGAATTCATTAATGAAGGGAGTAAATTTTATTGGTAGGAAGATTGCAATTTCTTGTTAGTAAGAATCATCTACTTTACTTTGTTTGTTTGATTTTATCTTTTTATTTTACAATTTAAAAAAGTTGGAATGGTTTTGGATTTATTCATGGTTGTCATTGGATTCAAGAAATCATTGTATTTTCTAGAAGTCTAATTAGTGGTTAAGAAGAGAGAAAGAAGTAACAGAAAAACAAGGAGTGAAAAGGAGAAGAAGGAGAGAAGGAGAAGGAGAAGGAGAAGGAGAAGGAGAAGGAGAAGGAGAATAAGAATAGGAATAACGAAAGAAGAAAAAGGAGAGAAAAAGAAGAAAACAAGAAAAAGAAGAAGAAAGAGAAGAGGAAGGAGAGAAAGTAATAAAAGAAAGAGAGCAAAGTGTAAACAAAAGAGAAGAAGAAAAAGAAGGAGGAGAAAAAGAGAAGAGGAGAAAAAGGAGAAGGTGGTGGAGGAGAAGAAGAAGAAGAAGAAGTAGAAGAAGAAGCAGCAGCAGCAAATGGCCATGGGGGCAGAGGGTGGGAGGGAAATTCTCCCTCGCCCAAAAAAAAACACCAAAATAGTTACCCCCCTTTGGTATTGTGCAAGATCTCCATCATTGCCTTGCCTATCAACCACCTTTGTCTCTTTGCCTGATACCACCCTTATTATCCATGGTGGCAGCCTGCACTCACCATTGCACCATGATAGTGTCCATAGAGCCTTACCTATCAATCCACTTGTCATCTCTCTTGTCTCACCCTTGTCTTATCATGCCCATGCCTCAATGCCCTGTCAATTGCCCGTTGCCTAGCCATCGCCCTAAGCTCACCCTGTATAGGGCCACCATGGCCCAACATTCCCCTTCTCACCTCCTTGCCACCACATTGCTTGTGGTCATTGCCAACACCCACCCCATGGTCACTAACACCTTCACCCACATTACTTTCCTAGATACCACCCTAACTATCCCCAACACCTCCTTGCTCCACCTCATGTTGAGATGGTAAGCTCAACACTATGGACATTGATGATGGGCCACATGGTTAAATGGTCTATATGTCTACACTTAACACATCAATGGTCATTATGACTCTAACATGGCCAATCCCTTATTATATTTGGTTTGTTATACCTATCTATAGTTGGCTAAGTTATACTACTAGTCGATTAGTATAGTCAGTTATCCGTTGTTGACTTAGTAGGCCACTTTCCTTTATATTGTATCTTATCTATACTTTACATGCATTGCTTTGTGTGAAAAAAGAAAAAGAAAAAACTAGAAAAAAGAAAAAAAATGATATCCATCTCTCTTCTTGTGTTCTTAAGTGAGCTTCCTCTTATGTGTATGGTGTGTGTTTAGCATAACAGCTCAAGCAAGTCTCGCCACCATACAATTCATTACATGGTACCAAAGTGACACCACTGAGAGATGCTAGTTTTGAAAGCTGAAGTGAAGGAGAAGAAGCAAGGATTCAAGCAAGCAAGCAACACATAAGAAGATCTCTCATTCTTCCACTCTAGGAGAAGAAGTAAGGATTCATGCAAGCAAGCAAGCAACACATAAGAAGATCTCTCATTCTTCCACTCTTACTCTTGGATAGTGCATGTGGAGGCCCCAAAGCCAAGGTAGAGTAAAAAACTTAGATGATTCTGAGATTTGGTGTAAAATCAAAACATTGTACATTCTACACATATTCTCTTTGTGGGTTTCTTACTATATTTTTGGCTATCTGAGGCCGTTTTGGGTCCCATTTTACACCCGTAAAGTTGGAAACATCAGTTTTGGAGTACATTGCAATTTCAGTTATGTCAATTGAAAGTGGATATACATGTTATAGATTTCGAGTCTGTAAGTTTTGAGGTGTTTTCCACTAAGAAAATAGAAGTTTTATCTACAAATACATTACAGATTAGATATACTATTGAGTACTCAGTTAAAAAGGATGCTTAGTATATTGTTGTACACTTGTTGTAAAAGGTTGCAGAAGACTTGCTTAATCTTTTGTACTATCAACTTTGTGATAATAGCAAACAACACCAGAAACCCCATCATTACAAAGCTAGACAAGAACAAGTACCTATCATGAAACTTTTGTGTGACGAACTTCCTTATTGGAAGACTTCTTCGAGTTTGTTTCACGTGAAGAAAAGGAGACAGAGCTGAGTGACCTTGCGACTATACAATAATGAAAGCCATGGAAAGAATGAAATGAAAAAGAAAAAAAGATAATGTGTTTTCTATTTATAATAATTCATAATTCTATACTGGGACATATCAAAAATGAAGAAACTTCAGATGTAGCTTGGATAATTCTTTAGAACATGTTTTCAATAAATACAACGATACAAAAGATTCAACTCAAGCAATTGAATACTTTGAAAAAAGGGAAGATATGTATGTAAACGAGTATGTTTTGAAAGTGAGATACATTGTAGATACCTTAGAAACTATTGATATGATGCCCAATGATGATGATTTGGGTAGGCTTAATAATGAGAAGGCCTAAAAATGATTTGTCACTTCTGTGTATGTACGAAAGCCATTTCCAATTTTTGATGAGCTATCTCTCTCATAATCACTAAAGAGATCAATATCCAGGGTGAATAATCTGAAAGAAGTGGTGAATGAGTCCAATCATTATACTCCATTTTAGGAAGGGGATGTGTTAGATCTTCTTCAAGAGACCATGGTATAGGATGTGTTGGTGATAACCAGCAAAACAAGTTAAATCAAGAGTTTGATGAAATAAAAATTTTAGGGGGTCATGGAAACTTTAGAAGTAGGAGAAACTCTAGAGGAAGAAGTGGATGGCAAAATAAAGGTTCAAGCAATTCTAATATTGTTTGTCATTATTGTGACTGAACACATTATGTTGTAGCCTAATGTTATGCTAAGAAAGATGATATCCACAGTGATAAATTGAAGTAAGGAAACTATGTATCATCTTAAGATGCAATGGAAAAAAATGAGCAACTGTTTGTTATGCAACATATGACGGATGTTACAAGAAAGGGGACACATGATGATATATGGTATATTGATTCAGGCATAGGTTCAATCTAATACAAAAGCTTATTTTGTAGGAGACTTTAATTATAAGTGCTAGTTGGTCACAAAAGGAAGTAGAGTTGGTTGCATGTTCACTTTAGAACCTGAAATTCTTGTTATGAATGCTACTATATGTATGATAAAGACAAAGGAGTGGTTGCAGACATTGAAATATGGCACAAACATATTGGACATGCAAATGCATAAAGGCTAGCATTAATATAATCTAAAGGGTTTAAAGGGTTGGTTACAAGGTTTCATGCTTATTATAGAATTTCATAAAGTGTGTAAAGCATATCAGTTTGGTAAGTACGCAAGACAACCTTTTTCACATGATAGAGATGTGAGTAGATATATACTTGATATTGTGCATATAGTTTTTTTGGGGCCTACACAAAACATATCTCTTACTGTAAATATATATTTTATCATATTTATTAATAATTGTTCAAGAAAGCTGTGGATATATTTCATGAAGGAGAAGAGTAATGTGTTTGAGGAGTTCAAAACTTCCAAGCCTACTATTGAAACAAAAATAGGATTGAAAGTTAAGTAATGGAGGTCAAATGGAGGGGGAGAGTAACTCTCTAATGACTTTAGTGATTCTTAAGGTCTCATGGGATAAAGAGATAATTTATTTGTAGGTATATCCCATAGCAAAATGGGGTTGTAGAAAGGTAGGCATATTGCAGAAGTTGCATGGGTATTGATGGTGGCTGAAAAGAATTTGGCAAAACATTTTTTGTTTAAAGATGTTCATACTACTATATGTATTATGAATAGAACTTCCACAGTTGCAGTTCATGGAATAACCCTTGAAGAATGCTTTACAAGTAAGAAGCCCAATATATCATAATTGAAAGTGTTTAGTTGTAGTGCATATGTTCATGTGCCAAATGAGTTGCAAAAGAAGCTTGATCCAAAGGCTAAAAAATATGTTTTCATTGGATACTCCTTAGAGAAAAAATGTCATCATTGTTATAACCTTGTCATAGGTAATTTTAGAGTAAGTAAGGATGTTATTTTTTATGAGATGAGCAGTTCGTATGTATCTACTGGTGATACCTTGGATCCTAATGATGATCATGATAGTTATGCATAAAAAGAAAAGCAAGAATCATGGAGCCTTAGTGGACTAGAAACATAATCTAGTACTACGTCTATAGTTAGCTAGGAGACAAAGGAACAATCCAACATATTCAAGTGCATCTACTAGTGTTACAAGTAGAGACAAAGGGAAGAAGAAAGTGGCATATGGTAATGATGCATCTCCTAGCCATTTGGGGTTTAATGGAGATTCTAGTGGTTCAAAGATTTTGGATGATAAGCTTGGCATTTCTTTAGTTGGAATTCTAGGTATACAAAGAGCACATGATAATGTAAAGGTTTCACTAAGTGATCCAATGGTATGAAAGTCTAGCAAGGTTAGATACCCTATTAAAAGATTTGGTTTTGAAGGCTAGGTAGCTCACAATTATGCTTATATGGTAAAGATGGTTGATAATGTTGAGCCCACTTTCTTTAGGGTGTTGCTGATCATGCTCAATGGAATGCAACAATGGATGAGGAGATGGGTGCATTAAAGGCCAATAAGACTTGGGATCGAATACCATTACCTAAGGACAAGAAAGCTATTGGTTTTAAGTGGGTCTACAAAATTCAACAAAATGCAGATGGTTCTCTTAGCAAATATAAGTCTAGACTAGTCGCAAAAGACTATGCTCAAGCATATGGTATAGATTATGAAGAGACATTCAATCAAATTGTTAGGATGGCAAGTGTTAGATGTATGATTACTTTGACAGTAGCCAAAGATTAGAGTTTATAGCAAATGGATATAAACAATGACTTCTTTCTGCATGATGAATTGTAAGAAGAAATGTATATGCAACATCTAATAGGTTATGAGGATTTAGAGCATCCCACGTATGTGTGTATGTTAAAGAAAGTGCTCTATGGACTGAAGTAAGCACCTAGAGCATAGTTTGACAAGATCGGAGAGTATCTTGTCAAATTTGACTTTTATGTTTCTAATCCTAATCACTCAATTCATGTGAGAAAGGGAGATGCAAGTTTGGTCATCATAGTCATCTATGTGGATGACTGGATTGTTTTACATGTGGATGACTTGCCATGTGTGTGCATGTGTGTGTGTGTGTGTGTGTGTGTGTGTGTGTGTGTGTATGTAATAGTACTAAAAAATTATGAAGTTGATATTTTTGCATCATTAAAATGTATTTTGAAAATTAAAATTATATGCTTATAACTATATATGCTCTACATGAATGGTATTCCTCTATATATAGTAGAGATTATAAAAGGGTGTTGCAAAAGAGTTGTACAATATGGTGGTTGACATATGTAGAATTGATAGATGATCCCATACAAAATGCTATTGATATGTGAATAAACATATTTGATAATATGTCACAAACATGCCATTATCAATTGTACGGATTATTTATTGCTCATGCCTTATGAATCCACACCCCATGTGAATGCACCCTTAATAGGACATCCTCAAGCCAACCATGCAAACCCACCCTTTCCATCTCATCACAGAATCTTCTAGAAGATACGACACATCATTGTTTGCATCATCGATGATGTCATCATGAAAATTTCTATAAGATCTTTACCCATGCTCCAACATCTATAAAAGGAGGGCTCAAGGAGGGGCTAGCCATAGAGCTCCTTAGTGTTGCCAATGCCAGTCTTGGGGATCTCAAGGAGTCGAGACCTCCAAATAAGTAACTTTGAGTCCCAATTCTAGTTCTTATCTAGTCATGGTATCTAGCCTTGTCTTATCTTCCATTATACTCATTTTTTCTTGTCACCTTGTAATCTCATAGTATGAACTATCTTGTATCTTGTTCATCTTTATCAAGGAAGATCTTGTAATTCTGATATCTTGTATCCATACCTATCATCGCGGATTCCGAGATCCTTCATATCCTATCGAGTCCTATTGTCTATACCTATGGTCCCGGATTGTGGGATTTTTTGTATCTTGTTATCATTGTACTTGTGCCCCTATGTGGGATTATCTTGAAATCAAATCTCACATCTAGTCTAGTCTCTCAAGAAAAATCTAGTACTCCCGTAATAGTTTGGCAAGACTACTTTCTAGCCCTATTGAGCACCATGTAGGTGACCCTTGAAAGAATGGTGACCTCCTTCAAAACCTCAAATAACAAATTAAAGGCTTGAATGAACAATAAGCACAAGTTCAAATAGAACATCTTATACATCTAGGCCCTGCACTTCAAGAGATGCAATACCAGATCTGAGACTTACAAAATAGCAGAATAAGTGATCAAATGATTCTGCATGTTTATCAACCCCCAACAAGAGAAACCAAGATTAGCATGTTAGAGAAGTTCAATGGTAGTCATTCAAAGTTCAGGAGATTCATACAACAAGTGAAGCTCTGTATCTGCATGCAATTGGATAGGTATCCAGATGATACTTCCAAGGTGGGATTAATTGGGATTTTTCTTTGTGCTCAAACTTTATCATGGTGCACCTCAATCTTGGAAAAGAATATGCTAGTACTTCATAACTATGGGGCATTTCTTGCAAGCTTACTTCCACATTTGGAGATGCAAACACCAGTTGAGTAGTATAAACGGAAATTCATAAACTATGACAAGGTAACTGCCTGCCTCTACTTATGCATATTAATTTATGCAATTAATCTATGACCTCACTTGGCATGAGGAATATTTCATCAGCCAATTTAGATGGGGTATTTGAGATAACATCAAGGACCTCATGCTCACTATGCCTGAGGCAAGAACACTCAATGATTATAACATCATGGAAGCCATCCAAGAAGCCATCCAATGTGATAATATACTGTTCAAGAGGAAGCAAGAAAATCAAGAAGTATTAATCCCTTGCCAATAGGACCCAGTCCCAATCAGAGAAGAAATCAAGCTTGAACCAATGGAAATAGATAATACTAGATTCTAGCCCTTGATCCCATAAGAAAAGCAAAGATGAAGAGAGAATCATCTACGCCTATATTGTGAAACCCTAGATACATTGCCTAAATTTCCTAAATAAGAGGGAAAGAACCTCAAGAGTTGTTGCAACCATCCTTGAGAAGGAAAATGAGGATGTCGAGGTGTGAATGAGACCATACAACCAGACCTTGATATAAGAAAGGGTCTCTTGATCCCAACCACATCCATGGAAACTTTCCTTGTCACAATCTAAATGATCTTGCCAAGAAAGACCCTTTTCCTCAAAGCCTTCTCGACTTCTAGGCTTACGCATGTTTCATTGGTGATGGCTTAGTGAATAGATACCAGATTCTAGTACTCCAAAAGACTAATCATGCACCAGCTAAAGTCATGGATGGAAGACCTATAGCATCTCGAGATATTACCAAGGAAATCTGACTACTCATGGTAACTCTTGGTGATCATAAATCTCGTGTATGCTTTAATATCATATCCAGTCCCACAAATCCAATCATCCTTGGGATGCCTTGGCTAAAGAAACACAACCCAAAAATTGATTGGGTTAAGCAAAAGATTACACGTAATGAAAATCAGGGAAAGTCAGTATATCTAGGAGCCAAAGCCTTTATGCACACAGTAAGGCAGGAACCGACCTACATGATATACTATATACTAGCTCAAGAATCTAGTAAGGATAAGTGAAGCTACCAAGCCATTATCAAGAATTTCAAGATGTCTTTGAAAAAAAGAATGTAGATCTCTTGCTCGAACATCGACCATATGATTGTTCTTTTGAACTCCATGAGGGGGACTCAACTACTTTCTGGATCCATCTATAGGCTATTTCCTGATGAACTACACAAGAACATTTACGAGAACTTAGCCAAGGGGTTCATTAGGCACTCAAAGTCTCGTGGTAGAGCCCCAATTCTAGTCATGAAGAAGAAAGACGAGTCGCTTTGAATGTTTGTGGTTTATTGAGAACTCAACAAGATAATAGTCAAGGATCGATACCATTTTTTGTTTTGATACTAGAGCTTTTGGAACGCCTTGGAAAATCCTAGAACTTCACAAAGATTCATCTATGAGGGGCTTACAATCTTGCACAGATCATAGAAGGGGACGAATGGAAGACAACCTTCCACACAATGTATGGTCACTTGGAGTATGTTGTTATGCCATTAGGTCTCACAATGTTCTTGTAGTGTTCCAACACATGATAAATGATATCTTCCAAGAGTATCCATATCATTTTATAGTAATATACTTGGATGATATCTTGATATTCTCAAAAGATCCAAAGGAGCATGAGCACCATGCAAAATTAGTTTTGAAAAAGCTCAGAGAAAAAGGACTATATGCAAAACTTGAGAAGTGTTTCTTCCATCAGACATAAGTGGACTTCTTTGAATACCATGTCTCCCAGAGAGGAATCTTTATGGAACCCAAGAAGATTGAGACTATTCTTGACTAGCAGACACCCACGTGTCTGTGATGTTCAATGCTTTCTTGACTTTACCAACTTCTACATTATATTTATCAAGGATTACTCAAAGATAGTCATACACCAAACTCAGAGGAAACAAGTTCTCATGGACCCCAAAAGCCGAGAAGGCCTTGTAGACCCTAAAGACCACATTTACCACCACTGCCCCAATCCTACTCCACTTGGATCCTACCAAGCCATTTAAGATCCTTATCCTCACCTCTCAACACTCAGCAAGAAAATATTGTACTCCACTCCACCCATCCAAATTCTCACAATCGGTCAAGAAATGATGGTCCTCAAGATGTCGATCAAGAAAACCACCCATATCGCAACTGCTGGTGTCCTTCATGACCCTCAAACTCACCCAACCACCTTACCACTTAACCAAATCTCCTAATTTAGCGATGAATATCCTAACTCTCGTGCGTGCAAGAAACAATGAGTGCTCAATGAAAGGTGCTCTCTCAAGTGCATGTGCAGCTAACATTTACTGCATATAGCTATAGTGGGCCACCTCATGTTGTGCTAGCACTCAATGATGGTGCAAAAACGTTCATAAATCCAACCCATGGCATGGAAATATTTGGAAAAATCAGGAGATGAACCGTGAGTGTAGTGTATCGACAACTGCTACATTGTCTTGATGATGTGCGTCCACTACTGTGAAGCCACTTTGGAGTATCCTCATTTTGTCACTTTTCTCGTTTGTTCTTAAAAGTTGTTGGTGTTACAAAATATTTAGAGACATGCTATCTTTTACATGTTAAAACAAAGAAACCTAGTTTGGAAATAGAGCTTTTTGTGGCCAACACAATTGTGGACATGTGTGGTAAATGCCAATTTCTTGCAGAAGCACGGCAAGTGTTTGATAGGATTCCTATGAAAATTGAAAGTTCGTGGAATGCATTCACCACAGCATATGCTGAACATGGATTTTGTGAAGAAGCATTGATGTGTTTCAAAGAAATGAAGCTCACAGGCTAGCAACTTCATTTGGAACTAATGAAAGAGAGGATTGGAAGAGAGGTCTATGTAGATCTAGATGGAATTGCATGGAATGCACTGATTGCATGATATGTTGAACATGGGCTTAAAAAGGAAGCATTGAATTGTCTTCTGCATGAAATGGACCTTGAGAGGTCTTACTATGCGTGTTATCACGTTTGTCTGCAGCTTGAAAGCTTGTGGCACTTTTGATGTCTCTATTTTGGAGATGCTGGAATGTGTGTTTGAGGTGAAAGCCAACAATGGTGGCATTTTCCTTGGTGGTGAATATTTCAACAATGCACTGATTAAGCATTTTGTTCAAGAGTTCAACAAGCAAGAAGGCATGGTCATCACAAAAGATGACCTTGCTCTTCAAAGGTTGTGTGAGGCTACTGAAAAAGGTAAAGTTGAGCTCTCTACTTCCATGAAAATAGACATACAATTTCCCTTTCTTATGGCTCATGCAACTAGTCTGAAGCATTTCAACCTCACCCTAACATGATCCAAGCTTGAGGCCCAGGTGATGGACCTGATTGAAAGAACTTGCAAACTATGCAATGATTGTCTAGAAAAAGGAGGGTTGAAACCTAGTGAGCTAGATGAAGTACTCTTGGTTGGGGAAGTGACCCAAATGCCTAGGGTTTGTGATTTTGTAGCCAATATATCTAGTAAAGATCCAAACAAAAATTTTAATGGTGGATGAAGCTATTGCCATGGGTGCTTCCATTGAAGCAGGGGTTCTTCGAGGTGACGTCAAAGTCATCTTACTTTTAGATGTGCCACCTCTATCTTGTTTTAAAAATGCTCGACAAGGTTTTGGGTAGGACGAGGAGGATTTTTAAAAAAAAGGAAGATCAGCATTAAAAAGGAAGGGTAGATTTCTTTCTATTTTCTCCCTCACGTAGAGGACAACATTGGAAGGGTGGTGGTCGAGCATGAAATTATGGTGCCCTGAGTGGAGCTTAGCTACCAAGAATTAATTTGGAAAACTCCTCGAGTTTGTGTTATCGTCACATTGAATTATGTAATTCGATGATGTTGAAGTTGAAGTATTGGAGTCATCTACTTATTTCTAGGAACTGGAGGTTGAGCACATACTCATAACCCTCTTCTTCATTGTTGATATAGTCCAAGCTATGGCTATGACCAAAGTCCAAGTAGTTGAAGTCCTGCAGGTTATGATCATAGTGCTACATCATCGACAGATGAATGAGAGGAGTTTCAATCAGCATTCTGTGGTTGATAGCCAATGCATGACTGATATTATTGGAATTGAAGAAGGGAAAGGATAGCAGAGCACCAAAGAAGATTTGCATGAATTTGTTGACGTATATGAAGGTCCAAGCTTTATGATTGGAGGAGCGCGTCTTTTCGACAATTTGTGCCTTGAAGGGAACATAAATCTATGTTGGCTTCATCTTCTTATTCAAACAAAATTTATCCTTAGCTCATGAACTTACTTTGAGAATTCTTCTTGCATCTAAACTTCTTCTTCTCAATGAGTTTGCCTTGAGTTAAGCACTCTTCATCATCTTTTGCTCCCATCTTTCTAAGCGTCCCTGCAGCGCGTGACTTTCACAAATCCCCATGTGAATTCCATGCGACAATGTGAAGTACTCGTGAACCCGTAATCCCTATGATGTGCAAGAATCTTAGCATGAAAAGTTACATATTCCACAATGTTTAGCAACTATCAAGGAACTCCAATTCCAACTTGTCCAAAAATATACCAAACTCGACCAAGGTCATCAAGTTTCCACACTCAAAAAATCCAAAAAAAATGACTAAAACAAATCCTAACCCAACAAACATGGAAAATCCAAATACAAAACAATAAAGAAAACAATCACACAAATGACTAAGCTAGCAAAAAATCCAACCTATCTACACTTTTCCTAGGGGTTTTGCATTTTCATGAAGATGCTTGACACTGCTTCCCTTCTAGCTTAGAGATCACATAAATCTTGCCATTCATTTGAGGTTGTAAAGCATATAGAAAACTATATGTTTATGTATGAAGCTTAAGGTGAACTGACCCTCAAGCATAATTAACACAATTCACCCTACCAGGTAAACACTCTGGTCTTGCAAAGGATCTATGAGACCATCATTAGATGTGTGTGGATCTTATCCCTATGAAATTGTGTCTAGTAAATGGTAGCCCACAATACCCATTAAATAGTGATTAAATATAAAATAAATATTTATTTCATAAGTTTTCTACCACACAAGAACTTTTATCCAAAACTGCATTTTCTCGTTGGATAGTAGGGATTCATATCATTGTAGCTTTCTAACTCTCATCCAAGTTGACATGGAGTACAACATTAATTTCTAAATTAGAAGGGTTATAGAGAGAAGAACCATTTGAAGATTTAATCTAGGAAACTGATTGATATTTTTTATGTTGTTGGTCATATACATACATAGCACAGATGCACAAACACACGTATGTGTGTATCATGTGATTATGTGTGGCTAGCTTCTCTATCCTACACCACGTTGTCTTATTTTAAAACTATCAATGTGTACCATACATATCCATAATATGTGTATATAACTATGAGGCTAAGGGGATTTATGATGAAAAGTACATGTTCCCCCACCTATTCTTGAATGGATAAGGCTGTTGACAGTCACCCACCTAGTTATCTATATAGAATGAAGGTAGCGCAAATAATAATTCACATATATTATCAATTGGAAAAATGTAATTGGAACTTGGTGGTAAAAGTCATGTTCTAGTCCTAATTCTTTATTATGTTAAATTATCAAGGCTCAAAATCTCCAAACCACTCTTTCACATTGCACACACATGTATGATCATATTGGCAACTCCCAACTCATCGTATGTGCAACACTTGAATATAAAACACATTTTGAGATTTGAGAGGTGAGGAGACAGTCAAAGGAAGGGAGCAAGGAAAATGAACCATACCATTAATTTTGCATATATCAATCTATATGCCTCCGTATTCTATATGTTTTCATACAATTATTTTTTGAGTGATCTTAAAAGAAAAAAAATAGAATATCAAAATCATGCTTTAATTGTTATTAAAAATATACCTGCTTATGTACTCTTAAAAATGCTCCCCACACAAAGATTCAAACTTGCAAGAAATGGAGCCCCTATCAAACCCATGCATTGTAGAGATATCAAGCATAGGTATAGAATGATGACTTGAATGTTATTCTAATGAGTGCATTATGCTACTACAAAGATGTGTGTGTGTGCACGCGTGAGTATGTGTGTGCAAATCATATGTGCTTCAAGGTTATCAAATGCTCAAAGTTGGATTTGTTTTAAGTTGCATCCATGAATATTGTCTTTGTCAAAAACTTAGAATTCATTTTAGATGTATGTTTTGAGTTTATAAAATATGTGCTAAGCTTTAAGAGGGTGAAATGAGGGTCACGAGGTAAGAGAATTACATGTACCATTTATTTTGCATATCTCAATCCACATATGTGTGTGCACATATATTTACACAAATATTTGTTGGAAAATCTCAAAGGTTTTGTAGTTTCATGGATGTTATATCTAAGATTTTATTTATGTGTACCAATAGGATTTCTATAAACACATGCACACATGCATGAGATTAAAAAAGCTTTGTAACTAGAAAGTAATAGATTTTAAAACACACTCTTAATATCACTTGAATTCACACACACACACACACACACAAACATGCATAGACATGCTAGTGGTTGAGGTGGAATTGAGCCAAACAGTGATGGTTCGAGGGATAGCGAATTAGACAATTGTGTCTCTAAGGGTAACTCCGTAGTCTGATCTGTGTGTCCAGTGCTGCTTTGGGATATTGAGGGTGGCTCTAGTGGCATAGATGGTGCATTGTTTTCCTCTTACGCAGCGAGTGCCAAGCTCTTTAAACTTAGATGATTCCGAGGTATCAAGCTGTTACATTGGTTGATAGATTGGTTGGGGTTTTTTTTACTAAAATCATCACGGGTTCTGTAGGCTTTGCAGCTTGGGATTCGTGGGTGTTCACTGCATTAGCAAGGGTGGGGCTTCCTGGAGATGGGGTGGCAAGCAATCGTCGTGGTTGGACTATGCTCCTAGGATCTCCCTTCTTTGGCACCCATATCCATGTGTTGCCTTCGTAGTATCCTTGGGGATCTATCATGGCTTGATTGTGCGCGTATATCGATAGCATCAGGTCAATCTCTTAGAGTTCAGGACAGGAAGAATAGGGGTGGGGTCAATGCTTGATGGAGGGAGCGAATGGAAAGTGATGATAGGAAGACAACGAACTGAGATAGCGGACTGAGGAGCGACAAAGCTGCTGCAATACGAGAGGGGATTGAACACAACAGTCAGTCGCGGACAAAGGAGACGGTGAAGCTGGAGCAAGGCAGAAGACAGACATGGAGGTGACAAAGACAAAGTTGTAGCGATGACAACCAAGGAGAGGATGGCAGGAACGAGAAGAGGACTAGAAGCATCAGCGAGCTCTAGATGACGAAAGAGAAGCCGAAGATAGACGGGAAACGATGGAGGGGCTGCCGTCAACAAATTCGACGGACGTTCGATGGAGTAAGAGGGAGGCTGTGCTCGACTATCATGATGATCATGCTCTTTGAAACTGCTACAGCGAGTCCTTACTTCTATGGCATAGAGAGCATTGTTATTAGTACATGTGGCAGCAACTAGCATCGACATCATTGATCTGTGATTAGAGAAAGGAGAGAAGCGCAAAATCAACTGCAAGAGGACATCCTGTAGCCATACAGCAGAAGAGCTCAATCAAGTTGACCCATGAAGTCGATGCGATGATCCTTTTGTTTTGGAGGCCTTTCATGGTGCTGCTTGACTACAAGCTGATACGACCAAGGGATATCACGGAGAAGACAGTATGCCTGGAACGTATGGACCGATTGATACTGCAGAACAAGATGATCCTTCGATTATTGGTCCAAAAAAACCCTTTCTGGCTCGTATGATATGCAATAAACGACTTACAGAAAATGCAGATGACAGAGATGTTCATCATATCGAATTTGATCTTAAAAGTTCCGGCTTGAATAATACCTCTGGAGAGACCTCTCTGATGGCACAAATGATAAAATTGAGGCAGTTATAGAAACTAGTGTTTGCCCGAGGCTTGTTGCATTGCTTCTGCATCCATCTCCATTGGTCCTCATCCATGCGTTACGAACAGTGGGCAATATTGTCACAGGGGATGATGCACAGACACAGTATCTTCTCAACCACGATGTACTTCCCTGCCTTCTAAATTTGCTCACTTACAACAACCACAAAAGAAGCATAAAAAAGGAAGCATGTTGGACCATATCAAATATAACTGTTGGGAACAAAGAGCAAATTCAGGCCGTTATTGATGCAAACATCATCCCTTCTCTTGTATCATTGCTTGGTACAACAGAATTTGAGATTAAAAAAGAGGCAGCTTGGGCTATATCAAATGCTACATCGGGTGGTACACACGAACAGATAAAGTGCCTTATAAGCCAAGGTTGCATCAAGCCATTGTGTGATCTATTGACCTGTTCGGATCCTCGAATTGTGACGGTGTGTTTGGAAGGATTAGAAAACATATTGAGGATTGGGGAAGCCGAGAAGGACCTTGGTAATATAGGTGGCATCAATTTGTATTCTCAGTATATTGATGAAGCAGAAGGCGTTGAAAAGATTGAGACTTTACAGACCCATGACAATTCTGACATTTATGAGAAGGCATTGAAGCTCTTGGAAACATAATGGCTGGATGAGGAGGAAGATGAGAATGTTGCTTCTGATAAATTACAGCTGCTTTCCGGAGAGTTAATGAGTTATGGTTAGCTCTAGCTTTTTCTAACACTGTTTGACCTCAGACCTGCTCAATTAGCATCAGTCTGTGCAAGTCTTGTCTCAAGAGGCATCAAATTTCGCAGTGATACAATAGTGAGTGACATCTACAAACCATCAAATGAAGTGCAACAATCAATTGGTGTATTGAGGGAAACAATCATGATTTGACGAGCTATTCTCAGTTTTCATACTGCTCATGAGAGGGTGGAACAGATTTGTCAATTGTTGCAATCACATATAGATGATGCAAAGCAGGCAGAAACTGTTGTCAATTGTGTGCATTTGAAATCTTGCTTCTCATAAGCTTGGACTCTAATAAGAGCTTGTATACATGGCATGGGTCAATTGCATAGATCACATGTGGTTTGTTATGATGTTTCTCTATGCTCAGAGATAACTTGGCAGTAATACAAATGTTACTTGGTATCATATTTGTCTTGATTATTTGCTTCGATTGATCTTCTGTCTTGAAATTTCTCAAGAACCTCTGTGGTTGCGACTTTGCTTTCGAAAACCCTTCGACACCGGGCGCCCACTTGGTAGCATTTCTATGAGGAGGGACTCATCACGAAGGAACAATATAATCGTGCCATGAGGATTCTACAACCAGAAGAGGTATGTTTTATTTTTTACATGAAAAGTATAGGTAACTCTAATTTATTGTTTGTAATGGTATTTATATACCTTAATCCTTTGTGTAGGCGAACCCTGATGCAGTTGAGGATAGCGAAGGGGGGACTAGCAGTAGCAGTGGCGGCAGCGGTAGCGGCACAGGCAGCGGTGGTGTTAGCGATGATGATGCCTCTTCTGAGGAGATGTAGAGGAGCCCCATGCATGTATGTCTCCCCTTGGCTTGTAGTTTTCATTTTTTATATGTATTACTTTCAGCTAGTGCTTGCGACCATGACCATGCTTGAGGTCATAAGCACTAGAACTCATCATGTAAAAATGTTTCATCTATATATATGAAATTTCGTGTTCTACATACATTGTTTTGTTTTCAGTACAAAAATATTCGAAATAATCTTTCTCTGTTTTCCCTAAGTCTTTGGTTTTTTTTAAATATCTCTATTTTGCACGTCTATCAGCGAGTATAAATTGCAGGAAAAATGCGTGTCTATTCTCGTCAAAAACTTGCAGAGTAAACGCTTTTTTAGATGCGCAGTTACATGCGTGTATAGACGCATAATATGAATATATCCAATTTTTTATAAATATGATTATATATTTACAGAGTGCATCAATAGGCGCGTCTATATGGGCGTGCAAGTTTCACTATAAGTGCCCTTTTAGACGCAAAATTTTAGACGCAGCAGTAGACGCGGTAATAAACGCGCCCGATATTTTTTAACACAGTTCAAATATTGCGTCTACAAGCGCGTCTATGGAGCTTTTTTGTTGTAGTGTATTGATATGCTCATTCATCTCCATGTTCTTATACATCACTCAAGAATCAAATGTTTTACTATTTTTCATTCCTTAACTAGAAAAGTAAGAAAACATTGCTAAGGTAAAATCTTATTGATGAAGCTTGTTAAGATGATGTCCTTTCTAGGTTATAGAACTTGGTCATCAAAGTAGCCATGTGATGTTACAACAATCTACAAGTTTGAACAAAGGTGGAAGGGTACCCAGAGATGGGATATATATTATTCTCAAAGAGCTAGGAATTTGGAATCATCGTTGTATTATTTCATAAAAAGACAAAGAGACCATTCTTGAAGCTTATATCTAGGTCGTTGCTTGATTGATTGAAAGTAGCCAAATTCATGTTGCCGCACCAGGCTTTTGTTTAGAAGGACTTGTGGTTGATTTTTATATTGAGCAAACGCATCCTTGGAAGGAAAACACCAAGTTTGGAAGTTGTTCTTGAAAAGATAGGTTTTACCATTATGTACTCGTTACTAGGAAAAACACAAAATGATATGAGAAGCAAGCCCTGCATGGAGTGGAGCAGCCTCTTTCGCTCGCTTATTAGTAATACGGCTTGTAATTTATGGCTTATTAGTAATACATAATACGGCTTGTAATTTATGGCGCTATTAATTCTTGCTACCTACTGAGTTAGACGTTGGTGGCAAGGCTGGCGCCGAGGGTGAAGACGCCATGGATAAAGGCAGCGACGTGGGCGCTGACGGTGCCGCTGACGGTGCCGTCAATGATGGCGACGATCGTGCCGTCCAGGAGGTCGAGGGGGCCGACCTGGTGGCCGGAGGAGGGGTTCTTGAGGTAGCATTTCTGCTGGGCTGGTGGCACCTCCACCGAAGCCCCCACCGCCACCTCGATGCTCACCTCCACCCCTACCGGCAGCAGCACCACCGGCAGCCCTGACTTGTTCTCCACCCGGCAGCTCGCCTCAGCCACACACGCCATACTCGCGGCAACTGCTACCACTACAAGCAGTACACAGCCACGGCCAAAAGTAATCTTGGCTGCCATCTTCGCCGGTGTACGCGCGCGCACGCAGAGAGAGAGAGAGAGAGAGAGAGAGAGAGAGAGAGAGAGAGAGAGAGACGCGGTATATTGTTTCGGAGCGTGCAGGCTCCGGCCGTTTTATAGGCATCTCCCGTGATATGAGAGAGAGAGAGAGAGCCCGCGAGCGAGCTTTGATTAAAGAAAAGATTTTTAATTGTTTTTTTATTACCCGTGGTCACACATCTCATATAATGTCGTAACTATTCTATTAATCTCGTGCCAATCAATATGACAACCATACCACATTGATAGGGATACACTCAGATGACTATTATGCTTTTTATATCGAAAAGATAGAAATCAATGTCTAAATATAACGTCGTGAAAAGTATAGTGTATATGTAGAATTTACAAAAAATACAAAATTGATATATGCATACACTGATCGATGGATTGACTAATTGATATATGTTTAATCACTAGGATAAATGCTGTATAAAGAGGTTACGGTACATGCGATAATTGAACTAATGTATGGATACAATAAATGCATGGATTGAGTGTTATGGATATATTAATTCAGCAATTGACTAGTCTTTGGATGTTCAATTACTACAAGGAATGTTGAATGAGGGTAGTTGTGCATGTTATGTATTCTTGTAACTAATCCATCAAATTTCTAAAATGAGTACGTCGGTTACATCATACCAATATCAATATACTTTATAGTTAACTATCTACAAACTAATGTATATATTGACTAGTTGATTGATGGTTGGTTAGTATAGTAAACTTTGTATTGAGAGTGGTTATACGTAGTTGACTTTATAGATGACGCACCCTAGCTCAATTCTAAAATTCGCTCCAGCTCTAGCAACTATACTCCTAGCTCTTCATTAGCATGAAGGTTATCTTCCCTGTATAATAGAGTGCAAGTTTTCATGCTTTAGCTCCATGATGACAATTCTAGCAGGCTCTTTTGTAAATGAGTGTATCATCTAGCTCTTTAAAGATGGTAATTCATACATCAGCCTATTCTCCTCGAAACATGGAGCTATAAACATAACTCCATTACGTCATCTTCTTGCCAAAACAGTGAGTTAACTCAACTCCATATTTCTTCCTAGAATGCTTCTCAACATTTAGGGTGCTTCCTCTCCATTTCCTTCATAGCTTTATACTTTCTCAAGCTGAAAGTAGTTGCAGCTCTTTTGCAATGTTGCTCTAATAACCATGCAGTCACCCTTCGAGACTTCATGCTCCTATTCCCCCCATATCTCTAAACTATAGTTGTTTTAGACTAGTCTAGTGACAATTCGATGTTGAAGTAATTAATCCTCATGAAATTCTTGAGGATCCTTTACTTCATGATCACCACATCCGCCATGAATAATAGGGAGTCGATTATTCAAGTTGATTCCCCACAGACTAGATGGCCTTCTCCTTCCCACTGATTAGTTGAGCTTCTTCTCCCCTGATCTTTGATGGTAGCTTCTAGTCCCTAAATTAGCCCCCCCCCCCCCCCCCCCCCCACCCATCTCTATGCAGCCCCTTCCATCTTTAATTTCACCTTGCTTTTCTAAAGCCTTTTCTTTTACTTGACCTTCATTTCTTTTCATTTAGGTATTGGTCAACATGGCTAATATTTTTGCACTCTTAAGCATATAAATTTCCACATTTTCTTTATTTTGACCAAACAAGTTACCATCGCAAGGTGTATTCTCACAACCTTCAATGAAGAAATTAACTCGGTCATTCACCATCTAGTACCTTTTGTTTAAGCACAATGAATCAAGTGAATGTTCCATCTATAATTTTTTTTTCACCTTGATCACTACAAATCTAATGTATCTCCTCTTGTTGATTGTGATTACAATGTTTATTTCAAAGTTTGTGATTGGATGAATTCTTGTTTGTTAGGATTATCATTACTATTTATATAAGATGGTCTTTTACTTGAAATAATATCTAAAGGCTAAAAATATATTTGATGGTAATATTATGGATGATGATAAATGCCTTAAAGATTAGAGAATGAAGTAATAAACAAAAGTAACAATAAATACTTAAGATATCAATTGAATTTTTTTTGAAATAATTTAGATTTTTTATTTTGTAAAAGAAAAAACATATATTATATATGACACAATTCTATAATTAATATCCTCTATAAGATATATTCTTTTAAACAATGTGTGTGTTTGAATCATTAGGGCCAAAAACGCTTCAAAAATGGCACTTGTAAGAAAGTGATTAAGTTGCTAATTAGTTGAGATTTAGGAAGAATAAAACCTCTAAATTTGGTTGTCCAGATGTGATTAATGAGAGAATATTTGGTTCATTGAAGAGGTCAGCCATTAATTGCCCTCATCTTTTAATCCAGGTCAGGGGTCACCTTTTCGGCCGTTTATTGTCTTGGAACTCGAGAGATTTTGTATTTTCGAGATTTTCGTACCAACTTCGCATTTGTTTGCTCCCGCGTTTTCTTTCTATACACTATTCTCTTTTACCATTCCTTTTGCTGCACTTGCTTTCTATCACTATGAGATTCTTGCTCGGTTCATTTGCTAGAATGTCTAGCAATACTACTTCAAATAACACAGGCGCAAGCACACGTAAATACAAGCTATCTATTCAGCTAGATCGGACTTACACATCTTGGAGAAGTATACATCATCGAGTATTGATAGATGAGATTGAAGCCAACAGGTTGCGAACACAAGGAATGAAGCATATAGATTTGTGGGTGGATGGAAATATCTATCCCAGGGATCCTTCTACAGGTAAATCACCTCCTTTTTTGAATGTCCATGACTATATAAGATATGCTGGAGAAGGTTACAATAAGCTAATACGCTTGAGAGAAACTCCAGTAGGATTTAGAGAGAGGAAGAGACCATTAAAAAATATAACCAGCTTGTGTGAGAGAGCAAAGAAAAGGAGACTAAATCTTACAAAGAAATATGTCTCTAACATATTAGGCATAAATATCCGAGAGAATGAGGAAAGAATCAAACTTTTGAAGGAAACCATGAATAAGAAAGACATTTTGAGAATTCTTAAGTCACCAGAAAATGTGGATTTGAGAGGTCCAACTCTGAGAGAGTTAGTGAAGGATTTAAAAGGCACAGTGAAAGCAAATGAAATCGTAGAGACATGTGATATTGTGGGTATAAGTCGAAAAAGTTACCGTGCTATCCCTGGATTATGGTTTAAAAATCTTAAACGCAATAGGGTAACTATATTTGGATTGCCCCGAGCCCTTGCAGTTTCCACTGCAAGAATTTCCATGAATCGCAAGATTCCACATGTTTTTGGAGATTACTTTCACATCGAAAGGTCTATGTCCTATGAAAAACAAAAAAAACAGGCAATTTTTGATTACAATGAGTTTAACAATATATGGGTTGATCTAAAAAAGGTGCAAATTGCAATGGTTCACATGTATAAAATCACAGTAGAAGAAAGTTATGGTGTTCTAAAGTTTGCCTTGAAGTTGGATGAAGCACAGATTCAAAAGGGACAGAAGATGGAAAGAATTAGCATTTGCCTCATGAACATGGCATTGGACCATGGCAATGGCGAGGGCAAAGCTCCATTGCATAAGATCCAATCCGAGATGGAGATTTGGTGGATTGGTGCAGCCCAGGTACCAATTGAAAATCATCAAACGTTGAAATGGTTGTTCAACCATACAGGTATTCCAAATATCATTAAGTCTCAAAGTGAAGGCGAAATGTTGGTAGTTGATGGGGTTGGTAAATTTAATGTGGAATGGCATATGAGTGCTGATTTGCAAACTATCAAATGTATGCTTGGAATATGTAATGGTGCAAATGCAAAATATCCTTGCATTTATTGCATGGAAAGTATTGGATCCAAAGATTGGAGTAGTTTGCGACCAGTAAGAAGAGCCCCAAATAGAGACTCTATAGATTTGAGTAAATTTAAAAACATAGAAGACATCTGGGATCCCATTCTTTCCATCTCTCTTAAGAATGTTCATATTTGTACTTTGCATGCAAAGATTAGAATAATCGATAAGCTTCTCAGGTTGCATCTTGACTACGCATATTCCATTAAGCCATTATCTTTATCAGATGAGTGTATTGATAAATGCGAGGCATTGCTATCGAAAATGGGATTTCATGGGGGCCAAGTTCACTTGAGAAAGGATCCAATCCTTTCAGGAAAAACAAGAGATATCTTGGCCGATGTCTCTATGGGAGGCTCAAAAGCTAGACGATTCTTAGGAAACCATTCAGGAAGGCAGGTGAATGCGGCTTGGGAGTGTTGGAGAGAGCTATGTGAGATCACAACAAATGTTGCAAGCACGCCGAGGCTTGCGTTTCTTAGAATGGAGGTCTGGATACACCTTGATGTTTTTCTGAAACTCCTCAGGCAACATAAGACAACATATACATATGCGGAAGAGTTCAAAAGATCAATCACAAAGCTTGTTCAGGCGATAAAAGAGGCATGGGGAGAAAAAGATATCACTTTTTATCTGGCAAAGTAATAATTATTTAATATCGGCTTATTTTGATAGGTTTTTCAATTGGTATAAAATTTGTGTTACTTTGTATTGCAGCATATTCTTCATATTCATGGACCTTTCTTTGTGGAGGAGCATGGCCCCTTAGCAACTTATAGCAACCAAGGCATGGAAAAATCCCACTATCAAGCACGCACAAGTTATTTTCGAAGCACAAGGCATGGGGGAGGAGTTACAAAAAGCAATGCTTTGGAGGAGCTATTCAACTGGTTTTTTTGACGACAACTTCAAAGAATGCAAATAAAAGACGGCAATGACACATGAGCAATCACACTTTTATATATAAGAAAGAATATATACAAAGCTAGTTTTCCAAAACTCTCACATTCTCTTCCTCCTCAGGAATCTTTCCTCTATAACGTAGAAATTTTTTTCTCTTGTAGCCAGCTATAGATTTTACATCAGTTCTGTCTGCAGAGCTAAGGCGTAGGATGAAAACGCCAAAAAGTATCCTGCTCTAGAAACAGAGTAACCTGGATCGTAGCCAAAAATCCTAATTACTGCAGTCTTTTCCAAAAATATTATTTTGTGGGCATTATATTGTAATCCTGAGAAACCTAGAAGCCTTGTAAGAGCTTTAATACAAAGTATCGGCCATGCTGCGTCCTCTGAGAAACTACTATGAAGTACAAAAAAGGATTCAGGGTCAATCCTAGCCAAGTAGTGGCCGAGTGCAATGTCTTTGGTGGTGTTACTAGCAGCTCTCGATCCTTTGCCACGCCCCAAGAAGTTATCTGTATCAGCAATCTCCAACTGCAAATAAAACCCATACTGAATGAGCATGAAATGTAAACCTACCAATGTGTAAAAGCAAATTCAAAATGATCTTACCACTTGATTTTCATCGTACTCCAATTTAAACGGATTCCATAAATTAATTGATGATGCTGTCTCATTGGTGTTAGTCAATTCTTTAACATATTCAGACTCCTCTCTTCCAAAATTGGAAATGCCGAGCTCGCTTTGAATGCGATCGAAGTCCTCATCAGTAATAGTCAACTCTTTCTCAGCTTCTTTGGCCTTTTCAAAACAAAGAGAGAGGGCCTCACCAGCATCAATAAACTTATCATCTAGAGTTTCTTTATCAAGTTTCAGAATCTCTTCCTTTGATTCATTTTCTGTGTCAATTATCCCATTTGCAACATCAGAAGCCTCTGCAATAATTGCAAGACAATAATCTTCCCTGAGATTAAAAAGTTTTTGAATATCTGATAGTAAAATGTACTCCTTGTCCTTGAAAGGTATACATGGCAGGGAAGGAACAATATGGTGAGAACTCTCATCAGGTTGAGGGTTTGTATCTCCTTGGCTCTCCTCAATGATAGTCTCAGCTTTGAAGTGAGCAACATCCAAATTCTCAGCAATAGAAGCCTCAAAATCTGTATCTACAACCTCCTTTGTTTCCCTTTCATCTACCAGATCATCCAACATGCAAAAGCTGACAGTCTTTGCTCCTTCCAACTGTTGCTCCTCAGCTTTCACAGGGTATTTGACAAGGGTGAAAACAATAAAAGCAGCAGATTTTCTCATCATCTTGCAGTTTTTGGAATGAGTGCATCAAAATATGTCTGTTGAATGAAACCTCTCCAGAGAGTGGGCCCTGCACTTTCTAGTAAATACTGCCTTTTCATTTCCTGTTGACCCAATGGGAACATGGACATATTCAATTGTGCCAACTTCAACAGAAGGACCTGCAAGAATTTCAAACTCCAAAAAGTCCTCCACAATATATTTTTCACAAGATTTCAGAACTTTGTCAAGTTCCCAATCAGGATTAAAAATATTTTTCACAACTCCATAGAATGAGAGATCCATTCCATTCTGAAGCATAAAATCAAGTAGCCTCTCTGATGGAGTGATATCAATGAGCTCTGATACTCCTTGACCTCTCACTACTGACGTTCGCTTCCCTGGAGATGTACTTGGCTTTCTCACACTGGTGGCAGAGGATGGAGAGGAAAAAGAATGCACAGGCTGATCAGATATTGATGCACTTGAGCCTTTTGAAAGCCTTCTTCTTTTACCAGTTCCTGGAGAAACCTTGGATCCTAGGAATTCTATGGGTTCAGACATGTTTACAACTTCTGACGATACGGCGCGATAAGAGAGAAACGATTCAGACGGAAAGGCCCCCTCGCGCCGTATCGGTGATCCCAGTAAGAAGCGCTAGAGCCACAACAAAGGTGGTCACACGAGCTTGAGGAGTGCTGAAAGAAGACTCTACAGAATCTCCAAAACGAAGCGAAGAGAGGAAAGCGAAGAAAACCAACAGTCGCTCTCGCGCCGTATCAGCAATACAAACAGAGGTCGAAAATTGAAAAAAGCAGTACAGATAAGAAACACACCCTTATGTAGGCGCGGATTATGCCACCTGGCAGTATCCGTTAGTCTCATACACGTGGCAGTAGCCGTTGGGCAACACGTGGCCGATAACCACGTGGCGAACAAGTGGACCGGTCATTACTTGACACGTAGCATACGGACCATAAATGCAGATACGTGGCATAATCAGTATCGGACACGTGTCTGACACGTGTCATGATTGACCTGGGTATATAAGTGGTCATTTTTCCGACGTGTACACTTTTCATTTCTCGAGCTCTTCCCGCCTTGCTTGCCGATACGGTGCGATACAAGACTTGCGTCGTCTCCGTTTCTTAGCTCTCGCGTTGTATTGGTTGTCTTTCGGCTTAGTCCTTTTTTCGCTAACAAAAAGAGGTGTGCCGATACGGAGCGAGGGCATCCAAACGTTGTGCTCGTTTCCTCCGTATCGTGCCGTATCAGCAGTTTCCTCCATATCGTGCCAATACAGAGCGAGGGCGTCCTTACGCAGTGTTGGTTTCCTCCATATCGCGCCGTATCGGCATCTGATCTCCAATACGGAGCGAGGGCGTCCAAACAGTGTGCTCGTTTCCTCCATATTGTGCCGTATCAGCAGTTTCCTCCATATCGTGCCAATACGGAGCGAGGGCGTCCTTACGCAGTGTTGGTTTCCTCCATATCGCGCCGTATCGGCATCTGATCTCCAATACGGAGCGAAGGCACTGTTCCATTCTGCTCGCTTTGTTCATATCGCGCCGTATCGGAATTGCTCATTTCGTCACTTTCCTTGCCAATTTGTCTTTCAGTTATTGTCCTTCTGGTTGTTATTTTTTCTTTTCTAGATGGCAAGGACAAAGCAAACTGCAAGAAGAGTGTATCTAGATGGGAAGGACAGTGGGGGTAGAAGAAAGTTAAAATTTGATGAATCTAAGGGGGTAGAAGAAGCTGGTCCATCACAGGCTCTAGAGCATTTTACAACAGAAATCCCCCCTACACCAGGTGTTGTCCTTACATCTTCTATAAATGTTTCTTCACCTGAAGTTGAGGAAGCAAAGGATGAGGCTTACCCTGTGAAAGATTCATTCCCTACAATGGTACCTGAGCCCACATCTGCTGAAGCCACTGAACACCCCAAGCCACAAAAGAGAAAGAGGAAGTCCAGGTTCTTCTATATGCAGAGATGTTTCAGTGAGATCAGGAAAGCCCAGAGAGCTACACAGCATGTCATTCCAAAAGCTGCTTTTATAAGGGTGGTTAAAGAGATCTCTGATAGATTGTCTCAAGTGGCAACTGTCTCTGGTCTAAATAAGAAGTGGCAACTCTCAGCCATTCTTGCCCTGCAAGAGGCCGCAGAAGATTTTGTTATTGATTTCATGAACGACGCTTACATTGCTGCCGCCCATGCTCATAGGATCACCCTTATGAATAAAGATTTCAGCATCATTAGTAGAGTGAGGTATAGGTTTGACAAAGTCTTGAGGCCCTTGCCTTCCAATGATCAAAAAGCCTTTGAAATCCTTAACGTTCCCCCAAAATTGTCCAGGAAAGAGAAAAAGCTAAATGTTGAGGATGTTAGTCACCTTTACCCTACAAGGGGTGCCACCCAGTAGGAGGCTTTCTTGAGTGAAGAAAATCAGGAGGTGTTTGAAACTGAAGACGATGTTTACAAGAGGAAAGCCGCATCACTTGCTCCCGTCAACAGCGAGAGGATGGGCAAAGTGTATGGGCAGATTCTTATGAATGTTGCTGGGGAACCTGAGGAGGAATATCTTAGTATATCTCCCGAGGACAAGCCCATGTTGGAAAAAAGGGATGTCCAACTATTTGACTCCGTGGTATTTTATTGCATAAGGTAAGGTTTTTTGTTGCATAAGTTAAGTCTTATAGGTTCAATTATATTTTGGATGAAATTGGTATTGAATAGCTTTTGCTATTATCTGCAGGGCATTGGTCTCCTCTCTCACTCTCGATATCCGAAGAACCATATACATTGTTGATCCACTTCTCTTTGTGGAACTTTTTGCAAAATCTGGTTCTAATATTTCACCATTTTTTCGTAGCTTCGATAGTGTGACAAATTACCACATCTTTTTCCCTTATGTAGAAAGGTATTTTTCTTTTTCTGCAGAGGAAAATTTATGTTCATTTGCTTTCACCCTTCTACTCACCTCTTTTATGAATTTGCAGAGGGCATTGGAATCTCATCTACATTAATTGTCTTTCAAGGGAAATTATCTTTATGAATTCTCTCAGCGGTGTTCACGGTCAAGCACGAATGTATGTTGGAAGAAAATTACTTACTTTGATTTCTTTTATAAATAATATTTTAAACTTACAAAGCTTCCTTTTGCAGTGCTGGTAGACTCGTTTCTACATTTTTGGATACAACATACGAGGATCTTGCTGATCCTCAAAGGCCGTATACTTTTCTTCTACAAGAAGTTCCATTGCAAAGCGATGCGCATTCTTGTGGATGGAGAGTTATCTCAAACATTTGCAGAACAGTGGATTCAAAGCTGTTACAAATAGGAGTGAATGTAAGTTTATTTCATTTGATGTTTGTGTAACCCTTATCATGATGTCTTTTCACTAACTTATAACATTTATTCTTACAGTGTAGAGACTATCCTGAATCATATGTTTGGTGGATAAGGGAGAGATGCATCGAGCTGATTCTAGACAAAGCAATCACACCGTATGATCCTGACTCCCCTCTTCCTCCCAAAACTTCAATGGCCAAGGGCACAAGCAAGGGAAAGGTGAAGGGAAAGGGTAAGGACAATGGCAATGGTAAAGACAAGGGCAAGGGAAAAGGCAATGGGACCACTGCTGCAGAGTCTAAGAAAAAAGGAATGCTAATGCTCTCTCCTCTTAAATTTGATCCATCCCCTCTTAAGCCCCAAGAAAAGAGACTACTTGTAAATGTCAAAATTTTTCAACAATCAAAGAAAGGCCCTGTGAGAAAAAATATCTTTGAAGAAATCAATAAAGAATGAAAATAGCAAACATAAGCATACACGAGCCTTTTTATTTTGGCTTTGTACATTTTTATGCAATTTTTGTACCTCATTGTGTAATGAAAATTTTCACTTGTAAATCGAATGTAATGTACATTTTATACACGAGCCTTATTATTTTGGCTTTGTACATTTTTATGCAATTTTTGTACCTCATTGTGTAATGAAAATTTTCACTTGTAAATCGGATGCAATGTACATTTTATTTATACACATTCGAAAGGCAACTTGCTTCACGATAGCTTATGAAGTTCCCATTAAAAAATATCTTAAGGACAGTCTATTAAGATAAATTCCTGCCAAGTTTTCATTCTCAAGGCCCCAAACTCACAATTGTGGGAGACAAACAACTCGTACAAAAGAAAGAGCGCTCGGCTCTTTTACCAATTGTTACACCATTCACTTTGAACTTATATCTAGGGGATGTATTGTCTAGCAATTCCAAGGTATCCCTCACATCTTTCAGACTCCAATTGGAAGTAACATTCACCTTCTTTACTTCTTCATGCGGAAAAATGTGCACCACAAGTTTATATGGTGTGTTATCTGTATCAGAATCCAAGGGAACCCAAATACCCAATCTTAGTTTGTATCGCCTGTAATCAAAGCCCAAAGCAAGATTTTGGCGAGGGATACTGTAAGCCAAAGCCAAGGATTGAGGGCATGCACTGCACCTCAAGATATCACCTTTATGATCGCACTCTCTAGATTTCCAATGCGTCCCTATAGTGTTGTCCAAATCCTCTTCCGAAAAGTTTCTACTTAGCCAGGATACCTTCGTTCTTTGTAAATTTGCTGTTTTGAAGCAAGCCACGAAGATATGGAGGGGTACAAACCATGATAAACGTATTCTTCTTGAGATCCTTCCAGCTGTCATGGACTTTTTAATATCCTGAGATATTTTGAATTTGAAACTCTGCACTGTTACCTTGTCAGGAATCTCCCAATTTAGAGATGAAAGACTTGGCAATGGCAAATCTTCGATATTCCCATACCTATCCGCTTTAGAGGGAACCACATACTGTGCATAATATATAAAAACCTTGCATTCACTATAAAAAGACACAGTTTGATCGGCATAAATAATGTCTGCCAATACCTTATGAATGGCATGGAAAGTCCCACTTAGGCTTTCCACAGGTTTCCATTCAATACTTGTTGACGGAAAGATATCTACAATGACGAACCGTTTGTTAGAACTTGCATAAATGGAAAAGAATTATATACGTTATTCAACTTATAACTTACAATGTGTTTGTTGGGGAACACGTTCGTTTGGAGGCAAGTGCATATCCTTGGCCATGTAAACATGTTGCACCTTGACAAACTAGCCTTCGGGCATAATTTTGAAGGCAATGATACGCCCCTTCCAGTGATGTTTTATATCTTCTCGTTTTCTTCTTTTCACCTTATGGGAGCCCTTGCAAGATGGCAGCATGGTAACCCAATCGTTTACAGCAAAGGTTTTGGGCTCAAAATTTCCATCTACTCCCTGGCTATAGATTGTGCAAGAGTGTATTAAACGAGAAGGGCGCCTAGAGGAAGCCATGAAAAGAATGAAAGCGCAGAGAAAGAAGCTCAAAGAGGGGTGAATGAACTAAAAAGTAGCGCCAAGAACCCAAATGAGTATGTATTGGGCGCCAAAAACAATATTGAAAGATCTCCCGACTTTCCAAAAACTCATTATTAATTTCATCACATCTCTGTCATGTATTTTGTCAGATTTGTAAGTAAATAACGTCTTTGGGACTCCAAAACATGTCAGACTTTAGGGGTTTTGGCTAAAAAAGAAGAGAGAATCATGAAATGGACTCCACTATCTCTAAAAAAGAGGAGACAAGAATACCATATTCTTGCACACGTGGCAAACTCTCTTTGGCCCTTTCCTTAATCTCGTGATTAACAAAAGTGCATTTTTTGAAGCGTTTTTGGCCCTAATGGATATGTGCTTTAAGGTTATCAAATGTTCAAAATTGGATGTGTGTGTGTGTGTGAGGATGTTTGTGTGTGCAAATCATATGTACTTTAAAGTTATCAAATGTTCAAACTTGGATGTGTGTGTGTGTGTGTGTGTGTGCACGCACTTTAAGGTTATCAAATGTTCAAAGTTGGATTTGTTTCAAGTTGCATGCATGAATATTATCTTTATCAACAACTTAGAACTCATTTTAGGTGTAAGTTTTGAGTCTATGAAAGATATGCTAAACTTTAGGAGGGTGAAATGAGGGTTAGGAGGTGAGGGAATTACCAATACCATTAATTTTGCATATCTCAGTCCACATATGTGTGGGCACATATATTTACAAAATATTTTTTGAAAAATCTCAAAGGTTTTGTAGTTTCATGGTGGATGTCATAGCTAAATACACACATGCATGAGATTAAAAAGGCTTTGTAACTACTAAGCAATAGATTTTAAAACACTCTCTTAATATCACTTGAATTCACAAACAAATACATACACATTTACAAACTCTCTCTCTCTCTCTCTCTCTCTCTCTCTCTCTCTCTCTAGCTATGTGCAAAAAAGACTTATGGTTAGATATATTTTTTCATAGATACTTACTATAATGAACCTAAAATGTCATGCCAACAAAAGTATTTTCTATAAGACTACTTCTCATAGATCCAATCATGCTTTATATATTTTGTACTGACTTGTTAGACATTCCTTGAAAGGAAGCTAGCCAAATGTAACCTATATCTACCCTTAAATTTATCATCAAGACATGAAAAAAATTCTTGAAAAAATAAGTCAATATGAATGTAAAAGCAATGTACAATCAAAGTGGCCCAATAAAATCAAAGCATGCATTATCAGAACCATTGAGTATTGGTACTCTCACCTATCAACACATCTCTCTCTCTCTCTCTCTCTCTCTCTCTCTCTCTCTCTCTCTCTCTCTTTTGAAAAATAGTATTAGTTGTAAAAAGTGAGCAGTATGCAATGTGCTAGCAAACAAGCATAAGGAAGGAGCTTAATTTTTTGGATTATTAGCCACAACATAATGTGTATGAAGCACTTGCATAATTGAATTACCAAAAGGTTGAAACAATTGTATTGATTTATTATGTGAATCCACAAGCTTGGCATGATTCCATGCAACTTGTAATGATAGCATAGGCTCCGTGGAAAAATGGCAAAAGTTCTAGTTCGCTCGCACCATAGGAAAATCATGCAATAAGAGATGACCAATCTTGTGGCCCAAAAGTGAATTGGATGCCCAAGAGAGATGGAAAAAACCTAACTCAAAAATTCATGTATTAAAAGGGTGAGAATGAATAGAGCAAGGTATTCATGTGTATGAAAACTTTGTGAACTTGCTTTCTTACTTTTACCATGAGAGAGTGAGGGTGAGAATGAGAGATTGAGAGCAAGAGAGTGAGAGAACGAGGGTGAGGGACTAAGAGGGTGAAGCTCTTCTTGTCATCTCTCTTAGCACTCTCTTGTATCCCCATGCTTCTCTTTCACATGTCGAGGTCATAGAGGGTCGAGAGTCGAATGGACACTCATTTAGATCATGGAGTGTGCAAAGTGCATCCTTCATGGGATTGAAAGACGGCCATGCCACTCATTATAAAAAAATGGTTGCATTTGTGTGTAAGAGACTATGTGAGAGATAGTCATTGATTCTCATGCATCAAAGCTCTTGAAGGAATAAGAGTGTGTCGAACATGCCAATAAGTTGAGCTCATGTAGCACAACATTTTGGTTGTGTTGTTGTTGAGACCAAGGACACATCGACCATGAAGTCATCATGTATTACACATTTGAAATAGGAGAGATGCAAAAAGGCCCACTATGAAATGCATATATTTAATTAGGATTTGAATTCATTAATGAAGGGAGTAAATTTTATTGGTAGGAAGATTGCAATTTTTTGTTAGTAAGAATCATCTACTTTACTTTGTTTGTTTGATTTTATCTTTTTATTTTACAATTTAAAAAAGTTGGAATGGTTTTGGATTTATTCATGGTTGTCATTGGATTCAAGAAATCGTTGTATTTTCTAGAAGTCTAATTAGTGGTTAAGAAGAGAGAAAGAAGTAACAGAAAAAGAAGGAGTGAAAAGAAGAAGAAGGAGAGAAGGAGAAGGAGAAGGAGAAGGAGAAGGAGAATAAGAATAGGAATAACGAAAGAAGAAAAAGGAGAGAAAAAGAAGAAAACAAGAAAAAGAAGAAGAAAGAGAAGAGGAAGGAGAGGAAGTAATAAAAGAAAGAGAGCAAAGTGTAAACAAAAGAGAAGAAGAAAAAGAAGAAGGAGGAGAAAAAGAAAAGAGGAGAAAAAGGAGAAGGTGGTGGAGGAGAAGAAGAAGAAGAAGAAGCAGCAGCAGCAAATGGCCATGGGGGCAGAGGGTGGGAGGGAAATTCTCCCTCGCCCAAAAAAAAATACCAAAATAGTTACCCCCCTTTGGGATTGTGCAAGATCTCCATCATTGCCTTGCCTATCAACCACCTTTGTCTCTTTGCCTGATACCACCCTTATTATCCATGGTGGCAGCCTGCACTCACCATTGCACCATGATAGTGTCCATAGAGCCTTACCTATCAATCCACTTGTCATCTCTCTTGTCTCACCCTTGTCTTATCATGCCCATGCCTCAATGCCCTGTCAATTGCCCGTTGCCTAGCCATCACCCTAAGCTCACCCTGTATAGGGCCACCATGGCCCAACATTCCCCTTCTCGCCTCCTTGCCACCACATTGCTTGTGGTCATTGCCAACACCCACCCCATGGTCACTAACACCTTCACCCACATTACTTTCCTAGACACTACCCTAGCTATCCCCAACACCTCCTTGCTCCACCTCATGTTGAGATGGTAAGCTCAACACTATGGACATTGATGATGGGCCACATGGTTAAATGGTCTATATGTCTACACTTAGCACATCAATGGTCATTATGACTCTAACATGGCCAATCCCTTATTATATTTGGTTTGTTACACCTATCTATAGTTGGCTAAGTTATACTACTAGTCGATTAGTATAGCCAGTTATCCGTTGTTGACTTAGTAGGCCACTTTCCTTTATATTGTATCTTATCTATACTTTACATGCATTGCTTTGTGTGAAAAAAGAAAAAGAAAAAACTAGAAAAAAGAAAAAAAATGATATCCATCTCTCTTCTTGTGTTCTTAAGTGAGCTTCCTCTTATGTGTATGGTGTGTGTTTAGCATAACAGCTCAAGCAAGTCTCGCCACCATACAATTCATTACATGGTACCAAAGTGGCACCACTGAGAGATGCTAGTTTTGAAAGCTGAAGTGAAGGAGAAGAAGCAAGGATTCAAGCAAGCAAGCAACACATAAGAAGATCTCTCATTCTTCCACTCTTACTCTTGGATAGTGCATGTGGAGGCACCAAAGCCAAGGTAGAGTAAAAAAACTTAGATGATTCTGAGATTTGGTGTAAAATCAAAACCTTGTACATTCTACACATATGCTCTTTGTGGGTTTCTTACTATATTTTTGGCTATCTGAGGTCGTTTTGGGTCCCATTTTACACCCGTAAAGTTGGAAACATCAGTTTTGGAGTACATTGCAATTTCAGTTGTGTCAATTGAAAGTGGATATACATGTTATAGATTTTGAGTCTGTAAGTTTTGAGGTGTTTGCCACTAAGAAAATAGAAGTTTTATCTGCAAATACATTACAGATTACATATACTATTGAGTACTCAGTTAAAAAGGATGCTTAGTATATTGTTGTACACTTGTTGTAAAAGGTTGCAGAAGACTTGCTTAATCTTTTGTACCAACTTTGTGATAATAGCAAACAACACTAGAAACCCCATCATTACAAAGCTAGACAAGAACAACTACCTATTACGAAAGTTTTGTGTGACGAACTTCCTTATTGGAAGACTTCTTCGAGTTTGTTTCACGTGAAGAAAAGGAGACAGAGCTGAGTGACCTTGCGACTATACAATAATGAAAGCCATGGAAAGAATGAAATGAAAAAGACAAAAAGATAATGTGTTTTCTATTTATAATAATTCATAATTCTATATTGGGACATATAAAAAATGAAGAAACTTCAGATGTAGCTTGGATAATTCTTTAGAACATGTTTTCAATAAATACAAAGGTACAGAAGATTCAACTCAAGCAATTGAATACTTTGAAAAAAGGGAAGATATGTATGTAAACGAGTATGTTTTGAAAGTGAGATACATTGTAGATACCTTAGAAACTATTGATATGATGCCCAATGATGATGATTTGGGTAGGCTTAATAATGAGAAGGCCTAAAAATGATTTGTCACTTCTGTGTATGTACGAAAGCCATTTCCAATTTTTGATGAGCTATCTCTCTCATAATCACTAAAGAGATCAATATCCAGGGTGAATAATCTGAAAGAAGTGGTGAATGAGTCCAATCATTATACTCCATTTTAGGAAGGGGATGTGTTAGATCCTCTTCAAGAGACCATGGTATAGGATGTGTTGGTGATAACCAGCAAAACAAGTTAAATCAAGAGTTTGATGAAATAAAAATTTTAGGGGGTCATGGAAACTTTAGAAGTAGGAGAAACTCTAGAGGAAGAAGTGGATGGCAAAATAAAGGTTCAAGCAATTCTGATATTGTTTGTCATTATTGTGACTGAACACATTATATTGTAGCCTAATGTTATGCTAAGAAAGATGATATCCACAGTTATAAATTGAAGTAAGGAAACTATGTATCATCTTAAGATGCAATGGAAAAAAATGAGCAACTGTTTGTTATGCAACATATGACGGATGTTACAAGAAAGGGGACACGTGATGATATATGGTATATTGATTCAGACATAGGTTCAATCTAATACAAAAGCTTATTTTGTAGAAGACTTTAATTATAAGTGCTAGTTGGTCACAAAAGGAAGTAGAGTTGGTTGCATGTTCACTTTAGAACCTGAAATTCTTGTTATGAATGCTACTATATGTATGATAAAGACAAAGGAGTGGTTGCAGACATTGAAATATGGCACAAACATATTGGACATGCAAATGCATAAAGGCTAGCATTAATATAATCTAAAGGGTTTAAAGGGTTGCTTACAAGGTTTCTTGCTTATTATAGAATTTCATAAAGTGTGTAAAGCATATCAGTTTGGTAAGTACGCAAGACAACCTTTTTCACATGATAGAGATGTGAGTAGATATATACTTGATATTGTGCATATAGTTTTTTTGGTGCCTACACAAAACATATCTCTTACTGTAAATATATATTTTATCATATTTATTAATAATTTTTCAAGAAAGCTGTGGATATATTTCATGAAGGAGAAGAGTAATGTGTTTGAGGAGTTCAAAACTTCCAAGCCTACTATTGAAACAAAAATAGGATTGAAAGTTAAGTACTGGAGGTCAAATGGATGGGGAGAGTAACTCTCTAATGACTTTAGTGATTCTTAAGGTCTCATGGAATAAAGAGATAATTTATTTGCATGTATATCCCATAGCAAAATGGGGTTGTAGAAAGGTAGGCATATTGTAGAAGTTGCATGGGTATTGATGGTGGCTGAAAAGAATTTGGCAAAACATTTTTTGTTTAAAGATGTTCATACTACTATATGTATTATGAATAGAACTTCCACAGTTGCAGTTCATGGAATAACCCTTGAAGAATACTTTACAAGTAAGAAGCCCGATATATCATAATTGAAAGTGTTTAGTTGTAGTGCATATGTTCATGTGCCAAATGAGTTGCAAAAGAAGCTTGATCCATGTAAAATATTACACGGCGCAGCGAACAGAATCTGAGAAAGAGATAGAGAGTACACAACAGATAAGAGGAGAATCAGTAAATTCTTTAACTCCAAACAACTGATACAAAGATGGCTCTGTCCACCCGTGCGCTTCCACTGTGTGAAGCTTAGATGGCGATCTAGACAGAAGATAGGTGAAGAGCTTAAGGCTAGCTGGAATAACAACTCTGACTGGGTGAAAGATAAGTGTAAGATGGCTACGAAGGGGTTTAGCTTTTATAGCCCACGAAGGTTGTTAGGTCGGCCTGCTGACCGACCTACCATATGAGCCTCCACTAGTCGGCCAGGGAATATTCCAGGGAATTCCGCGGCCCCCGGACCCCACAATAGGGGCCCCTTTTAACTCCCTTACACCGCAACTCGATGCAATGCGCCTCGAGTTGCTACCAGCTTAACCACTCCGTCTAACCCAAAGATTAGACCCACAACAGTCACCTTTTTGCCATCCGGTCACATAGACCTCATCTGATATACAAGTCAGGACTCAACCAATGTCCGGGCTCACACTTGGCTTCTCCTCATAATGGGGGCCTTACAACTTTGAGCACCATGGATCATTGGTAGCACCTAATGAGGGTGGGGCATTGATCATATCTAACACCCCCCCTCAATGTCCACCCATAGGTGAACTATCTCCTCAGCCCAATGCCGAGTCTCTGAAGATGAACTTGAAGCAGATCCTTCGTAAGTGATTTGGTGAAGATATCTGCTCCATTCTCCTCTGTTGGACAGTAGACCAATTCCACTATCCCATCCTCCATCAAATCACGCACATAGTGATACTGGATCTCTATATGTTTGGTGCGTGCATGAAACACTGGATTTTTGGCAATGGCGATGCAACTGTGATTGTCACATCTCAGCACAGTTGGTTCTTCATCCTGCACTCCCATATGCCATAGAATCCTTCTCAACCATACGGCCTCACATGCAGCAAAACCACCTGCCTTGTACTCTGCTTCGGTAGAAGACAATGCCACTGTTGGTTGCTTCTTACTAATCCAAGAGAAAATTCCTGAACCCAAAGAGAAACAATAACCAGAAACTGACTTCCTGGAATCAATGTCTCCTGCCCAATCTGAGTCACAGTTCCCCACAAGAGAGGTTCCGAAACTGTGTGTGATACCATAGTCAAGAGTTTTCTTCAAGTATCTGAGCACCCGCATCCCAGCCTTCCAATGACTCTCATGAGGTTTGTTTGAGAACCTGCTCAAAACACCAACAGCAAAACTGATATCTGGTCTGGTGTTACACAAGTAGATCAGACTGCCGACCAACCTCCTATACCTCCCAATGTCTGCTAGTGCTGATGTATCCTCAACGGATAACTTTACATTCACCTCCATAGGTGTAGCTATCTCCTTGCACTCGGTCATGCCAAATGCCTTCAAGATCTCCCATGCATACTTCTTCTGAGAGATGAAGATCTTTCCTGGCTCTTGCCAGACTTCAATCCCCAAACAATAGTGCAGCAAGCCCAAGTCTGTCATTTCAAACTCAGAACTCAAAGCCTTTCGAGTTTGGTTGATCATATCTTCATAGTCACCTGTAATAAGAAGGTCGTCCACATATAGAACAATCACTACAGACTTTTTACCATCCCTGTAAACATACAAGTTAGCATCTGAGGCACATCTTTTGAAGTTTAGGTTTAAAAAGAACCTATCTATCCGCTGGTACCATGCTCTGGGGGCTTGTTTCAGCCCATACAATGCCTTCTTCAGTTTACACACTTTGTTCTCAGAATGGGGGGCCTCAAACCCTGGTGACTGAGCCACGTACACCTCCTCCTTGAGGTCACCATTTAAGAACGCTGACTTAACATCCATTTGGTACACTGGCCACTTCTTGTGGGCAGCCACTGCAAGTACCGTGCGAATAGTGGTCATTCTGGCAGTTGGGGAAAATGACTATTGAAAATCAAACCCTTCAACTTGTGAAAATCCTTGGGCAACCAGTCTAGCTTTGTACTTTTCTAAGGTACTATCAGCCTTGTACTTTACCTTCCAGATCCACTTGGTGCCAATAACCTTCCGCTTTGCTGGTCGATCCACTAGCTCCCAAGTGTCATTCTTCATTATGCTGTCATACTCCGCCTACATAGCAGCCTTCCATGATGGATCTGCAAGTGCTTCTTCTAAGTCAGTTGGCTCCTTTACTTCTCTCATAATCTCAACCATCAAGGCCATATTGACTATGTGAGCAGAAGCCCTCCTTTGCTCCTCTATTCTCTGAGACCTCCTTGGTCCGTCTGCCTTCTCCTCAACAGATGTAGGCATAGGATTATTGTGGTCATAGAGCTGCTTCACCCAGCGCGGCAATGGATTTTCCGGTGGGGTGATGTCAGGTTGGTGAACTTTTTCCTCATCATCTGAAGATGATGCTTCCTCCTCCTTAAGGATAGGGATAGCTCTCGGGACAGGTTCATAGTGGACTACTTCTTCGCTTGATGATAAAGTGGAAGAACTTGCCTTCTCCTCCTCCACTGTATGTGGCTCCTCCTTGAACACCACATCACGGCTCGCGATGATCTTCTTTGCCTCTTGGTCATATAATTTGTAAGCCTTCTGCTCATCACTATAACCCAAGAAGATACATTTTCTGCTTTTTGGTTGTAACTTGTTTCTCTTCTCATCTGGAACATGTGCATAACATTCACATCCAAAAATTCTGAAATGTGAAACAGATGGTTTCTTACCAGTGTAAGCCTCATGAGGTGTTTTTCCCTTGAGAGCCTTTGTATAGCTCCGATTTAGAATGTAGACTGCAGTATTAACAGCTTCAGCCCAAAAATGGTTAGGCAATCCCTTGCCCTTTAGCATGCATCTTGCCATCTCCACAATGGTGCGATTCCTGCGTTCCACAACACCGTTCTGCTGAGGTGTGTGAGGCGTCGTCAATTGACGCTTGATCCCTTTGCTCTTGCAAAAGCCTTCAAACTCCTTTGAGTTGAACTCACCACCACCATCTGTTCTAAATTTCTTCACACTTTTCCCTGTTTCATTCTCAACAAGTATTAGCCATTCTTTAAACTTACCAAAAGCTTGAGCCTTATCACGAAGGAAGTACACCCACATCTTCCTACTGTAGTCGTCGACAATCAACAAAAAATAAGAAGATCCCCCCAAGGCCTGTGTAGGCATCTTACCACACAAGTCAGCATGCACCAACTCTAGAGGAGCCTGTGCTCTATTCTTGCTTTCTTGTGGAAATGCCTTTTCTCTGTTGCTTGCCCATCATACAAGCTTCACATGGTTCCTTCAATTCAGTTATTGTAGGTAGGTGAGCAACCATACCTTGCTTTTGCATCTCCTTAAATACTGCAAATCCGATGTGTCCAAACCTTTCATGCCAAAGCTTACTTGTGCCCACTCCAGCGGTGGCTGTAAGAGCACTTAGCTCATACAGGTTGTTCCTTCTTTCTCCTTTGCCAACAATTGTGCCAGCATTATCAATAATTTCTGCACCTGTCTTCTTGAACCTTACTTCATGACCAAGATCAGTTATGGCAGAAACTTATAAGAGATTTCTCCTGATTTCAGGAACATACAACACATTTGAAAGCTTTTTGACTTCACCATTTGCAGCAACAAACGAAATAGTACCTGTGCCCGCAGCAGGGCATTTAGCATCATTTCCAACCGTCACAGTGATGGATTCTTGTAGAGGCTGCATAGAACTGTATAGACCTTTCTTGTTGGTCATGTGACAGGAGGCCCCACTATCCAACACCCATGAGTCAGTGGTAGATTCTTCTTGCGCTGAGGAGCACACTTCCTCAATGGTCGCCATGAATAATTCCAACTCTGCTTCAGCCGTATTGGCTGTCTCTTTCCCTTTACTTTTAAGGGTACCATTCTTTTCATCTGCCTTCTTGACACGACAATCTGCAATTGCATGTCCTTTCTTCTTACAATAGAAGCACTCTCCTTGAAACTTCTTCTTGCCGCCCTTCTTCTTTTTGTCACCATCATTTTTGGTGGAGGAAACACCTTTGCCTTTTGCATTGGCAGAGAATGCAACATCTCCATTGTTGCTTCCTTCTCGGGCTTTCAGCCTCAACTCCTCCTCCATTAATAATGCACAAAACTCCTCAAAAGTCAAAGCTTGAGGTCTCACCTGAGTATTAAGGGCAGTTACTAGTCCATCAAACTTTTGTGGACAAATCCGAAGACACCTCTGAGCTAGCTCTTCACTAGTCTTCTGTATCCCAGCGCCAGCCATCTGGTCGCGCAGATTCTTAATCCGAGTGATGAATGCTTCAACCGTCTCTCCTTTAGCAAACTTCTCCGCTGCTAGTTGATTCTCCAAGTTTTGAATCCTTGTTTGGTTTCGTGTTTCATACTGACTCCTTAGTACATTCCAAGCATCTGACGCTTTGGTTGTATACTGAATCAGAGTCAAAACACTGTCAGAACAGCTTGTAACTAAGGCACACAATGCATCTGCATTCCTTCGTTTCCAAGCTCGTAGAAGATCTGCATTCGGAGGAATCATCACACTAGGATTTGATGGGTCGGGGGTAGGCTGTGGTTCTGCGTCAGTCCCCAGCGCAGTCTCTAGAAGCTCATAAGAATCAAGGATAGTTGTAATTTTGAACTTCCACAAGGTGTAGTTTGTACCATCTAACTTGCCTTCGCTGAAGGTTGGTGGACGAATCCTCAGTGTTTGAATAGCCGGTACAGCAACACCACCTCCTGCACCGCTTCCTGATGCACCAGAACTGCTTCCCGGAGTCGACATAGTTTCTCTTTGCTGTTGAAGCCTTTGCCTCTTGCACGCTCTCCGATCTCTAGAGCCCCCTGGGCTCTGATACCATGTAAACTATTACACGGCGCAGCGAACAGAATCTGAGAAAGAGATAGAGAGTACACAACAGATAAGAGGAGAATCAGTAAATTCTTTAACTCCAAACAACTGATACAAAGATGGCTCTGTCCACCCGTGCGCTTCCACTGTGTGAAGCTTAGATGGCGATCTAGACAGAAGATAGGTGAAGAGCTTAAGGCTAGCTGGAATAACAACTCTGACTGGGTGAAAGATAAGTGTAAGATGGCTACGAAGGGGTTTAGCTTTTATAGCCCACGAAGGTTGTTAGGTCGGCCTGCTGACCGACCTACCATATGAGCCTCCACTAGTCGGCCAGGGAATATTCCAGGGAATTCCGCGGCCCCCGGACCCCACAATAGGGGCCCCTTTTAACTCCCTTACACCGCAACTCGATGCAATGCGCCTCGAGTTGCTACCAGCTTAACCACTCCGTCTAACCCAAAGATTAGACCCACAACAGTCACCTTTTTGCCATCCGGTCACATAGACCTCATCTGATATACAAGTCAGGACTCAACCAATGTCCGGGCTCACACTTGGCTTCTCCTCATAATGGGGGCCTTACAACTTTGAGCACCATGGATCATTGGTAGCACCTAATGAGGGTGGGACATTGATCATATCTAACAATCCAAAGGCTAAAAAATATGTTTTCATTGGATACTCCTTAGAGAAAAAAGGGCATCATTGTTATAACCTTGTCATAGGTAATTTTAGAGTAAGTAAGGATGTTATTTTTTATGAGATGAGCAGTTTGTATGTATCTACTAGTGATACCTTGGATCCTAATGATGATCATGATAGTTATGCATAAAAAGAAAAGCAAGAATCACGGAGCCTTAGTGGACTAGAAACATAATCTAGTACTACGTCTATAGTTAGCTAGGAGACAAAGGAACAATCCAACATATTCAAGTGCATCTACTAGTGTTACAAGTAGAGACAAAGGGAAGAAGAAAGTGGCATATGGTAATGATGCATCTCCTAGCCATTTGGGGTTTAATGGAGATTCTAGTGGTTCAAAGATTTTGGATGATAAGCTTGGTATTTCTTTAGTTAGAATTCTAGGTATACAAAGAGCACATGATAATGTAAAGGTTCCACTAAGTGATCCAATGGTATGAAAGTCTAGCAAGGTTAGATACCCTGTTAAAAGATTTGGTTTTGAAGGCTAGGTTGCTCACCATTATGGTTATATGGTAAAGATGGTTGATAATGTTGAGCCCACTTTCTTTAGGGTGTTGCTGGTCATGCTCATTGGAATGCAACAATGGATGAGGAGATGGGTGCATTAAAGGCCAATAAGACTTGGGATCGAATACCATTACCTAAGGACAAGAAAGATATTGGTTGTAAGTGGGTCTACAAAATGCAGATGGTTCTCTTAGCAAATATAAGTCTAGACTAGTCGCAAAAGACTATGCTCAGGCATATGGTATAGATTATGAAGAGACATTCAATCAAATTGTTAGGATGGCAAGTGTTAGATGTATGATTACTTTGACAGTAGCCAAAGATTAGATTTTATAGCAAATGGATATAAACAATGACTTCTTGCTGCATGATGAATTGTAAGAAGAAATGTATATGCAACATCTAATAGGTTATTAGGATTTAGAGCATTCCACGTATGTGTGTATGTTAAAGAAAGTGCTCTATGGACTGAAGTAAGCACCTAGAGCATAGTTTGACAAGATCGGAGAGTATCTTGTCAAAATTGGCTTTTATGTTTCTAATCCTAATCACTCAATTTATGTGAGAAGTCATCTATGTGGATGACTGGATTTTTTTACATGTGGATGACTTGCCATGTGTGTGCATGTGTGTGTGTGTGTGTAATAGTACTAAAAAATTATGAAGTTGATATTTTTGCATCATTAAAATGTATTTTGAAAATTAAAATTATATGCTTATAACTATATATGCTCTACATGAATGGTATTCCTCTATACATAGTAGAGATTATAATACGGTGTTGCGAAAGAGTTGTACAATATGGTGGTTGACATATGTAGAATTGATAGATGATCCCATACAAAATGCTATTGATATGTGAATAAACATATTTGATAATATGTCACAAACATGTCATTATCAATTGTACGGATTATTTATTGCTCATGCCTTATGAATCCACACCCCATGTGAATGCACCCTTAATAGGACATCCTCAAGCCAACCATGCAAACCCACCCTTTCCATCTCATCATAGAATCTTCTAGAAGATACGACACATCATTGTTTGCATCATCGATGATGTCATCATGAAAATTTCTATAAGATCTTTACCCATGCTCCAACACCTATAAAAGGAGGGCTCAAGGAGGGGCTAGCCATAGAGCTCCTTAGTGTTGCCAATGCCAGTCTTGGGATCTCAAGGAGTCGAGACCTCCAAATAAGTAACTTTGAGTCTCAATGGTATCTAGTCATGGTATCTAGCCTTGTCTTATCTTCCATTATACTCATTTTTTCTTGTCACCTTGTAATCTCATAGTATGAACTATCTTGTATCTTTTCCATCTTTGTCAAGGAAGATCTTGTAATTCTGATATCTTGTATCCATACCTATCATTGCGGATTCCGAGATCCTTCATATCCTATCGAGTCCTATTTTCTATACCTATGGTCCCAGATTGTGGGATTTTTTGTATCTTGTTATCATTGTACTTGTGCCCCTAGTATGTGGGATTATCTTGAAATCAAATCTCACATCTAGTCTAGTCTCTCAAGAAAAATCTAGTACTCCCGTAATAGTTTGGCAAGACTACTTTCTAGCCCTATTGAGCACCATGTAGGTGACCCTTGAAAGAATGGTGACCTCCCTTCAAAACCTCCAATAACAAATTAAAGGCTTGAATGAACAATAAGCACAACTTCAAATAGAATAGCTTATACATCTAGGCCCTGCACTTCAAGAGATGCAATACCAGATCTGAGACTTACAAAATAGCAGAATAAGTGATCAAATGATTCTGCATGTTTATCAACCCCCAACAAGAGAAACCAAGATTAGCATGTTAGAGAAGTTCAATGGTAGTCATTCAAAGTTCAGGAGATTCATACAACAAGTAAAGCTCTGTATCTGCATGCAATTGGATAGGTATCCAGATGATACTTCCAAGGTGGGATTCATTGGGATTTTTCTTTGTGCTCAAACTTTATCATGGTGCACCTCAATCTTGGAAAAGAATATGCTAGTACTTCATAACTATGGGGCATTTCTTGCAAGCTTACTTCCACATTTGGAGATGCAAACACCAATTGAGTAGTATAAACGAAACTTCATAAACTATGACAAGGTAACTGCCTGCTTCTACTTATGCATATTAATTTATGCAATTAATCTATGACCTCACTTGGCATGAGGAGTATTTCATCAGCCAATTTAGATGGGGTATTTGAGATAACATCAAGGACCTCATGCTCACTATGCCTGAGGCAAGAACACTCAATGATTATATCATCATGGAAGCCATCCAAGAAGCCATCCAATGTGATAATAGACTGTTCGAGAGGAAGTAAGAAAATCAAGAAGTATTAATCCCTTGCCAATAGAACCCAGTCCCAATCAGATAAGAAATCAAGCTTGAACCAATGGAAATAGATAATACTAGATTCTAGCCCTTGACCCCATAAGAAAAGCAAAGATGAAGAAGGAATCATCTACGCCTATATTGTGAAACCCTAGATACATTGCCTAAATTTCCTAAATAAGAGGGAAAGAACCTCAAGAGTTGTTGCAACCATCCTCGAGAAGGAAAATGAGGATGTCGAGGTGTGAATGAGACCATACAACCAGACCTTGATATAAGAAAGGGTCTCTTGATCCCAACCACATCCATGGAAACTTTCCTTGTCACAATCTAGATGATCTTGCCAAGAAAGACCCTTTTCCTCAAAGCCTTCTCCACTTCTAGGCTTACGCATGTTTCATTGGTGATGGCTTAGTGAATAGATACCAGATTCTAGTACTCCAAAAGATTAATCATGCACCAGCTAAAGTCATGGATGGAAGACCTATAGCATCTCGAGATATTACCAAGGAAACCTGACTACTCATGGTAACTCTTGGTGATCATAAATCTCATGTATGCTTTAATATCATATCCAGTCCCACAAATGCAATCATCCTTGGGATGCCTTGGCTAAAGAAACACAACCCAAAAATTGATTGGGTTAAGCAATTAAAGATTACACGTAATGAAAATCAGGGAAAGTCAGTATATCTAGGAGCCAAAGCCTTTATGCACACAGTAAGGCAGGAACCGACCTACATGATATACTATATACTAGCTCAAGAATCTAGTAAGGATAAGTGAAGCTACCAAGCCATTATCAAGAATTTCAAGATGTCTTTGAAAAAAAGAATGTAGATCTCTTGCTCGAACACCGACCATATGATTGTTCTTTCGAACTCCATGAGGGGGACTCAACTACCTTCTGGATCCATCTATAGGCTATTTCCTGATGAACTACACAAGAACATTTACGAGAACTTAGCCAAGGGGTTCATTAGGCACTCAAAGACTCCTGGTAGAGCCCCAATTCTATTCATGAAGAAGAAAGACGGGTCGCTTTGAGTGTTTGTGGATTATCGACAACTCAACAAGATAATAGTCAAGGATCGATACCATTTTTTGTTTTGATACTAGAGCTTTTGGAACTCCTTGGAAAATCCTAGAACTTCACAAAGATTCATCTATGAGGGGCTTACAATCTTGCACGGATCATAGAAGGGGAGGAATGGAAGACAACCTTCCACACAACGTATGGTCACTTGGAGTATGTTGTTATGCCATTAGGTCTCACAATGTTCTTGTAGTGTTCCAACATATGATAAATGATATCTTCCAAGAGTATCCATATCATTTTATAGTAATATACTTGGGTGATATCTTGATATTCTCAAAAGATCCAAAGGACCATGAGCACCATGCAAAATTAGTTTTGAAAAAGCTTAGAGAAAAAGGACTATATGCAAAACTTGAGAAGTGTTTCTTCCATCAGAAATAAGTGGACTTCTTAGAATACCATGTCTCCCAGAGAGGAATCTTTATGGACCCCAAGAAGATCGAGACTATTCTTGACTAGCAGACACCCACGTGTCTATGATGTCCAATGCTTTCTTGACTTTACCAACTTCTACATTATATTTATCAAGGATTACTCAAAGATAATCATACACCAAACTCAGAGGAAACAAGTTCTCATGGACCCCCAAAGCCGAGAAGGCCTTGTAGACCCTAAAGACCACTTTTACCACCACTGCCCCAATCCTACTCCACCTGGATCCTACCAAGCCATTTTCCTTGGAGACCGATGCATCAAACTCTTCATGCATTGAAACCAAGATCCATATGTCTTCTTTAATTTCCTCTTCACAACCTCCACATGCCATCTCCTGAATGCATTTTTTCTGTATATTGCTTTGTTTTATTTTCTAAATTTGTGTTCCAATGATAGTATAGTCTCTTGCATCCCCTTAGACCAATACAACCTTCACCAACTTCCAACTTCTAACTTTAAAGCTTGAAGTGCAAGCTAACATGATCCACCGATAGGGCAAACATGCTACAAAATCTCATGACAAGAAGAATTTTCATGCTACTTGTCTTTGAAATCCATGACTTGTGCTTTCAGTTGATAACTTTGACAAATGTTGAAATGCAATGTGCCCTATCAAGAATATGCTACAAAATAGAACTTCATGCCCATCCATTCATGATTTGAGAAATATACAATGATGGATCCATTATATGAAATCAATCAAGCTATGCTTCACATAAAATAATGTATGCACTGAAGAAATTGTGCCTAGCCTATCAACATGTGCTCCTGTGTCATGCAAAATCCAAACACAATTCCTTGATTATTTAAGATCCTTATCCTCACCTCTCAACACTCAACAAGAAAATATTGTACTCCACTCCACCCACCCAAATTCTCACAATCGCTCAAGAAATGATGGTCCTCAAGATGTCGATCAAGAAAACCACCCATATCGCAACTGCTGGCGTCCTTCATGACCCTCAAACTCACCCAACCACCTTACTACTTAACCAAATCTCCTAATCTAGCGATGAATATCCTAACTCTCGTGCGTGCAAGAAACAATGAGTGCTCAATGAAAGGTGCTCTCTCAAGTGCATGTGCAGCTAACATTTACTGCATATAGCTATAGTGGGCCACCTCATGTTGTGCTAGTGCTCAATGATGGTGCAAAAACGTTCATAAATCCAACCCATGGCATGGAAATATTTGGAAAAATCAGGAGATGAACCCTGAGTGTAGTGTATCGACAACTGCTACATTGTCTTGATGATGTGCGTCCACTACTGTGAAGCCACTTTGGAGTATCTTGATTTTGTCACTTTTCTTGTTTGTTCTTAAAAGTTGTTGGTGTTACAAAATATTTAGAGACATGCTATCTTTTACATGTCAAAACAAAGAAACCTGGTTTGGAAATAGAGCTTTTTGTGGCCAACACAATTGTGGACATGTGTGGTAAATGCCAATTTCGTGTGGTAGGATTCCTATGAAAATTGAAAGTTCGTGGAATGCATTCACCACAACATATGCTGAACATGGATTTTGTGAAGAAACATTGATGTGTTTCAAAGAAATGCAGCTCACAGGCTAGCAACTTCATTTGGAACTAATGAAAGAGAGGATTGGAAGAGAGGTCTATGTAGATCTAGATGGAATTGCATGGAATGCATTGATTGCATGATATGTTGAACATGGGCTTAAAAAGGAAGCATTGAATTGTCTTCTTCATGAAATGGACCTTGAGAGGTCTTACTATGCGTGTTACCACATTTGCCTGCAGCTTGAAAGCTTGTGGCACTTTTGATGTCTCTATTTTGGAGATGCTGGAATGTGTGTTTGAGGTGAAAGCCAACAATGGTGGCATTTTCCTTGGTGGTGAATATTTCAACAATGCACTGATTAAGCATTTTGTTCAAGAGTTCAACAAGCAAGAAGGCATGGTCATCACAAAAGATAACCTTGCTCTTCAAAGGTTGTGTGAGGCTACTGAAAAAGGTAAAGTTGAGCTCTCTACTTCCATGAAAACAGACATACAATTTCCCTTTCTTATGACTCATGCAACTAGTCCAAAGCATTTCAACCTCACCCTAACATGATCCAAGCTTGAGGCCCTGGTGATGGACCTGATTGAAAGAACTCGCAAACTATACAATGATTGTCTAGCAAAAGGAGGGTTGAAGCCCAGTGAGCTAGATGAAGTACTCTTGGTTGGGGCAGTGACCCAAATGCCTAGGGTTTGTGATTTTGTAGCCAATATATCTAGTAAAGATCCAAACAAAAATGTTAATGGTGGATGAAGCTATTGCCATGGGCGCTTCCACTGAAGCAGGGGTTCTTCGAGGTGACGTCAAAGTTATCTTACTTTTAGATGTGCCACCTCTATCTTGTTTTAAAAATGCTCAACAAGGTTTTGGGTAGGACGAGGAGGATTTTTTAAAAAAAGGAAGATCAGCACTAAAAAGGAAGGGTAGCTTTCTTTCTATTTTCTCCCTCACGTAGAGGACAACATTGGAAGGGTGGTCGTCGAGCATGAAATTATGGTTCTTTGAATATGGTTCTTGCTAGCACGGGAGTGAAGGAAAGAAATGGGAGAAACATTTGAATCTTGTAGAACCCCACAACAGACTTGGACATTGGCTTGCATTTTTTTGTTAAATGGTTTCCCTTTTGTTCTATGAGTTAAGATTAAAAGTGATTTGTATTGTGATGGATGTTGTACCACTTTCAAAGCAAGAGCAGAGTATGAACTTGGATGCTTCTTTCAGTCAACAGTTGAATGTATCAACAAAGTCTAATGAGGCACCACTACATCGTGTGGTCAAGTTTAACATAAATTGAAGCTAGAATTTCTATGTGGTAGTCTCCCGGCGGTTAACACAGACAATGATGCTATAACTTGTGGAATCTCATCACGCTCAAATGCAACAAATGTTTCTGCCATAATGCTCCAAAATGAGAGGAACATTGCATACCGCTACAAGATGCTCCCTTCATAAAGAGTCTTGAACACTCTTTTCTTGTCATGGAAATTCGTGGGAAATGATGTTTTGACGAAAGGAAATGCCAATGACTCTAGGAAAAGCTTGAATGCAGGTAGAGGAGGTTCACAAAAAGATGATAATCACAGGTTTTGGAATTCTTTTTATCCCTCACTTTACAAGTCTAGTATGAATGGAAGATTAGAGGGACATGATAACGATAGGAGAGAAAAGATATTCTTAAATAAATCCTTAGCTTTAATAAGAAAATCTACAAGCTTTTTGGACCATGTGTGGAGGAGATATGCGATTGTAGAAGAGAGTGAAAAAGGAGGAGAGGATGATAACTAAGAAGAACCAACATGGCTTCCACCGGGAGGGGAGGACATGATATGTTCTCCTCTATGCTAAATTATGGGGGATATCATGTTCACATTTTGTTCTCTCTCATCATTCATGGAGTGTATGATGGCTACATGAATAGAAGGAGGAAGTTGATGTGAAGGAAGTCGAGAAAGACCCAGAGTTGATTCACCATATGTGTGCAACAAAAGTCGATTGCGTGATAAAGGGAGGAAGATAAGCTCAAGGAGGTGATTTAAGGGGCGACAATCTCACAAGTCTACGGGGAGTCAATTGTCACTGATCAAGAGAGCAACAAGAATAAAGCTACTTCTGATGACAGGACGGATAGGATGGCAATAATTGAGGGCTTTACTCTCATGCTTATGGCACCAGAGTGAATGCCTGTTGAAGCAGGAAGCGTAATACAAAGAGGATAGGAGGAAGAGAGTGTTTCCTTTCATCATCACTTGCAGTTCCAACACTTGGCTGATCTTGATGTGCATGTTCCTCTTCCTTGATACTCTAGAGGGTCACTGATTCACCTTCATTCCATGATCATGAGGCACCAGAGTGCTTAAGGGAAGGATTTGATGATGAAGTAGGAGATTTGGAGGTAGTTGTCACCTCATGGTGTTGCCTTGAATATGATTGTGGAATAACCTAGAATGGAGGTTAGCTTTTGCAAGATTAATGCAAGGATTTTTGTAGTTGACAATGACAATATCAATAGTAAGGAAGCTTATAAGGGAGTTCAACGATTGAAGTCTATCTTTTCTAGGAGTCTGTGACTACGCTGTTGTTATTGGTGGCAGCAGCATGAGACTTCAGACCCATTATCATTCTTGACTATAGTAACCTTGGCTAATATTGCATCTTTCTTGGTGGGCAACAAGGAGGGCACTGCTCCTAACAAACAAAGGGTTATCTTTAGCTTGGCTTCTTAGACCTCTCATGATGTTTTATGGAGGGTTTAAGAAGCTCCTTTCTACCAGTGGTATTGTCAACCTTGGTGTAAATATTGCATGGAAGAAGAAGCTACTAAAGTAATGCAAGAGAAGATGGGTATTCTTAATGCTGCAAATTTGATCATTTATGTGTCAACATATGTGAAAGCACCTTATTTTGGTTCTTGATCTATAGAGCACCAAAGAAGATTTGCATGAATTTGTTGACGTATATGAAAGTCCAAGCTTTATGATTGGAGGAGCGCGTCTTTTCGACAATTTGTGCCTTGAAGGGAACATAAATCTATGTTGGCTTCATCTTCTTATTCAAACAAAATTTATCCTTAGCTCATGAACTTACTTTGAGAATTCTTCTTGCATCTAAACTTCTTCTTCTCTATGAGTTTGCCTTGAGTTAAGCGCTCTTCATCATCTTTTGCTCCCATCTTTCTAAGCGTCCCTGCAGCGAGTGACTTTCACAAATCCCCATGTGAATTCCATGCGACAATGTGAAGTACTCGTGAACCCGTAATCCCTATGATGTGCAAGAATCTTAGCATGAAAAGTTACATATTCCACAATGTTTAGCAACTATCAAGGAACTCCAATTCCAATTTGTCCAAAAATATACCAAACTCGACCAAGGTCATCAAGTTTCCACACTCAAAAAATCCAAAAAAATGACTAAAACAAATCCTAAGCCAACAAACATGGAAAATCCAAATACAAAACAATAAAGAAAACAATCACACAAATGACTAAGCTAGCAAAAATCCAACCTATCTACACTTTTCCTAGGGGTTTTGCATTTTCACGAAGATGCTTGACACTGCTTCCCTTCTAGCGTAGAGATCACATAAATCTTGCCATTCATTTGAGGTTGTAAAGCATATAGAAAACTATATGTTTATGTATGAAGCTCAAGGTGAACTGACCCTCAAGCATAATTAACACAATTCACCCTACCAGGTAAACACTCTGGTCTTGCAAAGGATCTATGAGACCATCATTAGATGTGTGTGGATCTTATCCCTATGAAATTGTATCTAGTAAATGGTAGCCCACAATACCCATTAAATAGTGATTAAATATAAAATAAATATTTATTTCATAATTTTTCTACCACACAAGAACTTTTATCCAAAACTGCATTTTCTCGTTGGATAGTAGGGATTCATATCATTGTAACTTTCTAACTCTCATCCAAGTTGACATGGAGTACAACATTAATTTCTAACTCTCATCCAAGTTAACATGGAGTACAACATTAATTTCTAAATTAGAAGGGTTATAGAGAGAAGAACCATTTGAAGATTTAATCTAGGAAACTGATTGATATTTTTTATGTTGTTGGTCATATACATACATAGCACAGATGCACAAACACACGTATGTGTGTATCATGTGATTATGTGTGGCTAGCTTCTCTATCCTACACCACGTTGTCTTATTTTAAAACTATCAATGTGTACCATACATATCTATAATATGTGTATATAACTATGAGGCTAAGGGGATTTATGATGAAAAGTACATGTTCCCCCACCTATTCTTGCATGGATAAGGCTGTTGACAGTCACCCACCTAGTTATCTATATAGAATGAAGGTAGCGCAAATAATAATTCACATATATTATCAATTGGAAAAATGTAATTGGAACTTGGTGGTAAAAGTCATGTTCTAGTCCTAATTCTTTATTATGTTAAATTATCAAGGCTCAAAATCTCCAAACCACTCTTTCACATTGCACACACATGTATGATCATATTGGCAACTCCAAACTCATCGTATGTGCAACACTTGAATATAAAACACATTTTGAGATTTGAGAGGTGAGGAGACAGTCAAAGGAAGGGAGCAAGGAAAATGAACCATACCATTAATTTTGCATATATCAATCTATATGCCTCCATATTCTATATGTTTTCATACAATTATTTTTTGAGTGATCTTAAAAGAAAAAAATAGAATATCAAAATCATGCTTTAATTGTTATTAAAAATATACCTGCTTATGTACTCTTAAAAATGCTCCCCACACAAAGATTCAAACTTGCAAGAAATGGAGCCCCTATCAAACCCATGCATTGTAGAGATATCAAGCATAGGTATAGAATGATGACTTGAATGTTATTCTAATGAGTGCATTATGCTACTACAAAGATGTGTGTGTGTGCACGCGTGAGTACGTGTGTGCAAATCATATGTGCTTGAAGGTTATCAAATGCTCAAAGTTGGATTTGTTTTAAGTTGCATCCATGAATATTGTCTTTGTCAACAACTTAGAATTCATTTTAGATGTATGTTTTGAGTTTATAAAATATGTGCTAAGCTTTAAGAGGGTGAAATGAGGGTCACCAGGTAAGAGAATTACGTGTACCATTTATTTTTCATATCTCAATCCACATATGTGTGTGCACATATATTTACACAAATATTTTTTGGAAAATCTCAAAGGTTTTGTAGTTTCATGGATGTTATATCTAAGATTTTATTTATGTGTACCAATAGGATTTCTATAAACACATGCACACATGCATGAGATTAAAAAAGCTTTGTAACTAGAAAGCAATATATTTTAAAACACACTTTTAATATCACTTGAATTCACACACACACACACACATACACACACACACACAAACATGCATAGACATGCTAGTGGTTGAGGTGGAATTGAGCCAAACAGTGATGGTTCAAGGGATAGCAGATTAGACAATTGTGTCTCTAAGGGTAACTCCATAGTCTGATCTGTGTGTCCAGTGCTGCTTTGGGATATTGAGGGTGGCTCTAGTGGCATAGATGGTGCATTGTTTTCCTCTTACGCAGCGAGTGCCAAGCTCTTTAAACTTAGATGATTCCGAGGTATCAAGCTACTACATTGGTTGATAGATTGGTTGGGGTTTTTTTTACTGAAATCATCACGGGTTCTGTAGGCTTTGCAGCTTGGGATTCCTGGGTGTTCACTGCATTAGCAAGGGTGGGGCTTCCTGGAGATGGGGTGGCAAGCGATGGTCGTGGTTGGGCTATGCTCCTAGGATCTCCCTTCTTTGGCACCCATATCCATGTGTTGCCTTCGTAGTATCCTTGGGGATCTATCGTGGCTTGATTGTGCACGTATATCGATAGCATCAGGTCAATCTCTTAGGTTTCAAATGATAGTTGTTAGTCTTGTGGGGATATTTTTTCTTGCTATGAGTAGGTCGCTTTTGGTGCCTTGGTAGCCATTTAAGTGTGGGATCTCTGACTTTGGGGATGGCATTAGTTGGCGGTGGTTTTGTAGTCTAGGTGGGTTGTAATGACTAATGACCCCCCTCCTTAGGCTTGGTCCTAGGTAGCTTTATCGTTGGCATAGCAGGCTTTGGTGGAGCCTTGTTTCCCTTGCTGAAAGCTATCATGATTCAAATGTTCCCAATGGAAAGATGAGTACACTATAGATCGTAGTCCACATTGCAATGCATGTACCGAGCAGTGGTCATGATGCACAGGTATGCTGGTGCTACTACCTCCTCATCCTTGTCCTCTAGTTTAGCGATAGTGGGTACTTGGACATTGACAAGGGCTTCTAGCATAGGGGGCTCATGAAGTGGATGTGTAGGAGGGTACTACTTCTTCATGCAATTGCCATTGAAGAATCCTATGCCCTCACCTTCAAGGGTTTCAAGTTCTATGTTGCCCATCCTAGTAATGGTGCACACTCGGAAATGTCCTAATCCTCAAAATTTCATTTTCTGCTTGTCACCCTTTACCGAGAACAGAAAAAGAAGATCTCCGTACTCAAAGTTGTGTTGTTTGACGTGCTTGTTGAACCACATCTTTCGTCGTGCTTTCTCACAAATTAAGGCGTGGGTGGCTATGAGCTGAGTCTCAGAGAGTTGTTTCAATTCCATGAGATGGTCGGTCCAAGCTTCCTTCCCTTCCGATCTCTCCTGTACTGCTATTCGCAAGCTTGGGACAAATAATTCTAATGGCAGGATAACCTCATTCCCATAGGTTCCTAAAGGTTGTCTGTCCTACAGTCATTTTATAGGCTATCCGATAGGCCCATAGTGCTGCCATAAGTTTGTTGTCCTAGTCACTTCGTGAGGTGGAAACTACCTTCATAAGGACATTGACTAAGGTCTTGTTCATGGATGCTGCTTGGCCATTAGCTTGAGGGTAGTAGAGTGAGTATTTCTTGTGGATGATTAAGAAGGTTGAGAGCAGGTGGGCAATCACCTCATTGATGAAGTGAGTGCCTTGGTTGCTTACTAGTTTGATCGAGCAACAAAATCATGAGATAACCTACTCCCACAAGAAATTTGTTGTGGTCCAAGCATCCTTCTTCCTGGTGGCTCATGCCTTGGTCCATTTCGTAAGATAGTCAGTTGCTATGATGACGTATCTAGCCTGTGAGTATTGTGCTGCGGGACTGATGGGTCGAATGAAGTCGATTTCCCATTTCTCAAAGGGTTGTCGTGCAATGACTGGGGTCAACTCTATCTTATCCTTTTGTCAAGAACTTTACTCCTTTCGCACTCATTGCAATGCATTACAAACTTACTAGCATTGCAGAATAGGATGGGCCATCACACTTGAGATTGCAATACCTTACGGGCCGTCGTATCCCCACTTAAGTGCCCTCTAGCAATCCCACCATGTGCTTCACTCACCACATCATGCATCTCGTGCTCACACATGCATCATCATAGCAACCCGTCTTGCCCTAACCTATAAAGTTGACTGGCTATCAATTGGTAAGGTTAGATTTTCAGGATGAGGTGCCTAAGCCTAGCCTTCTCGATAGGTCTCTTGGGTAGATGGTGTCAAGATTGTGGGAGAGAAGGAAGGAGTCTCGCTTGAAGCTTTCTTGCTTGCACAATGGGGGAAGACACACAAGGGTGGAGGCTGAAAAACAGTTTTCCTCTTCTTAGTTGTGTAAGCCAAAAGAACTCAATTACAAAGAAATAGAAGAACCCTCTATATGGGTCTCAAACCAAACTCAACTAACTACGGTGGCATACTAACTGAGCCACGAACTAGAGTAGATAAGGATAGCTATCATGTAGCTATTATTCATGGGCGGTGTACCAACCGCGTCTGCAACTGACAAGTCGGTGACATAAATACACAACGGTCACCCTGGCGTATCACGAGTAGAGCTTGATATCTCAACACTCCCCCTCGAGCTCAATCCCAATTCCTGCACACCAAGCAGGTCTCTGAACTTGCGCAGCTTCTCTGCACCCAATGCCTTCGTGAATATGTCAGCTACCTGATCCTCTGTGCTGACATAAACTAGATCAATAAGACCTAGTAAAACCCTCTCTCGCACATAGTGATAATGCACCTCAATGTGCTTTGTTCTAGCATGATAGACTGGGTTATTTGCCAAGTGTATACTACTCATGTTGTCACAATAAATGACAACTGGCCCATCTGTAGACTGATGCATATCATAAAGTAGCTTATGCAACCAAGCTACCTCACATGCAGCCATTGCTGCACCCCTGTACTCAGCCTCTGTGCTCGACAAGGCAACTGTAGGCTGTTTCTTGCTGCTCCAAGTGACTGCAGCACTCCCAAAAGAGAACACATATCCACTGGTAGATCGTCTATCAGAAATACTACCAGCCCAATCAGCATCAGTGTATCCATGCAACTGTATCTGAACCCCAGTCTCATAAAATAGTCCATACTGCAATGTGGACTTCACATACCTGAGTATGCATCTAGCTGCATCCAAATGTGGTTTCCTTGGAGCCTGCATAAACTGACTTACCAATCCAACAGCATAGCTCAAATCTGGCCTGGTAATAGTCATATAAATCAAACTTCCTACTATGCGTCTGTACATAGTAGGGTCTTCTAGAAGCTCACCTGCATCTGTGCTCAGCTTCACATTCTGCTCCAAAGGAACTGAAATAGGCTTACAGCCTGTCATCCCATATTTGGACAGCATGTCTAATCCATACTGCCTCTGCAAGAGCTGTATCCCACTTGGTGATCTAATCACCTCAATGCCCAAGAAATAACGCAGCTCTCCCAAATCCTTCATCTCAAACTTCTACTTCAATAGCATTTTCACATGAAGGATATCTTCATCACTGTCACCTGTCATAATCAAATCATCAACATAAATGACAAGTAGCATAATACCTTTCTCTGTTTTTCTCACATAAAGTGAGAAATCTGCCTTGGAAATCTGAAAGCCAATAGTGACAAGATACTGTCCTATCTTGTCAGACCATGCTCTAGGTGCTTGCTTCAAGCCATACAAGGCTTTCTTCAACCTGCAAACAAACTCAGGATGAACAGCATGCACATAACCTGGTGGCTGCTCCATATAGACCTCTTCTTGCAAATCACCATGCAAGAAGGCATTCTTTACATCCATCTGATGTAAAGACCATCCCTTTGATGCAGCCATAGCAATGACTACTCTTACAGTTGCCATCCTTGCAACCGGACTGAATGTTTCTTCATAGTCAATGCCATATGTTTGTGCATACCCCTTGACTACTAATCTTGCCTTGTATCTATTCACAGAACCATCTGCATTGTGCTTCACCTTATAAACCCACTTACAGCCAATTGCATTTTTACCTTTAGGCAAAGGTACCAATTTCCATGTAGCATTTACTTCCAAGGCATCCATTTCTTCATCCATGTCTTTCTCCCATTTTTCTTTTCCCGTGGCTTCCTCAAAAGAAGTGGGTTCTGGTTCCTGTATCACTTTAACCATATATGCATAGTGAATGGCTGTAAATCCATCATATTTCAGCCTATCCACAGGATACCTAGCTCTCGTAGACCTGCGCAAAGTAGGTTCACTCCCAGGTGCTCTCAAAACATCCCTGGTCTTCCTTACTCCAGGTGTAACAATAGAAGGAATACCCAACTCATCATCAATGCTCTGTTCTGAGCCACTGGATTCACCATCCACATAAGAGTGACCTGCATTCACATCAAACATGGGCTGATCAACCTTCTCTTTTCCTTTTCGTGATACCTGCATACCACTATCTGCATTACTTTGAGAAGATTCTCCTGATCTCAATCTGCCTGTCCATGGCGAAGAATGTGAACCACTACTAGAGGACGCTCCAGGTCCACTAATATTTTGTGACTGCTGCTGTGAATTTTGTGCAGCATTACCATTTTGTGCATCTACATCATCAATCACATTTACTGGTTTATACCAGCTGCTCATCTCATTAAAAAAAACATCTCTGCTCACTGTAAACTTACGAGTAGAAGGGTTATAGCATCTATACCCTTTTTGCTGCAGAGAATAACCAATAAAGATGCACTTCTCAGCTTTTGGATCCAACTTGGATCTCAACTCATCTGGCACATGTACATAGGCAATGCAACCAAAAATTTTCAAATGAGAAATGTCTGGTTTCCTACCAGTATACCTCTCCTCTGGAGTCATTCCATGTATTGCTGCAGTGGGAGTCCTGTTCATTATGTAGACTGCTGTAGCAACTGCTTCAGCCCAATAAAAATCTGGCAAGTCTTTTTCATTGAGCATGGCACGAGATACCTCTCCAATATGCCAGTTTTTTCTTTCTGCAATTCCATTTTGTTGTGGGGTATGACTGCATGAATATTGCTGCTTTATGCCATGCTCCTGCAGGAACCTTGCAAACTCATTTGAGAGGTACTCTCCCCCTCCATCTGACCTTAGGCATTTTATCTGCAGGCCTGTTTCTTTTTCAACCATCGCTTTAAGAGTTTTGAAATGCCCAAAAACTTCACTTTTCTTTTTCATAAAATACACCCAAACTTTTCTGCTATAGTCATCAATAAAACTGACAAAATAATGCCAACAACAAAGTCCATACTGATGAATTTCCATTTCATTTGGGGAATGTCGAGTGGTTGTAACTTGATGCCAGGAGGCATATTCCACGGTGGATTCCGTGAGGTTTTGCAGTGGATTCTGTAAAATTTTATTACTCGGGCTCATACACAAGGAGGATTCATTGTGCGAAAAGTCGATGGGGACGCCTATCCTTTTCGAGCGTTTTGTTAATTTAATGTGTAAGTGGGTGATTCCATAGCGAGTGATTCCACAAAATACATATTTAAATTAATAAACGTTTATGAGTTTAGAGTGCGTACTCATAATAAATTAAGGTCTAGTGCATAGATCGGACACCGTATGCGTGCGTAGTGAGCATCAGAAGGTCCCCAAGAACAAAAGAACTCTACTTTTTGCACAAAAATCAATGAAGAAAGCTTGCATGATATGAACAAGAGACCAATTGGGTGCAATCTCCCCCCATGCCTTGTGTGAGTGCTCCACAAAGCATGTATAAAAATATATTATTCATCTTCAAGCTCAAGAAATAGCCCAATTTACAAAATAGCACGCTTTAGCTTTTGTGTTTGCTTTTGTGCCACTAAAGAATTAAAGCTATTGGGCGCCCAAAAAGTCATGCGGTACCTAAATACAATGTCCAATACAAATATTTAAATCGTGTGTCCATGCGCATACAAAAATAATAAATAAATATCAAGGATTTTAATAAATAAGCACAAAAAAATATAAGCGCCATGCCTAAGATACGCGCCCATATAAAATTGATGATAATTTGAATACACGCTATCCTCCAATGCTTCCCACTGCCATTACTGCTTGCTCTACACATCAACTGAAGTATTCACAATTGTTAGAAAAATAATACAATTAAACCCATAAAAGTGAATACCTAGTAGTCTTCAGCTACAAAAATAAATTGATTAGAAGGGGTATGATGCCAGGAGGCATATTCCACGGTGGATTCCGTGAGGTTTTGCAGTGGATTCCGTAAAATTTTATTATTGGGGCTCATACACAAGGAGGATTCTTTGTGCGAAAAGTCGATGGTGGAGACGCCTATCCGTTTCGGGTGTTTGTTAATTTAATGTGTAAGTGGGTGATTCCCAGCGGGTGATTCTGCAAAATACATATTTAAATTAATAAATGTTTATGAGTTAAGAGTGTGCGCACTCGTGATAAATTAATGTTAGGATTGATTTCTAACCAATTTATTTTTGTAGCTGAAGACTGCTAGGTATTCACTTTTTTCGGTTTAATTGTATTATTTTTCTAACAATTGTGAATGCTTCAGTTGATGTGTAGAGCAAGCAGCGATGTCAGTGGGAAGCATTGGAGGATAGCGTGTATTCAAATTATCATCAATTTTTGATGGGCACATATCTTAAGCATGGTGCCTATATTTTGTCATGTTTATTTATTAAAGCACTTGATATTTATTAATTATTTTTATATGCCCATGGGCGCACGATTTAAATATTTGTATTGGACATTGTATTTGTGTACCGCCTGACTTCTTGGGCGCCCAATAGCTTTAATTCTTTAGTGGCACAAAAGCAGACACAAAAGCTAAAGCATGCTATTTTGTAAATTGGGCTATTTCTTGAGCTTGAAGATGAATAATATATAAAATACATGCTTTGTGGAGCGCTCACACAAGGCATAGGGGGAGATTACACCCAATTGGTCTCTTGTTCATGTCATGCAAGCTTTCTTCATTGTTTTTTGTGCAAAAAGTAGAGTTCTTTTATTCTTGGGGACCTTCTGACGCTCACTACGCGCACATATGGCGTTCGATCTGTGCACCATAACTTCCCTGGCATTTTGACATGTTCGGCTTTGATACGTTGACAAGACAAACACTCAGTGACATATTTGAGAACGTCACCTTTAAGCCTCTCCCAATAGTAGCTCTTCCTAACAGCATTGAGAGTCTTAGCATAGCCAGGATGTCCTGAGAAAGGGGAATCATGAGCTTCCCACAATAACTTCTGCTTAAATGACTGGCTTTCCGGTATACATAATCTCGTTCTATAGTAGACAAGTCCACTATTGATAGATAATTCATGATACTTAGCCTGTAGCTTTTGGTCCTAGTCCTTGATAGGGATCTCCCTTAGCATCTTTTGATAGGCTGGATCATGGCATGCTTCCTTGATAGGGATCTCCCTCAGCATCTTTTGATAGGCTAGATCATGGCATGCTTCCTCTCTAGTTAGCTCAAGTATTGGGTTGTTTGGCATGGACACCTTTGTGGCTAGAGATCTAGCTGTTGATGGGTTTTGCAAGATTAGAGAATTAAGGAATGCCTTGCGGCTGAGTGCATCGGCAACTACATTCTCCTTTCCTAGTCGGTACTTGATTTCAAAATCATACTCCTCCAACACTTCAATCCACCGACATTGCCTCATGTTGAGCTCGTTTTGGGTAAAGATCCACTTGAGACTCTTATGATCAGTCACTAGAGTAAACTTGTTACCCAAAAGGTAGTGTCTCCAAAGCTTTAGAGCATGGATGATAGCTAATAGTTCTAGATCATGGGTAGCGTGATTCTTCTCATGGCTCTTTAGCTTCCTTGAAGAGTATGCTACAGAATGACCTTCTTACATGAGCACACATCCTAAGGCAAATGTGCTAGCATCAGTTTACTACCTCGAACTCCTTACTGAGGTCTCGAAGTTTTAGGATAGGTGCTGATACCAAACTTTGCTTCAATCTATCAAAGCTAGTTTGTTCGGTAGTTGACCATGCAATGGATGTTTGCTTCTTTAGTAGATCCGTCAAAGGTGCTGCAATCAAAGCATAGTTTTTTATGAAGACCCTATACTATCCTGTCAATCTAAGAAAACTACGTATTTCTTTGATAATTGTTGGTATTGGCCATTCTAGCACATCTTTGACTTTGGCCGGATCCACTGACATTCCTTCCGCTGATACGATGAATCCCAGATATTGAATCTGACGCTTGAAGGACGCACACTTCTTTATCTTAGCATAGAGTTTGTGTGACCTCACTGTCTCAAGGACAATCCGAAGTTGGGGTTCATGATCTTCTTCCTATTTGGAATAGACTAAGGTGTCATCGAAGAAGACAAGTATGAAGTCATCAAGATATGGCCTAAAGATATCCTGCATTAACTTGTTGAAGGTGGCAGGCGCATTCGTAAGCCCGAATGACATAACTAGGAACTCAAAATTTCCATATCTTGTGTTGAAGGCCGTCTTTGGGATATCTTCTTCCTTGATCCTTATCTGATATTAACCAGACCTGAGATCAATCTTGGAGAAAATCTTCGCGCCCTGAAGACGATCAAGAAGCTCATCTATTCTAGGAATAGGGTACTTGTTTTTTATAGTTGATTGATTCAACCCTCTATAATCAATACACAGTCGAAGTGTTCCATCTTTCTTTTTCTGGAACAGTACTGGAGCTCCCCATGGTGAACTGCTAGGACGGATATAGCCCTGATCTAGCAGTTGCTTGAGTTGTTCCTTCAGCTCAATTGCTTCTGGGATGGACATTCTATAAGGTCTCTTTGCAATTGGTGCAGCTCCTGGCACTAGTTTGATCTCATGATCCACTTCTCTTTGAGGCGGGAGTTCTGTCAACTCTTCAGGAAATACGTCTGCGTACTCCTTTAGCCATGAAGGTTTTTCACTAGACTCTTGCTTCTGATCTAGCTTATTGAGCTTAATCAAGTAGATATGTAGTCCCTTTCTAACTCCCTTTATAATCCGAGATGCTTTGGCCAATTGAATTTTTGGCTTTCCAGCCTCACCTTGAGTTGTGACCAATTCCCCTTCAGAGTTCCGAAAGGAAATTTGGCCCTTTCCATAATGAATGTGGCAAATGTGGGCATCATTAGGTTTAAGCCAATCCATTCCGAGTAGACACTCATAGATACCTAGGTTCATGACTCTGAGTTTGACCGAAGTTGTCTTTCCTCCCAGAAAGAATTCCACCTTAGCAGTTTGCTTAATACAAGTGACCTCACGACCATTTTCTAATTCCACAAGCAAGGTAGGTGTTTCTACTGTGGCTATTCCTAATCTTCTTGCACAAGATGGTGAGATAAAGGAATGTGTATAGCCACAATCAATCAAGGTCTTGAAACCTTTACCTTGATAGTCTGATGGTGTTTGAATCACTGAAAACTGGCGATTCAGGCCTTTCTTGTGAAGAGCGGCATGGACTGTCGCCCTTTCAAACTCTCCTTCCATGGTCGGATCTTCTTCTTCGCACATTTTCCTATTGGCAATGCAGGCGGTTCTCCCTCTGCCTCGGGTAGCGGCTCCCTGGCCACGGCCAGCTCCTTGGAAAGGTGCTTGGCGACGTCCTCCTCCAAGCTTGGGACATTGCCTCTTGAAATGACCTGGCTCGTTGCAGTGGAAACAATGAAGGTTTCAGCCATTGCTTTGGGTAGGGAAAAAGCTGTTGGCATTATTAGTCCTTGCTTTCTTTCTTTGTCCCCGATTCTGACCTTGAACTCTCTTCATTTGAGGCCTATATGCTCCTCTGTTCGGGTCATTATAAGACCAAGTTTTGTTACTACTTGGCCTAGCCTGCACCTCCTGAATTATAGACGCAGCTCGAATGAGTGCGTCCTGTAGATCAGATGGGCGCATAGATTCGAGATGGGTATTCACTGGTGGGTTTAAACCAGCACAAAATTTTGACACCTGCTGTGTCATGTCCATCTGTGGTGGCGCATATCTAAGAAGTGAGATGAATTTAGAGTAGTATGCATCAAGAGTGAGTCCTAGCTATTTTAGCTCGTAGAACTCATTCATTTTCTACGTGCGACACATAGGTCGTAAGTATCTTCCTTGCACAGCTTTCTTCAGTTTTTCCCAGGTAATGAATCCTTCTGCGATCCCTTGATCTTTGCACCATTGCTTCCACCAAAGCCTGGCTTCGCCGGTGAGCTTCAGCTTGGCGAGCATAGCCTGGTTGGCGGGTGCAGTACCGACTGCTTCAAAGTAATCCTCCATGGATTCTATCCAAATCTCAGCATCCGCTTGGACATTCGTACCTTTCGCGTCAAATTTTGGTGGCTTAATCTGCTTGAGAAGAAATTTCTTCTCCTGTATCATGGCGGTACTTGATATAGGAGGCAAATTGGGAATCTGTCCCTGGGGTTGTGCCTGAATAAAGGATTCTTGACGTTATCACTCGCTAGTCATTATGAATTATATTTCATACCTATTTTAGCTATCAACCAAGATTCCTAGCCACTTAACTTTTTATCAGTTCTCATAGACAAGATAGACATTGATAAAAATAAGTCTTATTGCATTTATATGGGTGTAGCCCTTTTGAAGTACAACATTTCCTGAGATGATAGGGCAACTGTTACACTTAGTTTGGGGAGAATAATGTTGTATTACATTTATCTACGAGAACTGGATAATAGTATGGTTTTGGGTCAAGAATCTTCAGGAATCGGTAAGTCATCGGAAGATTACGGTATCCTTTCCTTTGGAACCCATTCTTCTCATAGCGTCCCAACACCTTGATCCTGTCGGTGGGGATTACACGGGTCACTTCCTCATATACATATGATTTTAGCTCAACCCTCCGACCTCGAATATGTAAAGATGAGTTTACGCAAGCCTCCACAAAAATGAACAGCTTCACGATCTTCAGGTCTTCCAGCCACTTGATCCTCTTTAGGTTGGTCTGAAGGTATGCAAACCGGTGGGCAGCTATGTAATAGATTTCTGAGTCGCCCGTCCATCTTCATTCCACATACAAAGGCGATGGGTTATAAATACGATCTAGGATGTTCATCATCTCAACCCTTTGTCGATAATCTAGGGAATGCATCGCGGTCATAAACATGACTCGGAACACTAAGAACCTGTTCCATGCTTCATAATTTTGCAAGACAGCATCGAAAGTAAGGAAATGTTTGGAACAGCAACATTTGCTTTACTTCTTCTTATTAAGATTTCTTAAAAACAAATCCTTCATTGGTTCACTCTGATACCAACTGTAATGTGTCCACCTGTTCCCTTCAAGACACTCTTAGCAGTCCATCAAAAAGAAGATCTAGAAAGCTCCGCCCGGCACTCCCAAGGAATGTTACGGGGTTTGCGATCTAGGACTTCCCGCATCTACCACGTAGCGGAAGTATTCTGGCCGTTCCCACTTAGGACCGACCTAAATCAGGGTTTTCCCTAGTGGTCATTTCCTAAACGTCAACTAGTGTCAAACCCCAAGCAAACTACTTTACGCAAAAACGCCAGGGCTGAAGTGGATTCACGCTGCACTTGGTTCAAGGAGAATGGGAAACAAGAGGGATGCAATGCTCGACCTCTCTACCATACGGCATAGCCCCATTCTGTTCCTCTAAAACAGCGTAAATCGGGATTACTATAACCTAGACTCTAGGTCGGCGCCCTTGCTATTCAGGTCCTTTGAAATGATCTTCTTGTTGTCATTTATGATTGAGAAAAGTTCCCAACCAATCGGGACCACCCATCCGTAGGACGCACCCATGGCAACATCCACCGCACTTTCCTCAAGTTGTTTTAGTTGTCTAATTACCTACCACATTTAGTTGGACATTCATCAAGCAGCTTCCTTAATTAGCCCGTTAGGCACTGGTTCTTTCACGTTATCTTAGCACTTGACATGGAAAAGCAGTGTCAAACAAGTTCCTTTTCAACAGGTTACCATATTAATCTTTGGAATACATTTATAAAGTCCAGCCCGTAGGCTTATCCATAATCTACCCGAAGGCTATCCAGCAATCCACAGGGATTACTAATCTAAGATTCTGCCTGTAGACTAGTATGCGGGCCTTAAGATCCAATCCTGAGTCACGTTGGCCTCTTGTGCAAGCCCAGAAGGTGAGGGATTTACGGCCAGAGCTCCCCCTAGCACCCAAGCATCCTCTTGCTCCACGTAGCGCTCAACGGAGAGACCTCACGTGACGGGCTCGGTCCACCTTCGCGGCGCGACTAAACAACCCCCTTGGTTAGGGTCAGGCAGACAGTCGGGGGTAACTGAGGCTGCCACTCCCTTCAGGCCTTCAACCTGAAGCATTAGATATCTTCTCATCCTTTAATTCTTTGAGCAAACAAAGCAAACAGCGCTCTCTAAACTGTTACAAGCACAATCATTTCTAGTGGTCGTTAATTTGGCCAACTGCTAAGGAATGAATCCTTCTCTCCGAATGCATTTAGCATTTGATCCGGGATCAATTGCGACTTGGCAAGATCCCCAAGGGTTTGTTTGTTAACTCGTATGTCCTTGGGTTAGGGCCGTACACTATTAACCCAACTTAACCAATACCTTAAGTTCTACTATCCTATTTCATGTTCCTCCAAAAAGTGCTAGCTACAAGAAAGAAACCCTCCTAGGAAGACCCTTCAAAAGGGCGACCAAGTGTGAGGCCGACTATGTAGCACAGAGGATACACCTGACACTACCGGGTGTGAGGATAGTCACAACCTTTAGCAAGGGTGATCTCATCAAACATTGAGGGAAAGGCAAGGAAGGTGTTGACGTAATAGTCAAGCCTACTGACGAGAGCAAGGACTTGTTGGAAGAGTTAATACAAGCACAGGTCGAACAACGAGAACCAGTGAGTGAGGCCATGCCTGAAACAACAAGGTCAAGAGACAATGCCAAGGACGGGCTTTGGACTTACAAATATCGTAGAAGATCCCAAAAGAAGCCCAAGCCTTATAGATGCAGGCATCGATGGAGGGTCAGCACAATGCCACGATGGATATCCAAAGCGTTGCTACATGCTCAAGGGTACTATGCAGGTAACCGATGGATTTGGGTACCAAAATCCCTTGCTAAACTGCCTCCATCAACTGAAGGCCAGAGTGCATCAAAAGCAATGAAGCACAGGAGGAAATCTAAGAGAAACTCTAGGTCTCGAGGCAACAAAATAGACATGATTGTTCGAAAGAAAGAGCCTCAGCCTAGCATGCTAAATAGACAGATGTCATATGTAGCCATTGAGCATGCACAAAAATCATTAGTGTCCAAAGAGCCTTTGATTTCCCAAGGGGAGAACAAGCATCATAGGCACAACATTGCTCAAGGCAAGGCTGATCACTCAACAAAGCAAATGGCACAATCGTCTAATAGCCTCGAGCAAATCATTCAGCCAGTGCCAAGTCCACCTAAGAGTCCTAGATCTCCTACATCCTCTTTTTCCAAATGGACACAGGAAGCACAATAGCGGTTGTCAAGGGAAACTGCTCAATTCCAATCTCTATCTCCATCTAAGCTTCCAAATGTCCAAGAGGTGGGACATGACGCCATCTGTAGCTCTTGACCCAAGGATATGCCTGAGCCACCTAATGTGACTAGATTCGATCTACACAGATGAGTGCTCAAAGGCCAACAAAAGACACAACCACTTCTGATCACCCTAGGGACATGACATCGCAATCCACCAAGGGTAGCTAGCCCACTAAACTAGCTGCCACTACTTCAATCAGAAATCACAACAGTCATAGCCCTTGGCCTTGACAACGCCCCTTGTGGAACATGCCCTTAGTAGTTTACCTGTGGAGGAGGTGTCGCAACCAAATCCCTCGAAAACTCCAACACTTTCAAACTGCCTAAAGCCTAGGCTGGAGGAGCAACACAAGGGAGTTGACTGAAGGGCTAGACTCTCCAAAAAGGGAGGTAGTTGTACTCTCACAACCTAGCGAGGCTATTCAGTAGGCCATGGCCATGTCCCGTAAGGACACACTAGAGAAAAAGAATGCTAAGGCCCAACCAAGTACATCAACGGTTGACCTAGCCCAGGGTCCTGAGTCATTGAGAGATGCACCTTCATTGACCAAGAAAAAGAGGAGAAAATATCGAAAACAACAGCAGCTACAGGTGGTTGTGGACCCCAAGAGCATTGAGACCAAGAGTGAGGGAGAGCTGGGGAATAAAGCATCAAGTCCATCCACCAATGAACCCATTGATGTCTCTCCTAATAGCGGTGAACCCTCAGACACATCCGTGTGCTATGAAAAACCAAAGTAACACTCTATCCACTAACAATAGAACTCACATTGACCAATCAAGAGTGGATACAACGCTGTCACAACAGGGTGACAAGGTCATACCAGTCACACCCAAGGAGAACCATGGCGCAATAACGATAGAGTGTTGCAAGAAACTGTTGCCATCAACAGTTTCTTGCAACACTCTATCCACTAACAATAGAACTCACATTGACCAATCAAGAGTGGATACAACGCTGTCACAACAGGGTGACAAGGTCATACCAGTCACACCCAAGGAGAACCATGGCGCAATAACGAAGCCTCAAGAGAAACAAGGAAACCCTAAGAGCATGAGCAATCCTAGCATTGACCAATCTTGCTCATACAGGCCTGAACCCCCAGCTATGCTAAAGCCTAGGCAAACTCCTAGAACCTTGCATGAAATAGCAACCGAGCAAGCCCTCTTTGAACATAGAAGTGTCGCAGAATGCTTAACTGAGTTGGATGCTAAGCTCAAGGTGTTCGCACGATTCTACGTCCTTGAGGACGTGGGCACAATCCCCAAGGAGCAACTTGGAGATTACTTGCCCTTCCCTTTATCTTGGGAAGAGCAAGAACACCTTGATGAGCACTATAGCAAGCTCCTACACGATATCTTACAACTCATCTCGGGTGAGGAAGCTGACGAACTGCGCTTAAGCGTCATGTTCAATGAAGTGCTCTGCCAATCGAATCTTGTAGACCTAGAGCAACTAAAGCGACTCTCAACAGGCCAGAGTCGGTTTGAGCAGCGTTGGTGTGAAAACCGCATTGCAATGGCCAAACTAGGAGCCCAAATCATAACAGTCTCAGAGGAGCGATTGGCCAAATGGCAGTCTCAAAGAGACCCAACCTATGGCACCAACTTCCCTTCGAGTGCTGATTGACATTTGGGGTACGGACTTAGCTAGAACTAGCCTAAAGAGCCCTTTGATTGATAAGGTTCTCACTGAGGAGGAGTTACATGTTGCCAGTAGACTCGGACAAGGTTCCATGCTGCACGATGTGGCAAAATATCTATTGGTATTGAGTAAGCTGCCACGAGTGCTGGATGCATGTACCACGCTCTAGTACAATCCTGAGTTCTACAATTGGTTTTTATCCTCACGGAGTGACATGGTTTCATGAACATGTACATAAATGAATAATGTGTTTTGTGACTGTGTAAATAATACCAAAAGAAGCAAAGGCCAATACACCCCATGAGCAATGATGACCAAGTGCAGGTGATACGCATCAAGTCAAAACTAAGGGATTCAGGTTAGTGATGTCTTGTTTAGCTGGACATTTTCATTATGGTTGAAGCATGTAACTTACATGTACTCTCACACCTTTCCAAGTGAATGCAGAATGACATGGGTCAATGCCTAGAAGCGTTTAATATCCAAGTCACCACAAGACCACCAACCCCACAAAGAACCATTATGGAGGAAGTGACAGGAATACCAAGAAACAAAAGCCATGACGGAGACGCCACTGGGTGAGAACCCAAGGACACCTCTACAGAAAGCACATATTGCAACTGAGCATGGCCAAAGCATAATCATCGATTACCTCCTCCTTCTTGGACAAACTCTATGTTCGGGCAGGAGCCATGCTCTCAACAAGGGCGCACGTCTCTTCATCATCCAGGATTCAAATCGCAAGATGCTCTGCCCTTGTCCATGCATAGCTCACTCCAAGCACTACCTGAATGGTTCGATGTCTCACATATTACAAAGAGGTTTGCAAAATCTCAAGTGTATCTCTTCATCAAGGCTGGTGACACAATCATCTCTGTAATATACATTCTTCATAGCCTTTGAATCCCAACATTTCTCAATCCAAATGAAAGGCTAACAGTCTCAATGAATGGCATTGATTGTATTCACTTTTTCCACCAAAAAAAAAGGGAAAAAAAAAAGAAAAGAATAAAGAAAGAAAGAAAGAAAAAGAAAAAAAAAAGAAAAAGAAAAAGAAAAAGAAAAAAACGCACACGATCACAACACCACACCTAGGGGTCCTCAAATTAGGTACGCCCAGTGACCTTGGTCGGCTGGCTCCATCCCTAATTCCCTAGCCCTTTGTACATCCCCCACAATTGTTTAGGGCACATCAAGGGCAGGACATACCTAGGAATCTCGCCTCGCCTATGGTTAGACGTGTCACCCTGAACCACTTGCCATTTCTTTTGCACTCCATCTCAATGCCATTACAATCAACAGTGGTAAGCAAGGCATGAAAGACAATGGAAAAGTACATCATACTTTTCAAGCACTACAAATAGTCACCAGCTACCAAGAGCTAGACATCAAGGAGCTCAATTATGCTACATGGCCTTGACAAGACCATAATGATGTCTCAAGCAATCTTCAAGTGTACTCCTCGTCTTCATCAACAAAATTTTCCATCAACTTAGCCCCTTGCTTCACTGATCCATTGCTATACAAGGAACTAGGCCGATAGTCTTCTAACTAAGTAATATCTAAGCATGCACAAGCACTCACATAATACCTGCACCAAAGTATATACACATTTTGGGTCCTCAAGTGCAGGACAATACTCTCAGCTTGCTTAGAGTTCTGCCTAGAGTTCGCCTGTCTCCCAAGCTAATTGCACTATGTCTTGTGCACAATAGAGAAGACTAGTACTACCCCTTAGGGAGAGACCAAAAGAGGTTTTCAAATTGCAGGTATTGAAGCCTCCAACGAAATTTCAATCGCTCTTTAGCGACACCCAACTCTGAATGCTTATCCCTTACCATCCGACAAGCCCGCAAAGAATCGTCATGTGTAGAATCCCCAACAAACCTACACTTGTGCTAGCCATCAATGCAATCGCCAACACAGAACAGCCCTACCACCAACTCCAACAACCCTTCCACCAGCCACCTTGGCCACGAACAAGCCCCCATGACCTTCTTTCACACCACCACCAACACTACTCCACGGAAACCACAGGCGCCCTTGTCCTCCACGTTTTCGATGCATGCTACAACCTGCTACCTACGATGGTGAGTGCCATGGGACTGGCACTCGTCTAAGAGGGGGGTAATGTTAACCCTCAAACGAAGGAAGGTGGAAAATCCGGAAAAGCTAAAGCAGAAGACAAAGACAAAGGCCAAGGCAAAGAGAAACGGAAGATAAAGATGCACAAGGAGAAGAGTCCTAAATAAGGGAGAAAGGCGCACAAGGAAAAGCACAAGTCAAAACTTTTGTAAAAGAGCGCAAGCGCATCATGGTTTAATTCAAGGAGCGCCGGCTCTCACCCGTGCAATTTGTAAATGTAGACGGGCGGTGGAAAGGAAGCTAGGAAGATAGAAGGACAATGGGAAAAAGGGCCTAGGCTATGGCCGGCCACGTAAAAAGGGAAAAAGGGGATGACCACCCAAAAGGGTTTTAGGGTTTTGTATATAAAGTTGAAAAGTGAATGAGAAGCTCATTCTTGTGTGTGGCCAAAAGTAGCTCTCCTCTTTTTCTTCTTCTTCTTGTTCTTGCTTGCTTGAGCTTGTGCTTGAGAGAGGGAGTGTGAGAGTGTGAGGGAGTGAGTGTGTGAGGGTGAGGGACCGTGGGGTGGAGAAGCTCTCCATCTTCTCCTCTCTTCTTCTCTTCTCTTCTCTTCTCTTCTCTTCTCTTCTCTTCTCTTCTCTTGCTCGCGGTAATGGAGCTTGGAGCTTGGAGTGGGAGGATCGAGCTTGCTTGAAGCTTGCACTTGGATTGTGGAGCTACCGAAGTGCACGGGAGAGGAGGTAACTCAAACCGCACAGAGGTAATCTCACTACACCCGTAGATATGGATGGCGCATTAGTTATGTGAGAGGTAGCCATTAGTGCTCGGCTTGGAACGCTTGAAACAATAAGCGGTCCGTGGGTCTTAGCGGTTGAGTGAAAGCTCCCACACGGTGTCTATAAATAACAATTGTACCCTATGAATCCGAAACATGCCCAAGCTGTGAAGGAGGAAATCGATAAGCTAATGAGGGCAAGATTCATCTATGAAATAGAACACACGGACTAGGTATCACCGATCGTGATAGTCATGAAGAAGAATGGGAAGACCTGCGTGCATGAACTATAAGAAGGTTAACATTGCAACAAAAAGGGATATGCTTAGACAAAGGAATTTGTAGACGCCTATGCGTGCATTCTAGCTCGGTAGAATACTTGGAGAAGCTACGAGTAGTCTTTGAATGATGTAGGCTTTACAACCTGTCATTGAACCTCTTCAAGTGCTAGTTATGGGTAAATCCTGGATGATTCCTAGGGCACATGGTATCCAAGTACAGCATAGCCACAGAATTTTTGAAAGTCAGGGTCATTGTTGACTTGTCGCCATCCAAGGATTATAAGGGAGTTCAGTGTTTCTTAGGTCACACCAGATACTATTGGCACTTCTTTTTTGAATTACACATTGATTGCAAGACAATTGTATAAACTGTTGATCATGTTTGAGTGGACTGATGAGTGCCAACAAGCATATGAGGAGTTGAAGAAGGCTCTTACAACTACACCAATCTTATGAGCCCCAGACTAGAACATCACCTTCCATGTGCATTTAGACATGTCAAAATTCGCTATTGGAGTTGTCTTGTGCCAGCTTGGTGAACATAACTTGGATTACCCTGTGACTTTTGCTAGTAGGTAGCTCTTTGATACAAAGATGAATTAATCCACCACAGAAAGGGAGAGATTGGCCCACGGGGGATTCACTAGTAGTAATAAGGAGACATCACCTGCGTGCATGAAATATATGAAAATACCCCTTATTTACCCCCTATTTATAGGACCTTACCTTATAAAATGTACTTTCCTTCCCTTAAATAATCCCCCTCTCTTACACTCATGTAGTCCCATATGGTAAACCCTAGTGGACCCCCTGGGGATTGGCCATAGTATTCACTCTAAAGAAGTTTCAACACTACCTCCTAGCCATGCCTTTCACCTTTTTTGTAGATCATCAAGCCTTGCTATATCTTGTAAATAAACCTTGCGCTACTGGATGCATTGCTAGATGGTTGCTTCTTCTTCTAGAATTTGACTTCTCTCTGGTGGTACGCAAGGGCAAGCAGCACTACATGGCTAATCACATGTCTTGAATACCCATAGGAGAAGCCGCTGGACAAGGCATTGTTGATGATTTGCTAGACACTCACCTCTTTGGCCTATCTAGTGGGAAAGATTTATTTAAAGCCGATCTAACGCTGTACTAGATGGATGATATAGTCCAGGTACTAGAGCAAGATCTACCCGAGAGACCTATCAAGAAGGCCAAGCTTAGACGCCTCATCCTCAAAATCCAACCTTACCAATTGATAGCTAGTCAACTTTATAGGTTAGGGCAAGATGGGTTGCTACGATGATGCATGTGCGAGCATGAGATGCACGATGTGTTGACTGAAGCATATGGTGGGATTTCTAGAGGTCACTTCAATGGGGATACGATGGCCCATAATGTGCTACAATCTCAAGTGTGATGGCCCATCCTATTTTGCGATGGTACTAAGTTTGTAAAGCATTACAATGAGTGCCAAAGGAGTAAAGTTCCTACACGAAAGGATAAGATGGAGTTGAAGCCTTTCATTGCATGACAATCCTTTGAGAAATGGGCAATCGACTTCATTGGATCCATCAGTCCTGCAACACAATACTCATAGGCTAGATACATCATCATAGCAACTAACTATCTTACAAAATGGGCTGAGGCATGAGCCACCAGGAAGAACGACACTAGGAATACAACAAAGTTCTTGTGTGATGCCAGGAGGCATATTTCACGGTGGATTCCGTGCCACGGTGGATTCCGTGAGGTTTTACGGTGGATTCCGTAAACTTTTATTATCGGGGCTCATACACAAAGTGGATTCTTTGTGCGAGAAGTCGATGGGGACGCCTATCCTTTTCGAGTGTTTTCGTTAATTTAGTGTGTACATGGGTGATTCCATAGCGGGTGATTCCACAAAATACATATTAAATTAATAAATGTTTATGAGTTTAGAGTGCGCACTCGTGATAAATTAAGGTTAGGATTGATTTCTAACCAATTGATTTATTTATGTAGCTGAAGACTGCTAGGTATTCACTTTTGTTGGTTTAATTGTATTATTTTACTAACGATTGTGAATGCTTCAGTTGATGTGTAGAGATAGCAGCAGTGGCAAAGGAAAGCATTGGAGGATAGCATGTATTCGAGTTATCACCTATATTTTGATGGGCGCATACCTTAGGCATAGCGCCTATATTTTATCGCACCTATTTATCAAGGCATTGGATATTTATTCATTATTTTTGTATGTGCATGGATGCACGATTATGATATTTGTATTTGGACATTGTATTGGGTATGCCTAACTTCTTGGGCGCCCTCCCATTAGCTTTATTTCTATTTAGCACTAAAGCAAACTCAAAAGCCACAAGCATGCTATTTTGTAATTTGGGCTATTATTTGAGCTTAAAGATGATTAATACATTAAATACATGCTTTGTGGAGCGCTCACACAAGGCCTGGGGGGAGATTGTACCCAATTGGTCTCTTGTTCATGACGTGCATGCTTTCTACCTTGAGTTTTGTGTAAAAAGTAGAGTACGTTTGTTCTTGGGGACCTTCTGACGCTCACTACGCGCACTTACGGCATCCGATCTGTGCACCAGTGATATCAAAGCAAAGCTGAGATCGAGAGCTTCCAATCGCTACCCATCTTGTGCGAAGGTAGAGCTTCTGGAACGATCGAGCTCTACAGTCAGTTTCATCGCGAACGGTCGATACGGGTGGATTCCTGGCGGTCAAGAACCTCTATCTACAGCCTCTGATCGTGAAGGACCGGCCTGAGGAAGCGGAAGACCACTCCTACATCTCCTTCATCAAGTCGTTTTTCCACAGTCAATAATAGATAAGCTTCATATCTAAAACTTCATAAGCTTAAGTTAAAGCTTAGAACTAAGCTTTTAAAAAGCTTAGTTACTTCAATCGTCAAATCAGCGCAGCAGCGGCCCTTCAGCGTGATTTTCGGCAAATGAAAACGGCCCCCCTGTAAAATTCGTCGACAGTCAGTCAGTTAGTTATAAGCTTAAGTCACTTAAGCTTTAAACAAGCTTAATCACTTAAATCTTGCAAGTTCAAATTTACCTACTCTGCAAGTCCTGCAAGTCCACAGAGATCAAAACTGACTTACCTCAATTACTCCTATAAGGATTATTCCTGCGCAGAAGCACAGAACTACAAAATTGTTTCCTGGAAGACTCTTTTCGCATACGCAAACTTGTTGAACCAATTTCAGCACATGCAGAAGGTCATACGTAGTTTCTAAGAAGAGTACAAATCCCACAACTGCAAAAGTCGAAGACCGTAAAAGCCAAACAAAAATCTATAAGCGTTGTATACCCGATTTTGAGCTACACTCATCCCGCTAATTGGATTTTGAGAGTGTGAGGTCTTTTGGATTTTTACAGGATGACGGAACAAAACATGGATGATTTAATGGCTGAAGGCGATCTTCCTGAACCTACGATGGAACAAAAATTGGATTTAATTATGATGGAGCTTGATGAAGAACGAAGAGCCCGACAAGCTTTGCAAGTTCAATTGGCCAATTTGCAACGATCTACCACCGACAAAGATAGACCACAACCCGAAGATCTTATCCGATGTACCATCAATGCAATGCTCAAAGATCAATCCATCCGCAAAGAAACAAAGATAAGTAAAAGAAATTTCAAATTCCGTACTTTCAATGGAACTCCAGATGGAAAGACTGTACTTGCATTCATCACTCAGTTTAATGATTACTTTCATGAAGAGACATACGCTGAAAAAGACAAAATTAAATGTGTCACTAATTATTTAGTCGATCGCGCATCTCTTTGGTGGACCATGGTTCGTAAGAGCATAGATTGTCCCACTACCTGGGAGAGTTTCAAAAAGAAGTTTATGCAGAATTTTCTTTCTCCTCAATTCCATGAAAAAGCCGTAAAGCAATGGGATCTTCTACACCAAAGAGATCGTGAGTCTATTTCTCAGTACACCAAACATTTTTGGAATGCCCTATTGCAACTCAAAATGCTTGAAGACGTACCTGAAGTGACTCACAAACGCAAGTTTATGTCTGGATTACTTGGACATTACTATGCTGAAGTCAATATGTTCAAGCCTACAACCCTTGAAGATGCAATTTCTCTGGCTCATGACACTGAAGACAAGATCTGAGGAAGAGATAAGTGTCCACAACAATTTCAAGAAAATGGTAACTATGGCTCCAAGCAATTCAATTCAGATTCTAGAAGATTCAATCAAAGTCATTTTCCTTCATCATCTTTCCGTCAGTCTTGGACAAGACCACCTGCTTTGCCATCAAATACCAATCCAAACCCTAAGCCATCATCACAGCCAAATCCCAATATTCATACTTCCTGCCATTTCTAACAATGTATCTAAAGCCAAACCTATAGTGTGTTACAAATGCCATCAACCTGGACATCTAGCAGCCAATTGCCAATCGAAGAAACCACCTGTCCATATCAATTATCTTGGAGCAATGGAAGATGAAGACCATGAGGAAATGCCTGACTTTACGGAAGATGAAGACGACATTGCTACTCCCTCAGATACTTTACCAGGTATGGCAACTCCACATTCCTTGTTGACAATGAAATGTTTAGTGCATGGAAAAGAAAAGATTATTTTGCACGATGATGGAAGTACACATGATTTTATTTCTGCAAAGTTGGTGAGAGAATTGAAATTACAAACTGTTTCTACACATTATCGCATTAAAGCAGCATTCTTAGGCACAAGGTATAATGGAACACAAGAGGTGCATGACTTAGAAATTAAAATTGGTGAATACACTGAACGTAGAAATTTTCTAGTTGTACCTTTATAGTCCAGTGATATTATCCTAGGTATGCCTTGGCGTCATCAGCATAATCCTGACATAGATTATTCCACACATTCAATTAAAATTTATTTTCAAGGAAAATAAATTACATTGAATGGTATGCATGCATCTAATAATTTTCCATTGCTTACTCATACTCAAGCTAAACATGCATTACGTAAAAGTAGTAAATCTTATTTTATTTGGGTGAATGAACTTCAAGCTAAAGAAAAACATATGCACCCTAGGCATAAAGAATTCCTTGCACAATTTAAAGATTTTTTTACTGAAGATTTACCACCTAGACTACCTCCTTCACGTCCTGAAGATCACAAAATAGATTTAATTCCTGGTACACAACCACCATGTAAAGCACCATATAGGCATAACGAGATTGAACAAAAAGAAATTCAAAATCAAGTAGAAGAAACGTTAAACAGAGGATTAATTAGACCTACTAGTTCTCCATTTGGCGCACCTGTTTTATTGGTAAAGAAGAATAATAATACTTATCGCATATGCATAGATTATCATGCCCTGAATAAGATTATTGTTAAGAATAGATATCTGATTCCTAGGGTAGATGATCTTATGGATAAACTACAAGGTTTTGGCATATTCAGTAAGATAGATCTTAAATCTGGTTATCATCAAGTGAGATTAGATAAATCTAATATATTCAAAACTGCATTTAGAACACAATTTGGACATTACAAATTTCTAGTGATGCCTTTTGGATTGACTAATGCACCTGCTACATTTAATCAAATGATGAATCGCATATTCTTGAAATATCAGCATTATGTTATAGTATTCTTTGATGATATATTGATATTCAGTAAAAATTAGAAAGAGCATTATGAACATCTATCTTTGGTTTTCAAGTTGTTGAAAGATAATTAATTGTATGCTAATCAAGAAAAGAGTGAGTTCTTTCAAACAAAAATTGAATATTTAGGTCACATTGTTTCATCAGAAGGTATTAAGGTTGACCCTAAGAAGATAGAAGCAATATTAAACTGGCCCATACCTAAAAATGTGCTTGAGTTATGCTCTTTTCTAGGTCTTGCTAGTTTTTACAGGAAGTTTGTGCGAAATTTTTCATTACTTGCTTTGCCTTTGACTAAACTTTTAAAGAAAGGTATTGTTTATCATTGGTCTGATAATTAAAAAAAATCTTTTGATTTATTGAAACATGCATTAACCCATGCTCCTGTATTACAACTACCTAATTTCAATAGACCATTCTTTTTAGTAGTTACTGATGCTAGCGGATCTGGAATAGGAGCTGTACTTATGCAAGATAATCATCCCATAGCCTATTCTAGCTGTAAACTGAAACCATCCAAACTTAAATATTCTACTTATGATAAGGAATTGTTAGCTATTGTACAAGCTTTACGTCAATGGAAACATTACTTAATGGGTTCTGAGTTTATGATTAAGACTGACCAACAAAGCATTAGACATCTCCTTAATCAACCAAGAATCTCTGACCGACATATCAAATGGGCAGCTTTCATTCAAAGTTTTCATCCCCTTATACAGTATCAACCAGGTAAAGAAAATGTAGTAGCCGATGCTTTAAGTAGAAAACCGACCATTCATAATATCTCTGTCATATCATTTGATTCTCTTATCCCTATGAAAGATACTTATTATCAGGACATTACTTTTCAAGTTGATTGGAATAAATTAGTTGGAAATAACTAGATTCATATTGATTCACTGTCTTACAATGATGGATTCATGTTTTATGAAAATAGATTTTGTGTTACAGTTCCATTTAGATCTTTTGTTTTGAATGAGATTCATTGTCCTCCATATCAAGGTCATAGAGGTATTATATCTACTTTACGTACATTGACTGAAGATTTTTATTGGCCACATATGGACACTGATGTATCTAACTTTGTTTCTAAATGTTTAGTTTTTCAAAGAGTTAAGAGACATCATGGTAAACAGTATGGTTTACTAATGCCTTTATCTATTCCATCAAGACCATGGGAACAGATTTCTATGGATTTTATTACTGGTTTACCTAACACTAAAGCTAACCATGATATGATTTGGATTGTTGTAGACATGTTTAGTAAACAAGGATATTTCATTCCATCCAAGAAAACTTTAACAACATCTCAGGCAGTACAATTATTTTTAAAAACAGTTTTTACTAATCATGGTTTACCAAAAGTTATTATTTCTTATCGTGATTCTAGATTTTGTAATAATTTTTGGATTACTTTGTTTGCTAACTTAGGAACAAAGATTGAATTTTCATCTGCATTTCATCCTGAAATAAATGGTCAAACAGAAGCTACTAACAGTACTATTTTAGATCTTTTACGTGCTTATACTATTTCAAAACCACATACATGGGATACACATCTACATTTACTTCAGTTTGTATATAACAATACTCCACACACAGCTACAAAGAAAGCACCATTTGAAGTGATTTATGATTATAGATTGTCTACACCTGTTGCATCTTTATCAAATAAGATTCATAGTGCTGATGATATTGCTAACATGCACGCTACTATTTTTGATGAAGTTAAAGACATGATTGCCAAAGCCCAACAATCATATACAAAGCAAGCCAATAAGAAAAGACAGGCCATGAATTTCAAAGTTGATGATTATGTTTGGTTAAGAATAGAAAAACGTAGACTACAAAGTGTAGATAAACACCCAGTTGTGAAATTAGCACCTAGATTCTACGGACCATTTAAGATCATTTACAAAATCAATGATAATGCATTTAAGTTAGAACTACCACCACATTGGAAAATTCACAACACCTTTCATATTAGTTTATTACGACCCTTTACAGGCCAATTACCTGTATATTCTATCTATGAAAACCTACCTTTGTTAGATGAAGAGACTGAAAGTCTTGAGCCTGAAGCTATCATAGATACTAACTTTATGACCACTAGAGCTGGGCGTAGTTATTCTAGATATTTGGTCAAATTTAAAAACCATCCTGTTGAAGAGGCCCAATGGATGCACGCTAGAGACTTAAATACTTTCCCCACTCTGTTAGCTCCACATTGAGCAAGGCATATTTCACGGTGGATTCTGTGCCATGATGGATTCCGTGAGGTTTTACGATGGATTCTGTAAACTTTTATTATCGGGGCACATACACAAAGTGGATTATTTGTGCGAGAAGTCGATGGGGACGCCTATCCTTTTCAAGCATTTCGTTAATTTAGTGTGTACATGGGTGATTCCATAGCGGGTGATTCCGCAAAATACATATTAAATTAATAAACGTTTATGAGTTTAGAGTGCGCACTCGTGATAAATTAAGGTTAGGATTGATTTCTAACCAGTTGATTTATTTATGTAGTTGAAGACTGCTAGGTATTCACTTTTGTCGGTTTAATTGTATTATTTTACTAACGATTGTGAATGCTTCAGTTGATGTATAGAGATAGCAGCAGTGGCGGAGGAAAGCACTGGAGGATAGCGTGTATTCGAGTTATCACTTATATTTTGATGGGTGCATACCTTAGGCATAGCACCTATATTTTGTCGCGCCTATTTATCAAGGCGTTGGATATTTATTTATTATTTTTGTATGCGCATGGGTGCACGATTATGATATTTGTATTTGGACATTGTATTGGGTATACCTGACTTCTTGGGTACCCGCCCATTAGCTTTATTTCTATTTAGCACTAAAGCAAACTCAAAAGCCAAAAGCGTGCTATTTTGTAATTTGGGCTATTATTTGAGCTTGAAGATGATTAATACATAAAATACATGCTTTGTGGAGCGCTCACACAAGGCATGGGGGAAGATTGCACCCAATTGGTCTCTTGTTCATGTCGTGCCCGCTTTCTACCTTGAGTTTTGTGCAAAAAGTAGAGTTCTTTTGTGCTTGGGCATCCGATCTGTGCACCATTGTGGGATTAGATTATCGCGGGATTTTGTTGCCCTATCGAATTAGTAAGCAACCAAGCCACTCACTTCATCAATGAGGTGATTGCCCACCTGCTCTCAACCTTCTTAATCATCCATAAGAAATCCTCACTCTACTACCCCCTCAAGCTAATGGCCAAGCAGAATCCATGAACAAGATCTTAGTCAATGTCCTTATGAAGGTAGTTTCCACCTCATGAAGTGACTAGCACAACAAACTTATGGCAACATTGTGGACCTATCAGACAACCTATAAAATGACTATAGGATAGACACCCTTTAGGAACCTATGGGATTGAGGCCATCTTGCCATTAGAATTATTTGTCCCAAGCTTGCGAATAGTAGTACAGGAGAGATGGGAAGGGAAGGAAGCTTGGACCGACTGTCTCATGGAATTGGAACAACTCTCTGAGACTCAGTTCATAGCCACCCATGCCTTAATTTGTGAGAAAGCATGAAGGAAGATGTGGTTCAATAAGCACGTCAAACAACACAACTTTGAGTACGAAGATCTTGTGTTTCTCTACTTGGTAAAGGGTCACAAGCAGAAAATGAAATTTCGAGGATTAGGACCTTTTCGAGTGTGCACCATTAGTAGGACAGGCAATATAGAACTTGAAACCCTTGTAGGTGAAGGCATAGGATTCTTTAATGGCATTCGCATGAAGAAGTAATACCCTCCTACACATCCACTTCATGAGCCCCCTATGCTAGAAGCCCTTGTCAATGTCCACATAGCTACCATCACTGAACAGAGGACGAGGATGAGGAGGTAGTAGCACTAGCATACCTGTGCATCATGACCACCGCTTGGTACATACACACATTTGAGTCATTGATCCATGAGGGAGCTGGCTTCAATTTCTTGACTTATGCTCATTGGACCCTCATTGGTCAGCCATAGTTAGAGCCCACCAAAAAATCAGCCCATTCAGGGGCAAGTCATATACACTCCTAGGAAAGTGCAAGATTGTAATCTCTATCGAGTCTAAGAGCCTACTAATCATCTTCTATGTATTGCTAAATACGAAGGATGCAGGTCAAGAATCATTGTTAGGATGCACTTTCAAGAAGCAAGCACACTGCAACATGGACTACAATTTGTAGTGTATTCACCTTTCCATTGGGAACGTTTGAATCATGATAGCTTTCAGTGAGGGCAACAAGGCTCCACCAAAGCCTGCTATGCTAGCAATAAAGCTACCTAGGACCAAGCCTAAGGAGGATGTTGAGAGTGGAAAAAGACTGAATTTTTGAATGATTTTTGTTGTTTTTTAGGACTGAATGATTGATTTTTTATAGATTTAGAGTGATGTATGGTTGATAATGGAAGTGTTTGAGAGTGTTTTGGATGATATTGATTATGTTTTGGAAGATCATGATGATTCTCAGTAGAGATATGAAGCTCTCTGATGTTCTAATAGGTTCTGTTGAGGTTCTAATTAGTTCTGTATACCTTCTGTATAGCTTTTGTTTTGTTTTGATTTTCTTTTGTATGAAGCATGGATTGATGAGATTGATGAAGATTGAGATCTTTTGAAAGCCTATTGAATAGTTTTTTATAGTTTGGAATGGTTTGAGTATGAGTTATGAGGTTCTTATGACCTTCTGTGACCCTCTGTAGACCTTCTGTAGAGCCTCTATCTCTGCTCTGTCCCTGCTCTATAACTGTTCTGTAGCTACTCTAGTACTGTACTGTACTATTCTGTAGATCTTCTGTAAGTGTTCTGTAGAATGTATGTGTGACTTTGGAAAAGTTTTCTAACTTTTGGAAAGGATGAATCTAAGTTCAAAAGAGCTAAAACAAATGGAAGAAGTAGCCTGCTGAAGACTGAAGAGAAGACTAAGTGAAAGTGACAGTAGTGAGCTGTGAAAAGACACTGTAGTGGCTCTGGTAACCCTTCATATCAGACATACATCTTGGGAGGTGCATCCACGACCTAAGAAGAATTATTGAGAGTTATTGAGAGAGTATTGTAGTGAGGATATGATGTACTATTGAGAGAGAGAGCCAGAGATAGTCAATTCTATCAAAACAATGTAACTGTATATGAGAGATTAAGAGAGAAAACTATGAAGACATTGAAGATGAATATTATGTGATTGATTTCCATTCAAAGATGGTTTATTCTTCTATTTTCTTTGTTATATTGGTGGATTTTATGAAGAAGTTGAAGATTATGATTGATTCTATCAAATCCGTGTGAGATATCTACTATGATGCTGCGTGAAGATTTGTTGTTTCCTTTGTTTTGGTCATCAAAAGAATGAAATAAAAGCTTGTTGATGTTAGAGATATATTTTCTTGCAATAGAATCCCATTTTCCTTGGTGTTCCTCTTGGGGCTCTATGTTTTTGGTGTGCAGCCGGGGAAACTTGCCATCAACAAGCATCAGAAGAGGTTGAAAATGAAAGAAATGGCATTGCCAAGAAGAGAAAAATTCAATGGATGTTTGTAAAGTTCCTTCTTCCACTAAAGAGTTGGAGATTATCATTATCAAAGCCACTTTCCACAAGAAATCCATCCCACAATGGCAAAAACATATTACCATCATGATGCATGCTCTATGTGGTGGACTGTTTCCTCTTCCTCTTGAAGCAGCAGAAACTTGCATCTTGGTGGCAAACTGTTTGAGAACAAACTGAAGAGCAGAAACAGAGATATGACCATCCATGGAAGATTTGGCATTCATTGAGAAGTTTCCAGACATCATCAAGTGGGAGATCGTGAAGAAGCTTCAGGAGTCGTGGTCTGTGGAGGTTCACGAAAACAAGAAGGAAAAGAGTTGGAATTTGTTTGTGGATGCTCAACAACAAGATACATGGGATGCTTGGTGTACTGACAATCTTCTGTTTGTCCAATTAGCAACCTACTGGAAGTTGGTAGACAAAGTGTTTTTCACAACATACAGTGTTGAAACCCTCAAAGGCTAGCATTATTATAATGATACAACAACGATCCTAAGAATAATGAGTTTTGATACTTTCAGAATGGAATATCTCCCCCTCTGTAGTGGTTTGAAAGCCGAATTCAGAGATGTTGAAAAGAAGGAAGTAGAAGAGATGTTGGCCAGAGAATCCCCCAGAGACTGAAGCCCTCTCTGATACTATCCTGTTGAGTACAGACCATCTGGTTGGAGCCAACCCCCTAATGAATGACATAATCAAGAGGCAAGCGTAAGAATGAGTCCAGAGGTATGTGTGAAGAGAGAAGGCAAAAATCAAAGTTGAGAACGAGCTCGCTGCAGAAGCTTCCTTTGACACCTTAAAAGCACTCTTTACAGAAGTCTCCATGGTGACTCAAGGTCCCCTTCCTATTCAGATTCGTCCTGGAAATATTGATGACAGGCCAGCAAATGTAGTCCCATTGCCAATTTTTAAGGGAGAGTACAATGAAGACCCTGATCTTCATGTAGTAGAATTTATGGTAGCATGTGAGGCTAACAATGCTAGAATCCCTTAGCATTGGTACTAATATTCCCTGCCACCTTCAAGGGCGCGACGTTTCAGTGGTATGAGAGACAAGCAACAAGAACTTTTGGCACATGGGACGACCTAAAGTTGGCCTTTATCACTAAATTCAAGCATGAAGGTTTTGAAGAGCGGATGCGAGAGGAGTTCATGAATCTAAGTCAGTCCTCCGGAGAAAGAGTAGAATCTTACGTCTCGCGAATGGAATCCATCTTGAAGAGATGGACTAACCATCATTTGGATGACGGAATCTAGAAAGGAGTGTTCCTTAGAGGCCTACAACCAGAAGTTTGCAAGTTCGTGGAATTGAGAAGACCAGTAAATCTGCAAGTTGCAGTGGAAGGTGCAAGATTGTATGACGAAGTTAAAGCAAGGTTGTCAATGACTCCAGGAAGAGGAGTCTTACCTCCTCCCATACCAGGAATGGTATACCCACCAAATGCAGTCCCAGGGATAGTTCCCTACCCCTATCCCTAGATGCAAATAGTGCCGCAGTATAATTCACCTAACCCACTATGGTCGCCGTAGACAATAGTGCCTCAAATGATGGTTCAACCACAACAACAATGGCCTCAAACAGTTCCTCCAATGGCGACTCGGCAATAGTGGAATCCTACCAACTGGAATCAACAACCCCAAGTCTCAACAGGAGCTCTGAATTAGAACCAGAACAGAGGACCTTCTTGTTCGACCCAACCAGTGTATGTAATAATTACTGAAGCTTCCCAAAACCCTACTACAAGCACTTCAGGAGGTAAAAATTTGAAGGACTACTTATCCAACTCAGTTTGCAAGCATCAAGAAAGAGCTTCTGGATGTGATTACAGAGTAGCTACAGACGTTGAAGGTGAATACTGCCAATATATCCACTCCTGTGGGAGCTGGAAGAGATGTGATGCGCTCTAATACATGGTGCAAAAAGTGTCATCTAGTGGGATATTTAGCCACTGAATGTACCCGAAAATTGACCATTTCTGGAGCCTTCTGTTCCTACTATTTGCGGAAGAATCATACAGAGGATATTTGCTCTCTGAAAGAGATGCATGAACGAAGACAGAAGGATGAAAATTCAAGATTCAACTTGCGAGAATCCAAAATGACAACATAGGATATTGGATCAAAGCCTAGAGAGTTTGGTTCTAATTTCGGTCCAAAGAGGTTTCCCTCTCAAAGTTACAGAGGACGACAGTGTGGCGGTGGTCAGAGATCAGAGGTGGAATGTTATAGGTGTGGAGAAAAGGGACATATCTCCCCGAATTGTCCAAAACCTACACGATTTGTGGATTACAAGCCCTTATGTAGCTGATGCAAAGGAGAAGGCCACACTGCAAAGGACTGTCCAAATCTAGCCCCTGTAAAGGCCAATTCCACTGATAGCCAATAGAAGGTACAAGAGCCTGCCTCCAATTTGGTAGAGTTTTAAGTTGCCGCTGTCACATGCACCAAGAAGAAGGAACCAGTTGTTCAAAATGAAAATAACTCTCCTGCCAAGAGTGTGAAGTTCAATCTACCAACAAAGGGATAGAGCAGTACAGGACAGAACAGTGCAGTACAGAGCACTGTAGTGCTACAAAGAGTCACAGATACAGTCCCAGAGACAGGACCAGAGGTCCAAGAGATAGATGATACATAAGCACCTCCAGAAACAAAATAAGTGCTGATGCTGCAATTACTAGAAGAAAAAGGAAAGATGAAAATGGGTGTAGCCCCATTTCCCAACCGGCTGGAGAAGCCTATGGATCCTATCAAAGATTATGACTTGGTAAAAGTCCTAGACACTTTTAAACCTAACTTAACATTCCGACAGTTACTAATGTTGTCTCCCAGCTACCGAAAGAAATTCAAAAGCATCTTGACAAGAAGGCATGGATTAAGGATTGCTCATTCAACGACGACCAAGACCAATAAGACCTCGGAGCCTGTAAAGGAAGTAGATGTGGCTAATGCTTTCCTAGATCCTGGAACCCCCAAGATTAGCGTATGGATAGAAGGATGCTTTATTTCAGATGCATTGATTGATGGAGGCTCATTAGTAAACATAATGACGGATGTGACAATGAAGGACTTAGGGTTGCAAGGAATTCAACCTACACAGTGGCTTATCAGATTGGCAAACCAAAGTAGAATTAAACCATTGGGCATCCTCCCATACGTAAAAACAACCCTTGCAGGAAGAGACTATTGGCTAACATATCTGGTGGTCAAACCAAATTCTTATGGGACCTCATACCCTGTGCTATTGGGAAGACCTTGGCTTTTTGAAGCAAGAGCCAGGACGAACTGGTTCAAAGGAACCCTAACCCTAGGCAGAGGACCCAATAAAGTGGTGTTGAAGTTGTATGGATCGTAAAAAGGCAATGGATCCACATCCATTGAAGTCATAACTGACTCCTCCAACGAGGTAACAAATGGTACATCAGGAGACGAAGAGGCTGTTAAGAAGATCTTTCCTAAGAAAATAGAGGCACAGTCCCTAACAATGGGCACTGTAAGAGAACTGCCAAGGGAAGCAAAATCCTTGTCCATGGGAGAATACCTCCTACCTCAACTAGAATTAACTTCTGAAATCACCTCTGACAGTGAAATAGAAGCATGGATGTATTGTTCTCCCTATTACATGACAATTGTAGAGGCAGAACAAATACAGAGCAGTAACAGATACAAAGATAAAGCAGAGGCAGAACATAGATAGAGCAGATACAAAGATAGTCACAGAGACAGTAACAGACACAGAGCCAGAGCCAGAGCCAGAGACAGAAGCAGAGTTAGAAGCTGTGACAGAAGCAGAAGCAGATGCAGAGGCAGAAGATATGTTCTTCTCCCTACAGAGCCTCTACAAAAGCAGAGATAGAGCCTTCAGAGGAAGATGATAAAAATGATGAGGAAGAAAACGAAGCAGGTTATGAAAGTGTAGATGAAGAATTTCCTCTGATAGTGGATGATCTTGTTGATGTCCCTACAGAGACCTCAGAGGCCGAAGATCTTAGGGTGCTAGATGGAATGACCATGGTTCCATTTGGGTTAATCAATGGACCACAAAGTATGCAAAATCTGTATAAGAAATGGATTAAAGGCATAAAAATTAAGCTCACTAGTGGCTCCTGTCGCCCTAACTGTTCAGTCTAGAGAAAAGATGATGATGATGCCCCCTGCCAACAGAAGCCAGAGCTATCAATGCCATGACCTCTAGAAGGTTCGTGCTATGTGACATTCTTGGATGCATCCTCTGAAGATGAACACCTAAGTCCAGAAGAAATTACCATTCACACAGAAGCAAATAGATGCCCTTCCAGCAACCTCAACAGACAAATGAGTCATCTGTTCAGAAGGAGGACACTGGCTCTAGTGGAACATCAGACGAGGATACTACTCTCTTAAAAGAGTCAGACCTCTATCCAGAATCAATCTGTGGGACATCTATTTGTGAAGTGAAAGGTGAAAGACAAGTAACGTTTTTGGATACTGATGGTACTGAACGTCACCTGAAAATGGGTCTCAATCTTCCAGAAGAAGAACTAGTGGTCCTGCGAGACCTACTCAAAGAGAACTTAGACGTGTTTGCTTGGTCATATAAAGACCTAAAGGGGATTGATCCCGCAGTATGCCAACATCACATTGACCTAGAGCCTCATGCCAAACCTGTAAGGCAAAGACAAAGATGTATGAATCCTAATTATTCTGCTCTGGTGAAGGCTGAATTATTGAAACTTCTTGAAGCAGAGTTCATTTATCCCATGGCAAATAGTGAATAGGTTTCGCCCATTGTGGTAGTACCTAAGAAGAATGGGAAACTTCGAATATGTGTAGACTTTCGAAAGCTCAATTCGAAGACGAAGAAGGTTCATTTCCCTATCCCTTTTACAGACCAACTATTGGACACAGTGGCAGGCCATGAGCTATATTCCCTCTTAGATGGATTCAGCGAATATAACCAAGTCCGAATTACAGAAGAGAACCAATCTAAAACAACCTTCACCACAGAATGGGGGGACCTATGCCTGTAGAGTGATGCCATTTGTGATGTGTAATGTTCCTGCCACCTTCCAACGAGTAATGATGGATGCCTTCTAGAATCATCTACATGATTTCATTGAGGTGTATCTTGATGACTTCTGTGTCTATAGTTTAATCAGTGAGCATTGGGGACACCTAGAGCAATGCTTTGATAGATGCTGAGAGTATGGGATTTCTCTCAACCCCGACAAATGTGTCTTTGATGTCTCCTCGTGAGTTCTTTTAGGTCATATTGTCCTTGCACAAGGGATTGCAATAGACCCCGTGAAGATTGAGAAGATTTCCACTTTAACAACACCAACAAACCTCAAGCAATTGAGAGGATTTATTGGCCATGTGGGCTACTATAGAAGATTTATTGCACATTTTGCAATCAAGGCAGCCCCTCTGCACAAGCTCCTAAGGAAAGATGTTGATTTTCTTTGGACTGATGACTGTGAAGAAGCCTTTAATACCCTAAAACAGTGCCTTATCCAAGCACCTATTTTGTAACCTCCTGATTGGATGAAGGAGTTTCATGTGCACACATATGCATCAGTTGAAGGGCTAGGTGCTATCCTATGTCAAAAGGGCCCCTCTAAATTAGATCAACCGATATATTATGCAAGTCGAAAGGTCACTGATAGGGGACGGAACTACACAGTGACAAAGCTTGAATGCTTAGCAATGTTGTTTGCACTGGAAAAGTTTTGACACTATTTATTGTCAACGCATTTCAAGTTCTATGTGGATCATGAATCCCTGTCCTTCCTGATGAACAAAGAAGATGTTAAAGGACGACTGATGAGATGGTTACTGGTGGCCGACCACAAGGATGCATATGATTATGTAAGCGATGTGATGCTTGTCAGCGCATGGGGAAACCCACCAAAACAAGTGCCATGCCACTGCAACTCATTCTTCCCTTAAAGCCATTCAAGAAGTGGGGGATTGATTTTGTGGGTCCCATTGATCCACCTACCAGACGGAAGCAGAACATATACATTTTAGTATGTACGGATTATGTCACAAAGTGGTGTGAAGCTAAAGCCCTGAAGCGGGATGATGGCAACAGCATAGCCCTGTTCATGTATAAGAATATTATCACTTGTTTTGGCAGTCCCCTCAAGCTGGTAAGTGACCGAGGCACTCATTTCCTTAACAAAATCATGGAGGAGCTGAGGAACCTGTATAAGATCCACCATCGCAAGTCCACTCCTTATTACCCCAGGGCCAATGGCCAAGTTGAAGTCACCAATCGCATCCTTTGCTCGATTCTGACAAGAACGATTGCCGCACATCATCGCGACTGGGCCCTTTTCTTGCTAGTGTATGGGACAGAAGCCGTCTTCCCTGTTGAATTGGAATTGCCCTCTTTGCGACTGGCAGTTAAAGAATGCTTGGGAGATAATGAGTCATTACAATGCCATCTCTTGCACTTGGAATGCTTGGATGAGATATGGCAGATGGCCCTACAGTGCATGGAAACCACTCAAGCACGATGCAAAGCCTATCATGATAGTTTCATCAAGCACAAGGAGTTCAAAGAAGGTGATGTTGTCCTAGCCTATGACTCGCGATTTGGCAAGTTTCCTGGCAAGCTTCAAAAACGGTGGATGTGCCCATACAAGGTACTTGCTGTCAATCCTAACGGCTCTATTCAGGTGCAGACCGTTGATGCCTCTAATAATCCTTTCCTCATCAATGGCTATCGCCTAAAGATGTACTTCCCTCCCTGGGGATCTTAACAATCACAGTCAACCTACCCTTTCCCTTTTGGGTGTCCCACTGTCCTTCTCGTTGTGCTTCTGATAGCCCTTATGATTCTCCTCATGAGGTGGTCTCATTCTACTAATCCCTCGTCACAAAAACATCTCAACCTGACATTGTGCTCTTCTTGTCTGATCCAATACTTGTGGCGAGGTTGGTCCTGATATATGGTATTTCTACCATTCTCTTATTCATCGAAAAAAAAGAAAAAAAAAAGAGAAAAAGAAAAGAAAATAAATGAAATTGTTATGGAAGAAAAGGAAGAAATTCCCTGTCATAATAGGCCTCATTCCAAGAAAAGGTGGAAACACCCTTGGGCGACAAGCTGACTTTGGAAAAGGTGGTAACACCCCACAGTTCAAGATAGCTGACTCATCACAAACAGAACCTTTTCAGCAAGTAATTTGAAGCCACCTCCCTTGGTGCGCTGTCTCTGCAATATCACTGTGTCTGCCCTTCTTAACAAATGACTCTTCTTACAAATCATTGAAGTATGAGATTTGTAGACTACCTCCCTGGGTACGCCTCATCTTCAAGATCCTGATGAGAACAGCCGACATAATCTTCATCACCAACCCCTTGAGTGATGCGAGCTTACATCCTAATAGGATGGGGATGCGAGTATGGGCTGACCTCTATATCTATTAGCGAGTGAGATAGAGGGTGGGGTAAGTGACCAATCCTTCCCTTCAAATCAAATGAGAGGTGAGGTATGTGAATGGAGTATTGCACGCAGGGTTGGGCCTCTCAATGCACAATGCACGATTTGTTCCTGTGCACTGCACCATAAGGCTCCCTCGCCTTCCTTCTTGCATTGTATGCCGGCACAGGGTGAGATGCACAGTTGCACCATCAAATGTGCACAAGGCATACAACCTCTGCACAATGACAGCAAGGATTACATCGATGGGTTTCATGAATGGGCTGCCCTCTGTATCTATCAACAGAGCGTGAGATAGAGGGTGGGCTGAGTATGACTGGCGTTTCTTCAATCAATTATCAAGAGGTGAGGATTGAGGGACGTTACGACCATTGGAGTCAGGTACGTTCTCGTTTCCCTATGCACCCACCACGGGATGGGTCTCTGCCATAAGTATAGGACACGTCATTCTGTTCTGTACACTGCACTACAAGGCTCCCTAGCCTTCCTCCTTGCACCTACGCTAGATTGGCGGGACGTACTGATGCACCATCAATTGTGCATCTTGGCATACTTTTTCTGCACCATTCCCTTGTCGATTCCTAAACCGGGCGTGAAATCTGGGTTTTCCTCAATATTTCCTCAAGTGATGTTAGTCATGGGACGAGTGAGTGTTCTTTCATTCCATTTGAGTGATCGTGAGTTGACCGCAATACTCGTTGAGTGCAATATTCCTCGTAATCGACAGATTTCCTGCGATTCCTTCAACCAGCTACCTCCTTGGGTGCTGCCGCTTGGTCCCTACCACGAAGGACGTTGGATGTGTGCTGTGAAGACACCTTGTTACCTCCTGCAGCTAACAACGATACAAGATGCAACCATAGTTGACATTCCTCCTCGGCAATATGGGCTAAGTTTTTCTAACCCTGCACCTTTTGTTTCTCAATACCGGTCATGTCTTAAGTGTGGGGATGTTTGTGGTTGGTTTGATGTGTGATACTAGAACCTTGTTGTTCGGTTTACTCTTCCTATTATAGTTCTAAGTGTGGGGACGCGCCCCTGTGCATCTATGTTGCATACCCCCATGCATATACTTTGTTATGATCATGCATCTATGCCGTGGCTTCATTTTACCCTGTTGGGGTCCCTTCCCCACTCCTCCATTCTATTTCACTCTGTCCCCGAGGTTGTTCCTTGACAGTTTGCCTTTATCCTTTGTTTTATGCTTTTTGCATGTGAACGCACCCTACGTTCACCAGAATCCCAATCCAACCATACAGTCCTATTCATCCCTTGGAACTGCCTATTTTTTCTTTTTACTAACCCATGTTCCGACAGACGGTTCTAAAGTTATTAATTTTTGACGCAATTCCCGTAACTTGGACAGTTTTCCATGTGAACGCATCTTTATCACTTCGGAATCCTAATCTGATGTGTGAGCACTGTCCTATCCCTTACCCCTGACATTTTTCCTTTTTACTCCTTCTCATTCCGCTACACGATTGATCCGTTATTATTAATTTTTGCGGGTTTTTGGGCCCTTTTTCGTGCCTATTTTTTCACATTTTTCCATGTAAACATGCCCTATTTTCACCGGAATTCTAGTTTAATTTGACAGTCGTGTCTCGCCAGCCTTTCCCCCACTTTTTCCTTTTTCCTTCTCCCTCTTCTGACTGTCCGATTTTTAGTTATTAATTTTTCTGAGTGTTTTCGGATGTGTTTTTCGTGTTTTTTTCATGTGAACCCCTCCTAATTTCCCCCAAACTGATTTTTGATGCACCAGTCCTGTGAATCCCTTTATTCTGAACATTTTTCCTTTTTACTGTCCTCTATTTCGGTGCACCATTCTTCTCATATTAATTTCCGAGTCCATTTTCGGATCTGTTTTGGGGGTTTTTCCCATGTGAACACATCCTATCTTGATCAGAACTGTGTTTTTCCATGATCGGGTTGTTGGACACATTGTTCTGCATAATTTTCCTTCTTTCCGCACTTCATTCCGATGCGTGGATTTTCTGATATTAATGCACGTATGTGTTTTTGAGTTGTTTTTTTGTGTTTTTCCCATGTGAACACCCTGATTTTGCCCCGAAACCCGTGATGCATGTTTCCATCATTTTTCCCTTGTCTTGCGACACATTTTTCCTTCTTACGGTTTTTCAATCCGACGAACGGTTTGGATTTTATTATTTTTTATTCATTTTTGCTATGTGACCGCGTTACTCGTGTCGTGCGTCTTGTTTCTAGTTTTACGCACCTCGGGACACCCTCATGGCGTCTGTGGTTCGCGCATCGCCGTCCCTGACCCATTTGATCCAGTCATTGCAAAATTTTTTACCCCCGCCCGCGCATGCGCGCGGGCCAGGGATGCGTTCTTTTGCATACCCATATTCCATTTCTTTTTATTAAAAAAAAACAACAAAAAACCCCACAAATCCAACCCACCAACCTACATTTATTTTTTTTAAAAAAATAACAATACTAATCAATAAAACCCAAAAACCACAATACACACATGAAAGATGAGAAAAAAAAGAAAAAAAAAACAAAACAAAACCAAAACCCTAATCATAAAACCCACAACTTTCTTTTCCCACACCCACACATAATAAAAATCCAACAACCAACACAATTAAAAAATAGAATTAATTTAAACGAAAAAACAAAAGAAAAAAGAAAAGAAAATAGAAAGAAAACCAACGACCTTACCTATTTGCCCCTTTTGCCAATAATTTCTGAATTATAAATATTTCCATAAATTACCAAAATATTATTTGAAGCCAAAAATCCTAGTTTTAATACTTCGTCTCATAGAAATTCATTTTAAATTCCAAAAATCAGTTGAAAAATTATGGATAAATTACAACACATTGTTGACACTTGCTAGATTATTGAAATTTCACCCTTACACTTGACAACATCTTGATGTGTCCTATATCTCGATTTAATTATTTTATCTTTAAAAAAAGAAAAAATAACAAAATAACAAAACAAATAAACCAAAATCAAACAATATACACAATACAAACACACCTAAAATACAATTTAAAAAAACCATAAACAAAAAAATAAAATCTAAATTAAAAAAAACACACTAAGGTGCTTTATTTTTTCCAGTCAATGGTGTTTGTTTTTTTTACTAGATTCCTTGCATTTGGGGGACCACTCAATGCGCCTTCAGTCCATTGCATACACACCCCTAGCAGGTATTTATTTTTGAGATTTATTCATTTTCATTATCACTTAACCACAATTAATTGCTAAAATGAACTATATTCACCCACTTTTTCACATGCATTCGCGCTAAACACGCAATTTTCTAATAATTGAAAAATCAACCAACCGTTCAATTTACACGCGCTACCGTGCGCTTAAGAGGCACCTTAATTTTTAATAAAAATGAACCAGCCGTCACAAAAAAGCACGCGCTGGAAAAAAAGCACTCCACATCACTATTAATTTTTAATTAATGAATTTGCATTTAGAGACCCCAGTCTGAGAATTGTAGTCTGGGTTTCGATAAAGCACAGTTTCACCCTAATAAATTGTAATTAAAATTTTAAGAAGGAATCATCGTTTTCTTATTAAGGATTATCACCTAATAAAATGTCACCCATTGTTAATAATTTCTTAAAATGAACCCTTCACTAAAACCATTTCCCCTCACTACACTTTTTTTTCACCCTTGCGCATAAAGTCCTTTTAGCTAAAGTTGTTGGTCAAGGTTCTGGTCAGGTCCTAATGTAGATTTTTATGGTATTATGGTTTATTTCTGTGCTACGATTACGTGTACGGTTTGAAGTTTTTCTTTCTTTTTTGCCTAATATGGGATTTTGGGTGCTTGCTTATTGCATCGCATGACGTTTTTGGTCGCATATGTGTAGAGGTCATGCCGAATTTTTTCTAGGATGTTGGGTTGTTTGGGGTGGTAAATTGGTTAGTTACGTATGTGTGTGTGTCCTTCTTTTGCTTGATTTCTTTTTTATAGCTATTTTGGTTGTTTTGCAAGCATTCTTTGTGATTGTCTGTGTTGTGGTATGTGTGTTTTCCATCTCAATGGCGCCTCATGCTCCTCCTCCTATCCAGTATGTCCCGCTGATCAGTAGGGATTATTCTTCCCTACTGGATTTTGAGCCTATAGCGAAAGCAGGACTTGCGACTTTCGTGGCTGCTTCATTCCCATTGATTCCAGATGATCCATCCCTGTGTGATGCGTTCCTTGCATCATACAGCAAGAAGTCGGGCATGGTTCATAGTGCTTCCATGGTGTTGACACCCCGAGGGTTAGGGAAGGCTTTGTCTTTTCCCTACAAAGGAGAGCCATTTGTTACAACTAGACAATTATTCTCCAATGATGAGATTTTCAAGCTGTTACAGAAGCAGACCAAAGAGATTCTGGATGTCAAGAGAGTGATAAACACTTCAGGTGTATCTTTTTCCATGATCATTGATCCTCTTTGGAAGTTAGTCTACCAGTTCCTCCAAGACAGGTTTATGCTTGCTAAAACACCATCCCATTATTTGTCCAAGGAACTCTTCACAGCTTCCAGGATGGTGTTAAAAGGGGTGGCTATTGATTGGAGTACTTATATGCTTACAAAGATGGAGCAACATTTTGTCAAAGTAACCAGAGGGAATGTCACAAATGTCACTTATGGTTCCTACCTATATGCTTTCTTGACATACTCAGGCCTAAAGAAGGGTATGCTACTACCTCCTCCATCTGATCCAGTACCTGCCCCTCCACCTTCGGAAGAGTCAGAACCTATTGACATAGAGGATCTTGATTCCCCTCCTCCACTGGTCATTCAGCGGAAGCGCTTGAAGCGTGTGGCAGATAAAACTCCTTCAGTCACAATTCCTGCTACATTTGGCAGTGACCTCCATGCTTACCTCACATGTAATAATTTATTCAGGGCACATAGAGAGGGTTCTTTGGAAATATCAGTCCCTTCAATGAACAGTTTAGTATCAAGAGATGCTATTTCACTCCTTTGTAATGACATCCAAAGTTCGATTGAACTTTCAGTGACAGCTTGTGTTCAACAACTGTATACTTCTTTCTATGAAGGACTGATGCAGTCCAAAGACGAGTTGCATAAGGCAACCTCAGAGTTAGCCTCTGTGAAAGATACATTTGCAGATCTGTTTAAGCAGATGGAGTAGCAGACCCAAATAATTGAGACCCAGAGAGAAGAAATATCTTCTTTGAAGATTCAGTTAACAGAAGCTCAGTCTCAGAGGTCACTAAAGTCTCGGAGGAGAAAGAGAGGATGTCTAAAGAAGCTAAAGAGTTTCAGACTCTTTTAGATGAAAACTGTCAACCTTACAGACTGCTCATAATACATTGGAATCACAAGCTTCCCAGATCAAGCAGTTGCAAGACCAACTGGCACAGTCACGGTCCACTCCTCCAAGCCCCAATGTTCCTATTATTCCTTCTATCTCTAAGCAAGACTTGGCAGTTCTCCAAAAACAGGCCACATTGTGTCCATTGTTTCAAGATAAAGTGGAAAGATTGCAGTCTAGGATACATTTGTTATGGTCTACGTTTGAGCACTTTCAGGAGTATGTTCCTCCCGATGATTCTTTCTTTGTCCACTATCAGTTGTTGGCAGAAGTTGGCCTTCTATATGAAGCTTTCAACGATGGATCTTCCTCTTCCAGAGGATGGTTGGAGTGGGGCTTGGTCTCTTGAGTTGTTGACAGAAGTGGTCCATATGGTGTTTAAAGATTCTGTAAGGACGAATACCATGTTGCTATCTTACATGTATCTAGGAGGAGATCTGTTGATTTCAGATGATGTAGATCTAGCCAGGTATGTGGGGGACATGGTTTTGCAAGCTGTTTTGTATGTCAACTATTTGGAGTTACGGATAGATGACATGTTCCAGTGTTATTCCTTAAAAGTGGCTACTTGATGCCAGGAGGCATATTTCATGGTGGATTCCGTGCCAGGGTGGATTCCGTGAGGTTTTACAGTGGATTCCGTAAACTTTGTTGACCGGGGCTCATACACAAAGTGGATTCTTTGTGCGAGAAGTTGATGGGGAAGCCTATCCTTTTCGGGGGTTTCATTAATTTAGTGTGTACATGGGTGATTCCATAGCGGGTGATTCCGCAAAATACATATTAAATTAATAAACGTTTATGAGTTTAGAGTGCACACTCGTAATAAACTAAGGTTAGGATTGATTTCTAACTAGTTGATTTATTTATGTAGCTAAAGACTGCTAGGTATTAACTTTTGTCGGTTTAATTATATTATTTTACTAACGATTGTGAATGCTTCAGTTGATGTGTAGAGATAGCAGCAATGGCGGAGGAAAGCATTGGAGGATAGCGTGTATTCGAGTTGTCACTTATATTTTGATGGGCACATACCTTAGGCATGGCGCTTATATTTTGTTGCGCCTATTTATTGCATGGGCGCATGATTATGATATTTGTATTTGGACATTGTATTGGGTATGCCTGACTCTTTGGGCGCCCGCCCATTAGCTTTATTTCTATTTTGTGCTAAAGTAAACTCAAAAGCCAAAAGCGTGCTATTTTGTAATTTGGGCTATTATTTGAGCTTGAAGATGATTAATATAAAAAATACATGCTTTATGGAGCGCTCACACAAGGCATGGGGGGAGATTGCACCCAATTGGTCTCTTGTTCATGTCGTGCATGCTTTCTATCTTGAGTTTTGTGCAAAAAGTAGAGTTCTTTTGTTCTTGGGGACCTTCCGGCATTCACTACGTGAGCATACAGTGTTCGATGTGCGCACCGGTGGTATCAGAGCGAAGCTGAGATCGAGAGCTTCCAATCGCTACCCATCTTGTGCGAAGGCGGAGCTCCTAGAACGATCAAGCTCTATGGTCAATCTCATCACGAACGGTCGATACGGGTGGATTCCTGGCAGTGAAGAACCCCTGTTTGCAATCTCTGATCGTGAAGGACCGGCCTGTAATGGCGGAGGACCACTCTTACATCCTCTTCTCCAAGTCGTCAATACAAAGAGATAAGTTTCAAAACTTCATAAGCTTAAAAGCTTAATATAAAGCTTATAAAGCTTAAAGAAGCTTTAGAGCTTCAAAATTTTCAATCGACGGCAACATGGCGGCCTTTTCGTGATTTTTGCGACGTCAAAAAACGCCCCCCCTACAATTCGACGATTTCAATCACTAAGCTTAAAGCTTAGTTACTTAAGTACTAAATCACATAAAGCTTCACAAACTCTACAAGTTTTGTAAGTCTGCAACTCTGCAAGTCCGGCAAGTAACCTGAAGTCAAAACTGACTTGTGCTCAAAACTCCTATAAGGACTGTTCTTGCGCAGAAGCACTGAACTGCAAAGTTGTTCTCTGGAAGGCTCTGTTTGCATATGCAGACTTGCTGAACCAGTTTCAGCACACACAGAAGGTCAAAACACAGATTTTACAAAGATTTCAAATCCCGCAATTGTCAAAGATGAAGACTGTAAAAGCCAAGCAAAAATATATAAGCCTTGTACACCTGATCTTGAGCTACACTCATCCTGCTAATTGGATTTTGAGAGTGTGAGGTCTTTTGAAGTTTTGCAGGATGACGGAACCACATACGGATGATTTAATGGCTGAAGGCGATCTTCCTGAACCTACGATGGAACAAAAGTTGGATTTAATTATGATGCAGTTGGACGAAGAATGACGAGCCCGGCAAGCATTGCAAGTTCAATTGGCCAATTTACAAAGATCGACTACCGATAAAGAGGAACCTGAATCTGAAGATCTTATCCGACGTACCATTGATGCGACTCTCGAAGCTCAATCTACCCGAAAAGAAACAAAGATAAGTAAAAGAAATTTCAAATTCCATACTTTCAATGGCACTCGAGATGGAAAAATTGTTCTTGCATTCATAAGTCAGTTTGATGATTACTTTCATGAGGAAACATATGCTGAAAAAGATAAAATCAAGTGTGTCACTAATCATTTAGTGGATAGAGCATCTCTTTGGTGGACCGTCGTTAGTAAGAGTATAGATTGTCCCACTACCTGGGAGAATTTCAAGAAGAAGTTTATGCAGAATTTCCTTCCTCCACAATTCCATGAAAAAGCCATAAAGCAATGGGACCTTCTTCAGCAAAGAGATCGTGAGCCTATTCCTCAGTACACCGAACGCTTTTGGAATGCATTACTCCAGTTACGCATGCTTGAAGACGTACCTGAAGCGACTCACAGGCGCAAGTATATGTTTGGATTACTTGGGCATTACTACGCTGAAGTCAATATGTTCAAGCCTGCAACTCTTGAAGATGCAATTTCTTTAGCTCATGACACTGAAGACAAGCTTCGAGGAAGAGACAAGCGTCCACTACAATTTCAAACAAATGGTAACTATGGTACTAAGCAATTCAATTCAAATTTTAGAAGATTCAATCAAGGTCTTTATCCTTCATCATCTTTTCGAAAGTCTTGGACAAAACCACCCGCTTTGCCATCAAATACCAATCAAAACCCTAAGTCATCTTCACAGCCAAATCCTAATATTCCTAGACTTCCTGCCATTGCAAACAATGTATCTAAAGCCAAACCTATAGTGTGTTACAAATGCCATCAACATGGACATCTAGCAGCCAATTGCCAATCGAAGAAGCCACCTGTCCATATCAACTATCTTGGAGCAATGGAAGATGAAGAACATGAAGAAATGCCTTACTTTACGGAAGATGAAGACGACATTACTACTCCTTCGGATACTTTACCAGGTATACCAACTCCACATTCTTTGTTGACAATGAAATGTTTAGTGCATGGAAAAGAAAATATCATTTTGCATGATGATGGTAGTACTCATGATTTTATTTCTGCAAAGTTAGTAAAAGAATTAAAATTACAAACTGTTCCTACGCATTATCGCATTAAAGCAGCATTCTTAGGCACAAGATATAATGGAACATGAGAGGTGCATGATCTAGAAATTCAAATTGGTGAATACACTGAAAGAAGGAATTTTCTAGTTGTACCATTACAGTCTAGTGATATTATTTTAGGTATGCCTTGGCATCATCAGCATAATCCTGATATAGATTATTCCACGCATTCAATTAACATTCATTTTCAAGGAAAACATATTACATGGTATGGTATGCATGCATCTAATACTTTTCCACTGCTTACTCATACTCAAGCTAAACGTGCATTACGCAAAAGTAGTAAATCTTATCTAATTTGGGTGAATGAACTGCAAGCTAAACAAAAACATATGCACCCTAGGCATAAAGAATTCCTTGCACAATTTAAAGATTGTTTTGCTGAAGATCTACCACCTCGATTACCTCCTTCACGTCCTGAAGACCACAAAATAGATTTAATTCCTGGTACACAACCACCTTGTAAAGCACCATATAGGCATAACCAAATAGAGCAAAAAGAAATTCAAAATCAAGTTGAGGAATTACTAAATAGAGGATTGATTAGACCTAGTAGTTCTCCATTTGGTGCACCTGTTTTGTTGGTAAAGAAAAAGAATAATACTTATCGTATGTGCATTGATTATCATACCCTAAATAAGATTGCTGTAAAGAATAGATATTCAATTCCTAGAGTCGATGATCTTATGGATAAACTACAAGGTTCTGCCATATTTAGTAAAATAGATCTTAAATTTGGTTATCATCAGGTGAGATTAGATAAATCTAACATATTCAAGACTGCATTCAGAACACAATTTGGTCATTATGAATTTTTAGTGATGCCTTTTGGACTGACTAATTCACTTGCTCATTTAGTAGAATGATGAATTACATATTTTTGAAATATCAACATTGTGTTATTGTATTCTTTGATGATAACTTGGTATTTAGTAAAAATGAGAAATAACATTATGAACATCTGTCTTTGGTTTTCAACTTGTTGAAAGATAATCAATTGTATGCTAATCCGGAAAAGAGTGAGTTCTTTCAAACAAAAATTGAATATCTAGGTCATATTGTGTAATCAGATGGTATTAAGGTTGACTCTAAGAAGATAGAAGCAATATTGAACTGGCCTATACCTAAAAATGTGCGTGAGTTACGTTCTTTTCTAGGTTTTGCTAGTTTTTACAGGAAATTTGTGCAAAATTTTTCATTACTTGCTTTGCCTTTGACTAAACTTTTAAAGAAATGTATTGTTTATCATTGGTCTGAAAATCAACAAAAATCCTTTGATTTATTGAAACATGCATTAACCCATGCTCCTGTATTACAACTACCTGATTTAAATAGACCATTCTTTTTAGTAGTTACTGATACTAGCGGATCTGGAATAGGATCCATACTTATGCAAGATAATCATCCCATAGCCTATTCTAGTTGTAAACTGAAACCTTCTGAACTTAAATATTCCACATATGATAAAGAATTATTAGCTGTGATACAAGCTTTAAGACAATGGAAACATTACTTAATGGGTTCTGAGTTTATGATTAAGACTGATCCACAAAGTATTAGACATTTACTTAGTCAACCTCAAATATCTGACCGACATATAAAATGGGCAGCCTTTATTCAGAGTTTTCATCCCCTTATTCAATATCAACCAGGTAAAAAAATTGTAGTGGCCGATGCATTAAGTAGAAGACCGACCATTCATAATATTTCTGTTATATCATTTGATTCTCTAACTCCTATGAAAGATACTTATCATCAGGACATTACTTTTCGTGCTGATTGGAATAAATTAGTTGGAAATAACTGGATTCCTATTGATTCACTGTTTTATAATGATGGATTCATGTTTTATAAAAAAAGATTATGTGTTACAGTTCCATTCAGATCTTTTGTTTTGAATGAGATTCATTGTCCTCCATATCAAGGTCATAGAGGTATCATATCTACTTTGCGTACATTGACTGAAGATTTTTATTGGCCACATATGGACACTGATGTATCTAACTTTGTTTTTGAATGTTTGATTTGTCAAAGAGTTAAGAGACATCATGGTAAACAGTATGGATTACTTATGCCTTTATCTATTCCATCAAGACCATGGGAGCAGATTTCTATGGATTTCATTACTGGTTTACCTAATACTAAAGGACTGTTGTAGACAGGTTTAGTAAACAAGCATATTTCATTCCATGCAAGAAAACTTTAACAGCATCTCAGGCAGCACAATTGTTTTTGAAAACTGTTTTCACTAATCATGGATTACCAAAAGTTATTATTTTTTATTGTGATTCTAGATTTTGTAACAATTTTTGGATTACTTTGTTTGCTAACCTAGGAACAAAGATTGATTTTTCATCTGCATTTCATCTTGAAACTAATGGACAAACAGAAGCCACTAACAGTACTATTTTAGATATTTTACGTGCTTACACTATTTCTAAACCACAGACACGGGACACACATTTGCATTTATTACAATTTGCATATAACAATACACCATACACATCTACAAAGAAAGCACCGTTTGAAGTAATTTATGGTTATAGATTGTCTACACCTGTTGCCTCTTTATCAAATAGAATTCAGAGTGCTGATGATATTGCTAATATGCACACTACTATTTTTGATGAGGTTAAAGACATGATTGCCAAAGCCCAGTAATCATATACAAAACAAGCCAATAAAAAAAGACAGGCAATGAATTTTAAAGTTGATGACTATGTTTGGTTGAGAATAGAAAAACGTAGATTACAAAGTGTAGATAAACACCCAGTTGTCAAATTAGCACCTAGATTCTATGGACCATTTAAGATTATCCACAAAATCAATGGCAATGCACTCAAGTTAGAATTACCACCTCACTGGAAAATTCACAACACATTTCACATTAGTTTACTACAACCCTTTAGAGGCCAATTACCTGTACACCCTGTTTATGAAAGCCCACCTTTGTTAGATGAAGAGACTGAAATACTTGAATCTGAAGCTATCCTAGATACTGACTTTATGACCACTAGAACTGGCCGAAGATATTCTAGATATTTAGTCAAGTTTAAAAACCATCCTGCAGAGGAAGCCCAATGGATGCATGCTAGAGACTTAAATGCTTTCCCCACTCTGTTAGCTCCACATTGAGCTAAATAGCAATTGAGGACAATTGCTATCCCACCCCGGGGGTATGATGCCAGGAGGCATATTTCACGGTGGACTCCGTGAGGTTTTATGATGGATTCCGTAAACTTTGTTGACTGGGGCTCATACACAAAGGGGATTCTTTGTGCGAGAAGTTGATGGGGACGCCTATTCTTTTCGGGCGTTTCATTAATTTAGTGTGTACATGGGTGATTCCATAGCGGGTGATTCCGCAAAATACATATTAAATTAATAAACGTTTATGAGTTTAGAGTGCGCACTCGTAATAAACTAAGGTTAGGATTGATTTCTAACCAGTTGATTTATTTATGTAGCTGAAGACTACTAGGTATTAACTTTTATCGGTTTAATTGTATTATTTTACTAACGATTGTGAATGCTTCAGTTGATGTGTAGAGATAGCAGCAGTGGCAGAGGAAAGCATTGGAGGATAGCGTGTATTCGAGTTGTCCCTTATATTTTGATGGGCGCATACCTTAGGCATGGTGCCTATATTTTGTCACGCCTATTTATTGAGGTGTTGGATATTTATTTATTATTTTGTATGCCCATGGGCGCATGATTATGATATTTGTATTTGGACATTGTATTGGGTATGCCTGACTCTTTGGGTGCCCGCCCATTAGCTTTATTTCTATTTTGTGCTAAAGCAAAATCAAAAGCCAAAAGCGTGCTATTTTGTAATTTGGGCTATTATTTGAGCTTGAAGATGATTAATACAAAAAATACATGCTTTGTGGAGCACTCACACAAGGCATGGGGGGGAGATTGCACCCAATTGGTCTCTTGTTCATATCGTGCATGCTTTCTATCTTGAGTTTTGTGCAAAAAGTAGAGTTCTTTTGTTCTTGGGGACCTTCCAGCATTCACTACGTGAGCACACAGCGTCCGATCTGCGCACCACTACTTGCCCTGACAATTCATGGCACTCAATGATTGATTCTGTGGTCCTAAATCAACATCAGAATACAGCTTCTACTTATGTGCAGAGCATAACCAACTGAGGGTGGATCTCTTAGCTTATCTTTCCAAAAACCATCCATTTGATTCATCCTTTCTTGATGCCGATCAGAGAAGATCTCTCTTAGGTCCCTCTGTTCCTAGCCTATTATACTATCAACAAATGGCTCATCGCTATGATACCTATCTTTCCCTTTATCAAACCAACTCAGTAGCAATCTTACCTCTTCTTTTTCAACCTCAAGGTTTTCCTCAAATTCCTATATTTACCTATTGTTCTTTTATCGAAGATAGAGTTTTTTCCCCTTCTCCACCATGCCCTTCACCATCTATCCATATACCTTCTCCTTTTCCTCTTTATCAATTAATACCTTTCCTAATTGATTAACTTAAATTTTCAGCCACTCCTTCTTTATCTTATTCCTCCTTTTATGACTTTGCCTACCCATCTCTTCATCCTCTTTTACTTATTCCACTTCCATCCCCTACCACTTCTATTTCTCAACCCCCTCAGTTGGTTAGTGAATATGAAGGATTTGATCAGCAGATTCTCAGAAGAAGAGGATGGAGCTCGACTGATTCTCTTACAGGACCACAGATAAACTGGCCAATAATTCCAGGGGACTGGACAACTGTCAGTCAAGCATACTAGAATTACCTTCATTTTGCTCACCAATATTCATAATCTCTAGATCCTTCAGTGAGATTGACAGCTCATTTTGCTTGGTATCTAGCATACATGCATATGCATTCCCATAATGATCAAAAGGCCATTCCAAAGCTTTGTATGAATGTCAATGTGAACATTGATTCCCAACAGTTGGATGCCCTGTATTTTCATGTCCTATATCTCCCTAGCAGATACCTTATTTTGCTAGAAAGGATGTGTTGCCTGCAGTTCTTTCAAAATCCTCCCAAGACATTTGTAGATGAGTCCTTCTCCATGGATCGTTTTCGAAACCACCAAGCCTTCAAAAGGGATCACCTTCATTGATGCCTTTGCAATATATTTTGGATCATTTTTAATGATATATATCTCTTTTTGGAGATGTCATTCAGGTGGTTGTGTAAGTGTTTTGTGTGTGTGTTGTAATAATTGTATGTGATGAGATCGTGCTGATTGAGAATAATTTGTTTGAGAGCTCTTTTCAAACTATTGATGGTGGATGAAAAGCTTATGGTGGAAAGCTGAAGAAGAACCTCTTATATCCTTTACAAATTTGTTATGACTTTTAAATGATTATCAGATGAGTTAATGAATAATGCAGTTTTCCTTTAGAAGTTTTTTCTAGAAATACAGGTACTAAGTTGGGGTCGTGGTTTGACGAGATTATTGAAGATACTACGGAAGATAAAATTGAGCTCTTTAGTGAACTTATATTCTTCTTTTCCTTAGGTCATGAGGACGCTTCCTTTCTAAGTGTGGGGATATGTTGAGAGTGGAAAAAGACTGAATTTTTTATTGAATTTTGTAGTTTTTGAGGAATGAATGATTGATTTTTTGATGGATTTAGAGTGATGTATGGTTGATAATGGAAGTGTTTGAGAGTGTTTTGGATAATATTGATTATGTTTTGGAAGATCATGATGATTCTCAATAGAGATATGAAGCTCTGTGATGTTCTGATAGGTTTTGTTGAGGTTTTGATTGGTTCTGTACACCTTCTGTATAGCTTCTGTTTTGTTCTGATTTTCTTCTGTATGAAGCATGGATTGATGATTGATGAAGATTGAGATCTTTTGGAAGCCTATTGAATAGTTTTTTATAGTTTGGAATGGTTTGAGTATGAGTTATGAGGTTCTTATGACCTTCTGTGACCCTCTGTAGACCTTCTGAAGAGCCTCTGTCTCTGCTCTGTCCCTACTCTGTAACTGTTCTGTAGCTGCTCTAGTACTGTACTGTACTATTCTGTAGATCTTCTGTAAGTATTCTGTAGAATGTATGTGTGAATTTGGAAAAGTTTTTTAACTTTTGGAAAGTATGAATCTAAGTTCAAAAGAGCTAAAACAAATGGAAGTAGCTGCTGAAGACTGAAGAGAAGACTAAGTGAACGTGACAGTAGTGAGCTGTGAAAAGACACTATAGTGGCTCTGGTGACCCTTCATATCAGACATACCTCTTGGGAGGTACATCCATGACCTAAGAAGGATTATTGAGAGTTATTAAGAGAGTATTGTAGTGAGGATATGATGTACTATTGAGAGAGAGAGAGAGAGACCCAGAGATAGTCAATTCTATCAAAACAGTGTAATTGTATATGAGAGATTGAGAGAGAAAACTATGAAGACATTGAAGATGAATATTATGTGATTGATTTCCATTCAAAGATGGTGTATTCTTCTATGTTCTTTGTTATATTGGTGGATTTTATGAAGAAGTTGAAGATTATGATTGATTCTATTAAATCCGTGGGAGATATCTACTATGATGTTGTGTGAAGATTTGTTGTTTCCTTTGTTTTGGTCATCAAAAGAATGAAATAAAAGCTTGTTGATGTTACAAGATAGATTTTCTTGCAGTAGAATCCCCTTTTCCTTGGTGTTCCTCTTGGGGCTCCAGAGGGAGGTCATGAGTCATTACAACCCACCTAGACTACAAAACCACCACCAACTAATGCCATCCCCAAAGTCAGAGATCCCACACTTAAATGGGTGCCAAGGCACCAAAAGCGACCTACTCATAGCAAGCAAACATAGCCCCACAATACTAACAACTATCATTTGAAACCTAAGAGACCAACCCGATGCTATCAACATATGCGCAAAATCAAGCCACAATAGATCCCCAAGGATAGTATGAAGGCAACACATGGATATGGGTGTCCAAGAAGGGAAATCCTAGGAGCATAGCCCAACCATGACCATCGCTTGCCACCCCATCTCCAAGAAGCCCCACTCTTGCTAAGGTAGTGAACACCGAGGAAAGTCGAGCTGCAAAGCCTATAGAACCTGTGACGATTTCAGTAAGAAAAACCCCAACCAATCTATCAACCAATGTAGCAGCCTGATACCCCAGAATCATCTAAGTACAAAGATCTTGGAACTCCAGTGGCTGCACAAGAGGAAAACAATGCACCATCTATGCCATTGGAGCCACCCTCAATATCCCAAAGCAGCACTGGACACACGGATCAAACTACGGAGTTACCCTTAGAGACACCATTGTCTAATCCGCTACCCCTCGAACAATCACTATTTGGCTCAATTCCACCTCAACCACCAGCATGTCTTAGGCCTTCCTATGAGCAACATTCATTTCTATCGGTCACCAAGGACCTTGCTGAGAATATATGAGATGACTTGGTGACCTGCATCAAGCTCTTGGATAACACCTTTATTCATATTAACTTATTTTTTAAAGAATTAATTTTCATGTCTTAATGATACATTTAAGGGTAGATATAAGTTACATTTAGCTAGCTTCCTTTCAAGGGATGTCTAAGAAAAGATTACAAAATAGGTAAAACATGATTGAATCTATGAGAATTAGTCTTACAAAAAATACTTTGTTGGCATTACATTTTATGTTCCTTATAGTAAGTATTTATGCAAAAATATATCAAACCATAAGCTTTTTTTTACACCTAGAGAGAGAGAGAGAGAGAGAGAGAGAGAGAGAGAGAGAGAGTCTATGCATGTGTGTGTGTGTGTGTGCGTGAATTCAAGTGATATTAAGAGTGTGTTTTAAAATCTATTTCTTTGTAGCTACAAAGCTTTTTTAATCTCATGCATGTGTGCATATGTTTATACAAATCCTATTGGTACACATAAATAAAATCTTAGATATAACATCCATGAAACTACAAAAGCTTTGATCTTTTCCAAAAAATATCTGTGTAAATATATGTGCACACGCATATGTGGATTGAGATATGCAAAATAAATGGTACACGTAATTCTCTTACCTCCTGACCCTCATTTCACCCTCTTAAAGCTTAGCACACGCATATGTGGATTGAGATATGCAAAATAAATGGTACACATAATTCTCTTACCTCCTAACCCTCATTTCACCCTCTTAAAGCTTAGCACATCTTTTATAAACTCAAAACATACATCTAAAATGAATTCTAACAAAGACAATATTCATGCATACAACTTGAAACAAATCCAACTTTGAGCATTTGATAACCTTAAAGCACATATGATTTGCACACACGCATTCACGCGTGCACACACACACATCTTTGTAGTAGCATAATGCACTCATTAGAATAACATTCAAGTCATCATTCTATACCTATGCTTGATATCTCTACAATGCATGGTTTTGACAGGGGCTCCATTTCTTGCAAGTTTGAATCTTTGTGTGGGGAGCATTTTTAAGAGTACATAAGCAAGTATATTTTTAATAACAATTAAAGCATGATTTTGATATTCTTTTTTTTTAAACTTTAAGATCACTCAAAAAATAATTGTATGAAAACATATAGAATATGGAGGCATATAGGTTGATATATGTAAAATTAATGGTATGGTTCATTTTCCTTGCTCCCTTCCTTTGACTGTCTCCTCACCTCTCAAATCTCAAAATGTGTTTTATATTCAAGTGTTGCACATACGATGAGTTGGGAGTTGCCAATATGATCATACATGTGTGTGCAATGTGAAATAGTGGTTTGGAGATTTTGAGCCTTGATAATTTAACTTAATAAAGAATTAAGACTAGAACATGACTTTTACCACCAAGTGCCAATTACATTTTCCCAATTGATAATATATGTGAATTATTATTTGCGCTACCTTCATTCTATATATAGATAACTAGGTGGGTCACTGTCAATAGCCTTACCCATGCAAGAATAGGTGGGGGAACATGTACTTTTCATCATAAACTCCCTTAGCCTCATAGTTATATACACATATTATAGATATGTATGGTACACATTGATATTTTTAAAATAAGACAACGTGGTGTAGGATAGAGAAGCTAGCCACACATAATCACATGATACACACATACACGTGTTTGTGCATGTGTGTTATGTATGTATATGACCAACAACATAAAAAATATCAATAACTTTCTTAGATTAGATCTTCAAATGTTTATTCTCTCTATAAACCTTCTAATTTAGAAATTAATGTTGTACTCCATGTCAACTTGGATGAGAGCTAGAAAGCTACAATGATATGAATTCCTACTATCCAATGGGAAAATGCAGTTTGGATAAAAGTTCTTGTGTGGTAGAAAACTTATGAAATAAATATTTATTTTATATTTAATGACTATTGAATGGGTATTGTGGACTACCATTTACTGGACACAATTCATAGGGATAAGATCCACACACATCTAATGATTGTCTCATAGATCCTTTGCAAGACCAGAGTGTTTACCTGGTAGGGTGAATTGAGTATGGTGTGTGTGGCTGAGGCGAGCTTCCGGGTGGAGAACAAGTCAGGGCTGCCGGTGGTGTTGCTACTGCCGGTGACCAAAGATTGATGTGGCGATGGACATGTAATAGTTATTGTCTGTTCACTAAGACAAAATTTAGCACCATTAACACTTAAAGGAGAAGCTCCGAATTTAGCACTGATGATAGGTGCCTTTGTTGGTCTATATCTAGCCTCATGCCTGGAGAACTGAATGGGATCTAGTCAGACCAGTTAAATTGGTTGATTAGAAGGCAAGTAGACATATGGTCTGTGCAAGATGTGGTATAATAACAGTTTTGTAACTCTGCCATGTGTGTGATGTTCATTTGAATCAAAAGAGGCTCATGCATCCCCATGCCCCATAAGCATCATGCATTCATTGAATCATGAAGGCATCAACTAGTTAGTAGTTTTTTTTCTGCAACCTGGGGAATAAAATACTTGACCTATATATAAGCTTCAAGAATCATCTCTTTGTCTTTTCTATGAAATAATACAATGGTGATTCCAAATTCCTAGCTCGTTGAGAATAATATATATCCCATCTGTGGGTACCTTCCCACCTTTGTTCAAAATTGTAGATTGTCGTAACATCACATAGCCACTTTGATGACCAAGTTCTATAACCTAGAAATGACATAATCTTAACAAGCTTCATTAATAAGATTTTACCTTAGCAATGTTTTCTTACTTTTCTAGTTAAGGAATGAAAAATAATAAAACATGGGATTCTTGAGTGATGTACAAGAACGTGGAGATGAATGAGCATATCAATACTCTCAAAATGGGTATGCATAAGTTGCTTAGTGGAACTTTCTAGTTCTCTCACTTCTATGATCCTCTCTTACTAGTAGAGAGGATGTTGGTTGTAGAGAGGGAGGAGGGTTCTTTGTGGACATGTTTATAACTATACTTAGATGTGTGTGTGAAACTTCTTAACCATGGACATATTGTGATATGCAAGCAAACGGGATAAGTAATATATATGCCATTCGTTTGATGTTTCAACGCATACCTACAGTGGGAGTCATGTTAATGTATGGGAGTCTTAAGTGGTAAATCACATGTTTGCCATGCGGTTTTGATACTTATTTTTTGAAGTGCAATCCTACTATAGGATTTTGTGGTCTTGCTATAGGATTTGTGGTATTGAGGATCTGCAATCCCAAGCATAACTTTTAATTGTTTAGTGGCATGTTTGCCACTTGGCATAGGAGAGAGATCTTAGTAATCGGAAAAAAAAGGTGATGTTTTTTTGGGATGATAAAATAGCATGGGGATGGTAATGTGGTGAAGATGGAGTCTTGCAATAAAATCTACCCCTACAATTCATGTGTGCTCTTGTCAATAAGAGAGACAACATGAAAACTGTTTCACTTTGTGTTATTGATGGTATATGTCACATGTTAGAGATTTCTCATCAATGAGAGAAGGGAAATGAAATTTTGAGTGATTGAAAGACTCTTGTGTTGCAAAGGATATGTATTATTATCAGAGGGTGAATATACTACTTGATTTAGTAGAAAATTTGAAGAATTTAAAAAATAAAAAATAATAAAAGTACATGTTTCTTTGGAAATGGGAAAACTTTCTCATGTGGTCACATTTAGTACTTGCATAATCTGCAGTTCTATAGCTCTTGAAGTTTTGAAGTGTCTTATCACAAAGATTCTGTTGAAATATACATTCTCACAATGGAATACTAATCTAGAAATACTAGAGTTAGTTTGGTATCCATAGTCCTATACTGTCTCCAACAATGCTCACAATTCCATAGTGGCAGTCTCCACAATGAGTCTACAACTCCTAAAAATGTGAAAATATGTAAATCTAAAAATTAGAACTGCCAAAAGGCTAGATTAAGATCTCCATGGAAAGAAACTCATACATGAAAGCTTGTTATGTGTTATGTGGTATTTATTTGATTACTTTGTTAAGGGAGATTCTTGGCTTTTGCCTTGGGGTGTTGTCCTAGGAGTCAAGAGAGACAAACCACACAATTTACCCACCATAGATTGGTACCCCCAATGTTGTTCCTCATGAACCATGCTCATGTGTTGGTTGAGTATTTGTCACATATGGTTGAAAGCCACTTTTAGGACTCTAGTAAAAAGATATCACATCATGGAGAGAAGAAAATATGTGAAAGGAGAATGCAAGAACCAATAGAAATTCAAGCAATATATGAAACCTAACTATAGATCGTATTTCTTGCACCTGATCTTGAGCTCAATCTCTATAGAACATATGCATCCATATATAGATTATTGATCTAAGACTATGGCTTATAGAGAATCCAATTTAATTCAACCCATAAGATCAATATTTTCCATACATAAGATCAAGGATCAAAAAATAGGATGAGGCTCAAAAACATGACCACACTTGCTTATGAACAATTCGGTATCACATCTATCCACATAAACCAATAATTCTCTATTTTAAAGCTTTTAGATGTCACTCTTTCAATCCACTAATCTTTCATTTAATCTACTACATTAATAGAGTAAGAAAACCCTAAAAGAGTCTACACAAAATCATTTTTTGGAACAACAAATAGCCACAATATCTTCCTGATTCAAGGTAGATCCGTGTATTCCATGCATGAATAGGAGTAGACAACCTATTCACTCTAATAAAATGAGTCCACTATAGCCTTAGAGATTAGATATTAGTCAACACATGCACACACACATTATTCATAAGACTTCTTCTAGTCTTTTTTAGCACTTTCCTTGAGTGCTCAACCTATTTCATATGATTTTTCCCTTGTTGTTAAAGAGTAGTCTGAAGGCACCCAAAATAATGGCAAAATTCACAAGCAAGCAAAGGCTTGATCTCATTTATACTAAAAAGGTGGCACCTCGATACTAAAAAGGATGAGCTCAAGATAGAGACTTCCCATTTTTTGAATACTAAAAATGTGGCACCCAGATAACATGCCCATAAGTTTATCAAAACCATATGATGTGACCTATCATTGGAAAGAGCTTGAAAAATTGAATCTATTGAGCTATAGAGTGCTCAATTTGGAGTTATAGTATTCAAGTTATGACAAATCTAAAGATTTGATCATGTGTCCCAAACTTATGGGAAATTCCCATATTTCGCAATATGGTGTTTCATAAGAATGTTGAGAGCGGAGTTTTGATGCTGAGAAGTGCTTAAAAATAGCCAAAAATTACGAATATCAAGGGAAAAATATTCAACGTCGAAGGTGGCGGCTCCAGTTAGGACGATTTTAAGCGTCAAGTGCTTTAAAGGCGCACGATCGACACTTGTTGATTTTTGATAATTTTTTAGGCGGGTTGTCACGAGTTACCGGCCAATGTAGTATGTCAAGCCGGACGCGTAGAAATTTATAGCACTCGATTTGGACACCGGACGGGGAAATGGCCAACAAATGGGCAAGATTTGAAGGGGTGGACCAAAGTTTGGCCAAATGGGCAAGTGACCCTTGGGAGCCCAAAGTGAAATTGTCACATGAAATGTAGGAGCAAATCGTGGAGAGAGAATGGATGACAAAAAATGTGGGGAGTTGGCGCCTATATGCGCCCGAAATTTGCGCCCAATCCTTGATGATGCATTCCCCAGCCAACAAACAACCCCCCCAATGATTATGGGCCTTGATTCCCTCCTGGATGCTGACTCTATCACCGCCTCTCGCCTGTGATGGCCTGGATGGAGATCTCTGATTTTAGTCTTTCTCTCTCCTCCCTCTCTCTCCCTTAAGGGGCTGTTCTTGTGTGGAAGAAGATAATGAAGAATGGTGGAGGAAAGCTTGTCCGGATGAGCCCGAATTGCTTCCGGATAGATGAAGACATGAAGAGTGTTGTTCTTGAAGATGATGAGCATTAAATGCATGCTGGAAATGAGTTCCGTAATCAAGACCAAGAAACCGAGACCTGAAAATAAGCGGTAATGCTATTTTTATGAAGAAAAATTATCTTTTTATGCTATTTGCTTCATGAAACTTTGTTTATATGGGGTGAAAGTTCATAATGATATTGTTTGCTATGAGTTTCAACTGTTTGCAGCCTAAAAATAAAAAAATATAAGGCTACATGGCTGGAATTAGTGTTAAAATACATGAAAAACACATGTTTTAAAGGTAAAATTGGGTTTTTTGCTATATAAATGAGAAATATGATATGTCACACCAACTAAATCTGAGTTTTTTCTGTCAATGAGCCTAAGGGCCACAGCCCACAATCAATTTTTATTTTCAGTCATTTTTAATTAAAGAAAAATAGAGAAAAATGCATAAAAATGAAACAAAATAGATTTAAAATTAGGAAAAAATAGGAAATGGGCTAAGAAAAATTAGGGAAAATTATATCTATGCTTGTGCAATGTATAACGATGGAAAAGTATGGGGTTGGCCTCGGTTTGTCCCCATTTCTATGTTTTGTGCGTATTTATCGTTCTTTTAAAAGGGAAAAATACATAGAAACCCTATCTAACTGATCAATGATATAAAATGCTAAGAGTTGGATGAAAAGGGGCTGAAACACTGAAAGATAAAGAAATGATTTTATTTATGCATTACACTTGGCATATAGGAAACGGTTTAAATAAAGAGGATGGTAGCATGAGCATATGGCTCGATGTCTTCTTTCAACGCAACAGGCACTGGTAAAATTCATGGAAAGAATGCTTTATGCACCATGCACAATGCTGATCTTTCTTTTGTCTGAGCACATAGCCATACACGATTTGCATTAAGCATAACAATTAAAAGGTATCAGAAAAACCTCCTGGATGCATGGCACCTGTCTTCCTTAGGTTGAGACCAACGATGAGCATGAGAAATGTCCTAAGCTTTAGGTTAGTCATTGGGTCCTAAGGGGAAATTGTAGTAAGGAATGGTACATCTTGGAATGTAAAATATTGGTACCTTGAGAGGAGTTTGTGCTCGTATGTGTTATATGTCTAGCAGCGCATCAAGGGGCCAATCCCTGCAATGTAGGAGAGTTGCAGTGGGGCCGCGGTGTTTCTACCGAGTGGTTTCCTCCATGTGTGTGGTTGTGGCATTGCCAATGTGTAAGGGTTCTCCCTTTGAGGAGTTTAAGGGAAATGTTGGACTATAAAATATAAACGCATGAATTAAGCTTTAGGGCAGTTTGTCCTTTAGCATTAGATTGATGCTCCTAGTCCGCGAGGCCGTGAGGGTGTTTGTGTGTCATGAGCATGAGGTCTGGCTAGTGCTATAGCCAGTGCCGGCCCATTTCAGGTCCCATCAGTGGTGCGTCTGTCGAGAGCCGCCTATAAGTGGTGGTTTTTGGATCTAGGGTTTCTAGGGACCAAAAGAAAGTTGGTTTATGTCCTCTGACAAGGACTGTCAAGCCGAAATCCAAAAAGCAGAGCGTGCTGAGAGGGCTAGACAGCGGTTAGAGATCGTAAGCTGTTATTCTCCTCAAAGGAGTAGCCCAGTACGTATACGAAGCAGTGGTCTTAGTAATCCAACTGCTCTACATAGTCTGATAGGTGTAGGAGGAAGCATAAGTTCTTCCTCTCTTCCACCAAGTCTACCCACTTTAAGTGGAGGTGTGAATCCGTCAGTTCAAGCTCCTAGTGCTAATCCGATTGTCACCATGGCACAACCTATTGCAATTCCTGCAGGGACACCGGATTTACCAGCCTTAGGAGTTCCCTTGCCCATTTTTAATGGGTTAGCGGAAGAGGATGCAGAATTTCACATTTGTGAATTTCAAAGATTAATGTTCAATTATCGCATCCAAGACAAGGGACATCTCATGATGTTCTTCAATATGACTTTAAAAAGAAGGGCTGCGGTATGGTATCACAGCATAGAGTCTGGAACCATAACCACCATTGATCAATTTTATGCAGCTTTCCGAGTGGAATATGCCCCTGAAAGAGGTGGCCAATATTGGTTGCGGGTCTTAAATGTAACACGCCAAGATCCTCACGAGAATATGAAAGCATATGCCAAGAAGCTGAAGGAAGTATTCCGTAAGTTACAAACTTACATCCCCATTCCGCTGGCTGCCCAATTGCAATACTTTTTGCATGGGTTGGATTTTAACATCCAAGTACAATTGAGCAGTGTGGCCTTGGCAGATATAGACACCGCTATTACGTGGGCAGAGGGAGTAGAAGCATGATTACAAATGGCCTACTCCTCTCGAATGAATGTTAATGGGGGTTTAGTACCTGGCGGCAATCCATCATTGACGAATGGAAGTCAAGGGATGCCTATGACTAACCCTAATGGGAGAGTGAGCGTGGTTCAGAATGTACCTTTGCTGCCAGCTCCTCCCAATGTGACTATGCCCATGGCAAGTCAGTTGGCTCCACCAAATGTTGGAGGCCAAGTTTCGAATTCGAACGTTGTTCCTGTGGGTCAACAGCCAATGCCAAATCAGATTGTTAGGCCAATGGAACGACGGGTCGACGATCGAGGCTACGAGTCGAGTGCATCTAATGTCCTTGGCGAAGTCAAGTATATGATGAAGCATTATACCGACATGATTTCTGATCAATATCGACAAATAGCCGTCGACGTTAATTTCTTGAAGAAGCAACAAAATTTAATAGGGAGTCGACACCCTGAAGAGGGTGGACCCTCTAGATTCAGTTGTAAATGGTGTGGTGGACAGCACTTCCCCAGAAACTATCCAAATGTGAAATGTGACATTTGTGGGAAGTCGGGCCATTTAGCTGCTACCTGTTGGAGTAAGATTAGTTCCCTCCAACAAGGGAGTAAACAACCAGGTCCTGTGAATCATAGAGCGCAAGGAAATAACCTGCAGCAGAATGATGCACCAAGATAAATATTGCAGAGGGAAAAAACAACTATAGAAGAGTTGCCACAAGGCAATGAAGTCAGCCTTATTGAGGCTGTACGTGTCAATGATGCTAAAACCTCTAACTTAAGAGCCGTGACAAGAGGCCAAAAGGCTAAAGAGGTTGACAAAGATAATACAAAACCGGTTGAGGCAAACCCTAAACAAGGGGATAAGGGGACGCAAGTCCAAAATCCTAGCATAGAAGGGGGATCGCTAAGTCTGGTTGACAGAAAAGGCGACCCGAAGAAGGATGAGGCAGTACCAAGAAAGAAGGAAAGAGCCAAGAAAGAAGCACCAAAACCAGTCCAAGGACCAAAAGAGAGGATGGTTTGGCGAGAAAAGATAGCTTTGGCTAGTTATTATCATGATTTTGATTTAGCAAGTTCTCTTTGTGAAGTCAAACCAGACGTAAACCTTCTACAGTTGATCAAATTATCTCCAGGAGTACGCAAGGAATTTAGGAAGATCCTACGTATTGGGTATATTGTAGAACCTTTGGACATAGCACGAGTAGGGGAAGATTGGTTTGACCATGCTGAAAAGAACTGCCCTAGGGTTCCAGCTTATGTAGATGGAATATTAGTGGAACATGCCATTGTAGATACTGGATCATCCGTCAATATCATGAGTTCAGAATTGATGGAGAGGTTGGGTCTAGGCATCCAAAAAGACAGCTTCACCCTTCTTAGAATGGCTGATGATAGTCTAAGACAACCAGAAGGTTGCGTTACTAAGGTCCATGTTACAGTTGCAACTGTAGAGTGCTTCTTGGACTTTAGGGTAATCAGATTTGCAGGACGTCCTAGCTATCGGGTTTTGCTAGGTAAGACTTAGATCTTACGAACAGACTGTCAAGTCGATATACCCGTCGGTCGAGTGGTTCTAGGTAGAGATGCTAATCGAGTAATAGTCTATGCTTACCTTGAGTCTCCCCAGAGTGAGAGAGCTCCTTTATCTTCCACTGAATTAGAGACAGCAGACGATCCATCTGGTAGTGAGACATTATCTAGTGATGAATCTAAAGAGGGGTCCACTACAGAGACTCTAAACGAGCCGATAGAGCCGCAAGATAGGATAAGAGATGTGGATGTGATTGAGTTGGTGGACCTTGGCACGCCGAATGATTCGCGGCCCATTAAATTAGGTTCCATGCTTAGTTCAACAGAAAGGGAGGATTATGTGTCCTTGATCCAAGAATTCCGCGATATCTTTGCTTGGAGTTATGACGAGCTGAGAGGCATTCCTCCCAGCCTGGCTGTTCATACTATTCATGTAAAAGAAGGCAGTCGTCCTGTGCGTGAGAAAGTAAGGCGTATGCCTTTTGAATTGAGGGACTGGTTGTTTGAGGAGTTATAGAAGCTAAGGAAAGCTGGTTTAATCTTTCCTGTACAACACGCAGAATGGTGTTCACCAGTTGTTATCAGGAAGAAGAAAAATAACCAGATCCGACTATGTGTGGATTTTAGAGAGTTGAATAAGCAGAGAGTTAAGGATTACTACCCGTTGCCGTTTATTGACCAGATTTTGGATCAATTAGCGGATATGGAAATATATTCATTCATGGATTGCTTTGCAAGATATAACTAGATGGAAATTGCAGAAGAGGACAAGTTGAAAACAACTTTTATTACTGTCTTTGGTACTTTTGCGTACCATGTGATGTCCTTTGGTTTGTGCAATGCACCTGGATCATGGCAACGAAAAGTAGACAAGACCTTTGGTGACATCTCCCCAGATGAGTTGAAAGTATTTATTGATGACCTGGGGGCAGCCACTGTAAGGGAAAGGATGTTGATTATTTTAAGAAAATGCTTTGAGCGTTGCAGACAATTTTGTGTCGCTCTTAACCCACGGAAGTGTGTCTTTGGAGTACCTTATGGGCTATTGCTAGGCCATGTGGTCAGTTCAGTAGGGATTGCAACTGACCCTGAAAAGATCAAGGTCATAGTTGCTGTGAGTCCACCACGCACTCCGAAAGAGGTGCATAGCTTTCTGTCATCGATAGGGTACTATCAGAGGTTTATAAATGCCTTGGCAGAAAGGACGTTGCCATTAACGAACTTATTATCCTTTAACTGTCTATTTGAATGGAGTGACCCTTGTAAGGTAGCATTCGAGAATGTGAAGCAAGATCTCGTAAAAGCACCAGTTTTAAAAGCACCTAAAAGAGATGAGGTGTTCTATATATTTTCAGCAGCCACCATGCATAGTATAAGTTGCTGTTTAGCCCAAATCTGGGAGGAAAAGTGGTATCATCCGATAGCTTTTGCTAGTCGAAAATTGGGCATTTCAGAGATTAACTATACCTACATGGAGAAGTTGTGTCTTGCGATGGTCTTCGAGACTAAGAAATTCAGGCACTACATCCTCTATTAAAAGGTAGTGTTCTATACGAAAGCGGAAGGGCTTAGATTGCTTATGAACAAGTTGCAGCCGCCTAATCGTTTGGCAAAGTGGTTAATCACTTTGCAGGAGTTTGATTATGAGATTAAGAGTAAGCCACCGAGGTTGCAGGGTATTGTGGAATGCCTTGTGGATTTCAGGGAGCCAAAAGAGATCTCAGCTGAAGGAAGTGATATTGAGAAAATGCTTAAAATTGATATAGCTTCCATTCCATCTTGGTATGCTACTATTACGCATTATCTATCAACAAGAGAGTTTGGAGCTAGTCTATCAAAAGCTGAAAAGAGGAAAATCAAGCAACAGGCTTTGAAGTTTTCCTTGATCGCAGGGATGCTATATCGGCAGGGTGTTGATGATATTTACCGCCGATGTGTGATGCTTGACGAGGTTCCTTTCATCTTGGAAGAGTGCCACGACTCTACATGTGGAGGGCACTTCGCGGAACGGTTGACGGCGCAGAAAGCTTTACGAGCTAGATATTGGTGGCCGTCCATCTTCCAAGATTCCTTTGAGTATGTTAAGAGATGTGATACTTGTCAAAGACATGACAGCCGAGAGAATAGAAAACGCCCACTTACGCCTATTATGGCTATTCTTCCATTTGAGAAGTGGGGCATTGATTTTGTGGGTCCTATCACCCCGTCGTCTACTACTCAAAAGAGGTACATTATAGTAGCAACTGATTATTTTACAAAATGGTCAGAAGCACGGGCGACGAGGCAGGACAATGCAAAAGAGACTGCAAGTTTCCTTTTAGAGTAGATTATCTGCCGTTTCGGTTCCTCAAAAGAATTAGTGTCGGACCGTGGAACCCATTTCCTGAACAAAGTGATCAAAAGCTTGACAGAAGCTTGGCAAATCAAGCATAATAAAACGACTCCTTATAATCTGCAAGCAAATGGGCAAGTTGAAAGTACTAATAAACAGCTTGTGGGAATCTTGTCTAAAATAGTCTCTGAGAAGAAATGAGACTGGGACAGGAAGTTGTATGTGGCAGTATGGGCGTATAATACCACATTCAAGCGAGCTACTGGCCATACTCCATTCAAATTAGTTTATGGGGAAGAGTGTGTGTTATCCCTTGAGATCGAGTTGCCAACCATAAGGTTTGCAATTAATCATTCTTTGGGAGATAAGGATTTCCTTTTTGAACGTTTCACGACCATAGCCCACCTGGATGAGCTGAAATTGCAAAGCCTATTACACCAGGAGGTAGCTAAACGTCAGATGAAGCAGTTGCATGACCTCAGAGCAAAGAAGTATACCTTTAAAAAAGGGCAATTAGTCCTCTATTATGATGCGCGTAGGGAGTTGTCTCCAGGGAAGCTGGAACCTAAATGGGATGGTCCCTACAAGATTGTTAGGTTAGGGAAAAATAGGTCTACGGCTCTATTACCTGATCTACAGGGAATAGAGTTTAAAAAATAAGGTTAATCTTAATAAGATTAAACCTTATTATTTCTAAATATGCTAATACAAAGAAAGTGCATTGCAGGTCCATGCTAGGGATGATTTGAGACATGCAAAAGAGCTTTAAAGCCGGTTGATGGGGCAGTTAATCCCTGATTTGAAGCACCCATATCTGGAGTAGAGATACCATCAGGGGAAGCTTATTTGGTGGAGCAAAGGATACAAAGTGATTGAGCAAGAAGACGGAACCTTTGTGTGGGAGATCAACATCTTCTGCCATCACTGTTTACGACTCTTGACAAGTATCCCTGTTGAGTTCAATGAAGAAGGTGGGATGGAGCCATCAATTCATCCTCTCAACATGTTGAATTTTGACTATCATAATTATGAATAGAGGAGTTCATGATGGCAGGCTGTGTAAACCCATTGTGGACGTATACACTCTATTTTGACGGAGTGTCTAGGGGCCCTACTAAAAAAGGGAGTGTTGGAGTAGTAATCCGAGATTCCCGACGTAGAGTTACGATGAAGTTAGCTGCTTATCTCAGGGTAGGATTCACTAACAATATTGCGGAGTATAAAGCCTTGATTATGGGACTGCATATTGCCAAACAAGGTGGTATTCATCGGTTGTTAGTAAAAGGGGATTCCCAGTTGATCTTGAATCAGCTAGATGGGACATACACAGTGCGGAATCCCATTCTTTGTATGTATCATCGAGCTGCTATGACCCTACTTAAGGAGTTTGAGAGAGTATATTTTCAGCTGATTCCACGTTACTGGAATCAGTTTGCGGATTCATTGGCAAATCTTGCTTATGAAGAAGACCTCTTCTTCAATTGTGGTCCTAGTTTGGATATTCTGATCAATGATGAAACAGGACCCGGTTGCTTGTTGTAACGTGTCCGCTGGAATCATTCCGGACACGTCTTAGCAGTCCATCGGGAAGGATGTCTAGAAAGCTCCGCCCGGCACTCCCATGGAATGTTACGGGTTTTGCAATCTAGGTCTTCCTGAGTCTGCCACGTAGCGGAAGTATCCTAGCCGTTCCCACTTAGGATCGACCTGAATTGTTTGGTCATTTCACTAACAGCGACTAGCGTCAGACCTGATCGAACTACCTTACGCAGAAACGCCAGGTCTGAAGCGGATTCATGCTGCACTTGGTTCAAGGAGAATGGGAAACGAGAGGGATGCAAGGCTCGACCTCTCTGCCAAAAGGCATAGTCCCATTCCGTTCCCCTAAAACAGCGTGAGTCGGGTAATCGGTAATTCCAAGTCATCGTTCTCACTACCTGTTTCGGTGATGTTGATCATCCTTCTGTTCGTCGAAGACTTTGAGAAAAGTTCCCGGCTAACCGGGACCACCCATCCGTAGGACGGACCCATGGTCCATCCTCCGCACTTTCCTCCGTTTGTTTTAGTTATGTAATTACCTACCACATTAGTTTGACATATACAAACAGCTTCTTTGATTAACCCTGTTATGCACTGGTTCCTTCACGTAATCTTATCACAGGACATAAAGAAAACAATGCCAAACAACTCCTTTATTATCATTATAACCTTTTATCTTTGAAATACAAGGAGTTCCCGCCCGTAGGCATATTCATAATCCGCCCGAAGGCTATCCAGTAATCCACCAGGGATCACTAATCCAAGTTTCCGCCCGTAGACTAGTATGCGGGCCTCGAGATCCAATCCCGAGTCACGTTAGTCTCTTGTGCAGGGCCGGGAAGGCGAGGGATTTATAGCCAGAGCCCCCTCTGGCACCCAAGCGTCCTCCTGCTCCAAGTAGAACTCAACGGAGAGACCTCTCACGGCGGGTTCGGTCCACGTTCCCGGCGCGGTTCACAACCCCCTTGGTTAGGGTCAGGCAGGCAGTCGGGGGTAACTGAAGCTGCCTCTCAGGCACCAACCTGAAGCTTTAGATATATTTTCATCCTTTAGTTCATTGAGCAAACAATGCAAACAGTCCTTTCTAAACTGTTACAAGCACAATCAATTTCAATGGTCGTTTAGCTGGCAAACTGTTAAGGAGTGACTCCTTTCCTCCGAATGCAATCCGCATTCGTTCCGGAATCAATTGCAACTTGGCAAGATTCCTATCATTCTTGGGTTAGGGTCATACCCTACCAATACTTTAGGTTTTTGTTGTGGTAGATTTCAGCGACCATGTCGCTTTAGTTTATTGTCTGGTCATTTGTTTCAAGGCAAATACCTAACTTTCCTTTTCCTTGGCAATTATTCCCCAAGAAAAGTGAGTAACAGGATGATTACTCATCCTCTTGTAAATTAACTTCTTTCAATAACTTGCCAACCTCATTTCGGGAGATGATGAACTCTCTGGTGGCCAAATCTCAAGTCTATACAAAGTTGCAGCTCTTGCACATGTATTGCATCTATTCCACGGGATCATTCCACCCATTGAATGATGTTTTCCGGGTCACGGGGTTACCTCCAGATGAGTAGCAGGGTTTAGGGTATCTTCTTACCCAATCCATTCCTAGTTATATTGGCCCATGGCCCTAGGAATTTCCAACTCAGTCGGAGTTTCGTCATCTGTACGAGTGATCCTTAGGATGAAACCTTAGATCATTTTATGCATGAGCATCCAATTGATTCGACATTTCGTGAATGTGTGTAAGATCTTTGGGATTGCGGGTTTTTGTCTTGGCAACCAGTGTAAACTAGGTCGAATTACCCTAGTTAACATTTGGGATTCCTATCATATCGACTCAATTATGCCCATACGAATCTTTGTGGTTTAGATTACTTTAGTCAACTCGATATTCTTGTATTGCAACAAGGATGAACCTTCTAAAGGTAATAAACTACATCTAATGGAGAACAATAGTTACAACTGCACCAATACGCGTAAACATGCGATTTATTGCTTCTATGCATCACATGACTCACGATAACCCTATCCTTCCTTGGTAAGGTAAAATGCCTGATAATCTGTATACTAACTTTCCTAGGTCCTACTAGGATTTACATCAATCAATCATGCTTACAACCTTGTAATCTACTTCCGAATCTTGTGCTTTGGCGAACCATGCAACCTTTCCTAAATGCGGTTTCTAATGAATGACGTTATCGCATGATGACTATGCAATATGCAACATTCTCCTAGCTACGAAGTAGTTAATGAAACTCATCCAAAGCTAGTGTTAACTTATTCCATCTTACATGCTATTTACAAGTTCATAAGATCATCTTCGTTCTCTATTATTCACTTTGGGATAATACCTTATGGTGTTAACCTTGCCTCATGAAGTTATTATGAGAAGCATGTTGCCTAATGTGTGGCACCCGCTTATTCCTATCATGTCTAGGACGAAAGAGAATGCATTTATAAATTCCATTTCTTTGCCTAAGTTTAGACCCTTTACTTTGATGATGTACCAAAAGCTACATGCAACAAGCCTTCTAAAGTGGATAACTCGTCCAAATTTATGACATAATTCAATCTTACTTAATGTTTCAAGAAATGCCTTATCACATGTATTTCTTTCCAATTTCCATATGCTTTAAATTTAAGCGAAAAATGAAATTTCCTTTTTTAAGCGCGCCTAATCATTTCCTTATGCGGAATTAACACGGAAGAACCTGGACTTGTGGAGTCGGGGAGATGTCCACTTGCACGTTCGGAGATGAGCCTCCCGCGGTCGCACCTTGTGATCATTTTGGGGCCATCGTAGTCGTAAATTCAACTTCCGATTTTCCTTTGTGGTCCACAGAGTGACGGCTCTCGGAATACGGCCTTCCGACCTCAGCCTTTATCCTTGTATGTGGGAGGGTTCCTCTTCGGAATGGTGCTTGCGACGAAAGCTTAGGAGTCTTCAAGAAACTCGAATTCGGCACGGTATTTATCCTCGGACGGTTTGCGGCTTAAATCTTCTTGCGGAAATCATTCGATGGATCTTGCGGTGGTCTTTATGGCTCCACCGTCTCCTCTTAGAAGTCCTGGGAAGGGTGTGAAGGGGCTTTCTTGGAAATGGGGGGGAAAGGGGCCTTTTTGGGGCAGGTGGTGGGAAAGGGGGTTATGGAGGCCCCCCTTGGAAGCTTCTAAGAAGCTTCTAAAGAAGCTTCTGCTTCAAAGAAGCACGTGGGGGGGAAGAAGTCGTGGATAGCGTGGCAGCGGGATGGTAGCAGCGACGGCAGCCTGGCGGTCTCGGCGGCAGCAGCGGCGGTTCGTGGCGAGGCTGGCGGACCAGCACGGCGGCTCCTGACGATGGCGGCGCTTCCTCTATCCTTCCTTCTCTCACAGCCTTCCTCTCACACAGTCTCTCCTCTCTCCTCTTAGGCACACCCCCTTGATGAGGGTTGTTTTTATAGGCATGGGGGGTGAGGAAGAGGGTCTCCACCCACGTGGAGAGTTCCCTCATGCACTCTTCACTTGGCCATCCCCCCCTCCACACTCCCTCTCCTCCAGCCATGCATCGGCTGGGGGAAGGGATAATAGTAAGAAAATTTACCTTAATTTAATTAAAATTGTCCCTCCCAAGAGGGTGTTTTCGTGTGGCTTGCGGTTTTGATCTCCCGGTCTTGATTTACCAAAGCGGAGGATCCCATTTCACGCGCGCTGGTCACACATTACACTGTCAATAATTTCAATGCAAGAGATACCCTTTACACAGGGTTTACACGGTATGCGGAAGGTTAATATTTACGGTACGGATACGCGAAAATATTACATTCTCTCCCCCTTAGAAGAATCGAGATGTCCTCATCTCGAGATAAACTGGGGATATTGAAGATTGAGAGAGCTTTCATCCATCCAGGTAGCATCCTCTTCGGGATAATCTTGCCACTGGACGAGGCATTCTCTCAAGGTTCTAGATCTCAACTGTCCCTCCCTGACCGTGGCCAATACCTTGACGGTGTCCCTCGCTGAGCTTGGGGCATTGCTTTCTGAAGTGACCGAGTTCATTGCAGTGGAAACATCGGATGTTTCGGCCATTACCGTGAGTAGGAACAAAGTTGTTGACGTTATTTGTCCTTGCCTTCTTTCTTTGTCCCTGATTGTGGCCTTGAACTCTCTTAACCTGGGGTCTGAATGCTCCTCCGCTTGGGTCGCTATAAGACCAATTCTTAATACTCCTTGGTTTAGCTTGCACTTCCTGAATTATGGGTGCCGCTCGAATGAGTGCATCCTGAAGATCTGATGGTCTCATAGATTCGAGACGGGTATTTACAGGTGGATTTAAGCCTGCGCAAAATTTGGACACCTGCTGTGTCGTGTCCATTCGTGGCGCATACTTCAAGAGTGAGACAAACTTAGAGTAGTATGCGTCAAGCGTGAGTCCTAACTGTTTTAGCTCATAGAAATCATTCATTTTCTGTGTACGATATGCGGGTGGCAAATATCTCCCTTGCACGGCTTGCTTTAACTTCTCCTAGGTAACGGACCCCTCTGAAATCCCTTGATCCCTGCACCATTGTTTCCACCATAGTCTGGCTTCACCGGTGAGTTTTAATTTGGCGAGCATGGCCTGATTGGTTGGTGCAGTGCCAGCGGCTTCGAAGTAGTCCTCCATAGATTCAATCCAAATCTCAGCGTCCGACTGGACGAATCTGCCTCTCCCGTCAAACTCGGGTGACTTTATTTGTTTGAGGAGGAACTTCTTCTCCTGGATCACAGTAGTACTTGATGTAGGGGGCGAATTTGGAACCTGTACCTGGGGTGGTGCCTGGCGTAAAAAGTTTTCTTAACGTTATTATATGATAATTGCCATTAGCTTATCTTTAGTTCAGCTAATTCGTAACTCATGAAGCAACTAGACTTTTTGCAACAACCCTGATGCACAATCGGATAGTGATAAAAAGAAGTCCTTATTTATATTTATATGGCGTAGCCTCATACAACATCTCCAGTCATTACATCTAGTTTGGGGAGAACAACATAGTATTGGATTTGTCTACAGGAACTGTGTAATAGTAGGGTTTTGGGTCATGTATCTTTAGGAATCGATAATTCATCGGAAGTTCGGGATATCCTTTCCGCTGGAAACCATACTTCCCATGGCGGCCCAATACCTTAACTCTATCAGCTGGAATTACACGGGTTACTTCCTCATATACATATGAGTTTAATTCAACTCTACGACCTCGAATATGCAAAGTTGAATTCACATGAGCTTCCACAAAAATGAACAGCTTCACGACTTTCAAATCTTCCAACCACTTGATCCTCTTCAGGTTGGTCTGTAGATAAGCGAACCGGTGGGCAGCTATGTAGTAGATTCCTGAAGACCCAGTCCATCTTCGCTCTATATATAGCGGTGATGGGTTATAAATTTGCTCCAAGATGTTCATCATTTCAATTCTCTGCCTATAATGCGGAGAATGCATCGCAGTCATGAACATGATCCGGAACACCAAAAACTTGTTCCACGCCTCGTAATTCTGCAAGACAGTATCGAAGATGAGAAAATGTTTGGACAGGAACAATTTCTTTACTTCACTTCTAATGAAATCTTATGGAAACAATTCCATTATAAGTCGGCTCTGATACCAACTGTAACGTGTCCGCTGGAATCATTCCGGACACGTCTTAGCAGTCCATCGGGAAGGATGTCTAGAAAGCTCCGCCCGGCACTCCCATGGAATGTTACGCGTTTTGCAATCTAGGTCTTCCTGAGTCTGCCACGTAGCGGAAGTATCCTGGCCGTTCCCACTTAGGATCGACCTGAATTGTTTGGTCATTTTACTAAGAGCGACTAGCGTCAAACCTGATCGAACTACCTTACGCAGAAACACCAGGTCTGAAGCGGATTCATGCTGCACTTGGTTCAAGGAGAATGGGAAACGAGAGGGATGCAAGGCTCGACCTCTCTGCCAAAAGGCATAGTCCCATTCCGTTCCCCTAAAACAGCGTGAGTCGGGTAATCGGTAATTCCAAGTCATCGTACTCACTACCTGTTTCGGTGATGTTGATCATCCTTCTGTTCGTCGAAGACTTTGAGAAAAGTTCTCGGCTAACCGGGACCACCCATCCGTAGGACGGACCCATGGTCCATCCTCCGCACTTTCCTCGGTTTGTTTTAGTTATGTAATTACCTACCACATTAGTTTGACATATACAAACAGCTTCTTTGATTAACCCTGTTATGCACTGGTTCCTTCACGTAATCTTATCACAGGACATAAAGAAAACAATGCCAAACAACTCCTTTATTATCATTATAACCTTTTATCTTTGAAATACAAGGAGTTCCCGCCCGTAGGCGTATTCATAATCCACCCAAGGCTATCCAGTAATCCACCAGGGATCACTAATCCAAGTTTCCGCCCGTAGACTAGTATGCGGGCCTCGAGATCCAATCCCGAGTCACGTTAGTCTCTTGTGCAGGGCCGGGAAGGCGAGGGATTTACAGCCAGAGCCCCCTCTGGCACCCAAGCGTCCTCCTGCTCCAAGTAGAACTCAACGGAGAGACCTCTCACGGCGGGTTCGGTCCACGTTCCCGGCGCGGTTCACAACCCCCTTGGTTAGGGTCAGGCAGGCAGTCGGGGATAACTGAAGCTGCCTCTCAGGCACCAACCTGAAGCTTTAGATATATTTTCATCCTTTAGTTCATTGAGCAAACAATGCAAACAGTCCTTTCTAAACTGTTACAAGCACAATCAATTTCAATGGTCGTTTAGCTGGCAAACTGTTAAGGAGTGACTCCTTTCCTCCGAATGCAATCCGCATTCGTTCCGGAATCAATTGCAACTTGGCAAGATTCCTATCATTCTTGGGTTAGGGTCATACCCTACCAATACTTTAGGTTTTTGTTGTGGTAGATTTCAGCGACCATGTCGCTTTAGTTTATTGTTTGGTCATTTGTTTCAAGGCAAATACCTAACTTTCCTTTTCCTTGGCAATTATTCCCCAAGAAAAGTGAGTAACAGGATGATTACTCATCCTCTTGTAAATTAACTTCTTTCAATAACTTGCCAACCTCATTTCGGGAGATGATGAACTCTCTGGTGGCCAAATCTCAAGTCTATACAAAGTTGCAGCTCTTGCACATGTATTGCATCTATTCCACGGGATCATTCCACCCATTGAATGATGTTTTCCGGGTCACGGGGTTACCTCCAGATGAGTAGCAGGGTTTAGGGTATCTTCTTACCCAATCCATTCCTAGTTATATTGGCCCATGGCCCTAGGAATTTCCAACTCAGTCGGAGTTTCGTCATCTGTACGAGTGATCCTTAGGATGAAACCTTAGATCATTTTATGCATGAGCATCCAATTGATTCGACATTTCGTGAATGTGTGTAAGATCTTTGGGATTGCGGGTTTTTGTCTTGGCAACCAGTGTAAACTAGGTCGAATTACCCTAGTTAACATTTGGGATTCCTATCATATCGACTCAATCATGCCCATACGAATCTTTGTGGTTTAGATTACTTTAGTCAACTCGATATTCTTGTATTGCAACAAGGATGAACCTTCTAAAGGTAATAAACTACATCTAATGGAGAACAATAGTTACAACTGCACCAATACGCGTAAACATGCGATTTATTGCTTCTATGCATCACATGACTCACGATAACCCTATCCTTCCTTGGTAAGGTAAAATGCCTGATAATCTGTACACTAACTTTCCTAGGTCCTACTAGGATTTACATCAATGAATCATGCTTACAACCTTGTAATCTACTTCCGAATCTTGTGCTTTGGCGAACCATGCAACCTTTCCTAAATGCGGTTTCTAATGAATGACGTTATCGCATGATGACTATGCAATATGCAACATTCTCCTAGCTACGAAGTAGTTAATGAAACTCATCCAAAGCTAGTGTTAACTTATTCCATCTTACATGCTATTTACAAGTTCATAAGATCATCTTCGTTCTCTATTATTCACTTTGGGATAATACCTTATGGTGTTAACCTTGCCTCATGAAGTTATTATGAGAAGCATGTTGCCTAATGTGCGGCACCCGCTTATTCCTACCATGTCTAGGACGAAAGAGAATGCATTTATAAATTCCATTTCTTTGCCTAAGTTTAGACCCTTTACTTTGATGATGTACCAAAAGCTACATGCAACAAGCCTTCTAAAGTGGATAACTCGTCCAAATTTATGACATAATTCAATCTTACTTAATGTTTCAAGAAATGCCTTATCACATGTATTTCTTTCCAATTTCCATATGCTTTAAATTTAAGCGAAAAATGAAATTTCCTTTTTTAAGCGCGCCTAATCATTTCCTTATGCGGAATTAACACGGAAGAACCTGGACTTGTGGAGTCGGGGAGATGTCCACTTGCACGTTCGGAGATGAGCCTCCCGCGGTCGCACCTTGTGATCGTTTTGGGGCCATCGTAGTCGTAAATTCGACTTCCGATTTGCCTTTGTGGTCCACGGAGTGACGGCTCTCGGAATACGGCCTTCCGACCTCAGCCTTTATCCTTGTATGCGGGAGGGTTCCTCTTCGGAATGGTGCTTGCGACGAAAGCTTAGGAGTCTTCAAGAAACTCGAATTCGGCACGGTATTTATCCTCGGACGGTTTGCGGCTTAAATCTTCTTGCGGAAATCATTCGATGGATCTTGCGGTGGTCTTTATGGCTCCACCGTCTCCTCTTAGAAGTCCTGGGAAGGGTGTGAAGGGGCTTTCTTGGAAATGGGGGGGAAAGGGGCCTTTTTGGGGTAGGTGGTGGGAAAGGGGGTTATGGAGGCCCCCCTTGGAAGCTTCTAAGAAGCTTCTAAAGAAGCTTCTGCTTCAAAGAAGCACGTGGGGGGGGGAAGAAGTCGTGGATAGCGTGGCAGCGGGATGGTAGCAGCGACGGCAGCCTGGCGGTCTGGGCGGCAGCAGCGACGGTTCATGGCGAGGCTGGCGGACCAGCATGGCGGCTCCTGACGATGGCGGCGCTTCCTCTATCCTTCCTTCTCTCACAGCCTTCCTCTCACACAGTCTCTCCTCTCTCCTCTTAGGCACACCCCCTTGATGAGGGTTGTTTTTATAGGCATGGGGGGTGAGGAAGAGGGTCTCCACCCACGTGGAGAGTTCCCTCATGCACTCTTCACTTGGCCATCCCCCCCTCCACACTCCCTCTCCTCCAGCCATGCATCGGCTGGGGGAAGGGATAATAGTAAAAAAATTTACCTTAATTTAATTAAAATTGTCCCTCCCAAGAGGGTGTTTTCGTGTGGCTTGCGGTTTTGATCTCCCGGTCTTGATTTACCAAAGCGGAGGATCCCATTTCACGCGCGCTGGTCACACATTACACTGTCAATAATTTCAATGCAAGAGATACCTTTTACACAGGGTTTACACGGTATGCGGAAGGTTAATATTTACGGTACGGATACGCGAAAATATTACATTCTCTCCCCCTTAGAAGAATCGAGATGTCCTCATCTCGAGATAAACTGGGGATATTGAAGATTGAGAGAGCTTTCATCCATCCAGGTAGCATCCTCTTCGGGATAATCTTGCCACTGGATGAGGCATTCTCTCAAGGTTCTAGATCTCAACTGTCCCTCCCTGACCGTGGCCAATACCTTGACGGTGTCCCTCGCTGAGCTTGGGGCATTGCTTTCTGAAGTGACCGAGTTCATTGCAGTGGAAACATCGGATGTTTCGGCCATTACCGTGAGTAGGAACAAAGTTGTTGACGTTATTTGTCCTTGCCTTCTTTCTTTGTCCCTGATTGTGGCCTTGAACTCTCTTAACCTGGGGTCTGAATGCTCCTCCGCTTGGGTCGCTATAAGACCAATTCTTAATACTCCTTGGTTTAGCTTGCACTTCCTGAATTATGGGTGCCGCTCGAATGAGTGCATCCTGAAGATCTGATGGTCTCATAGATTCGAGACGGGTATTTACAGGTGGATTTAAGCCTGCGCAAAATTTGGACACCTGCTGTGTCGTGTCCATTCGTGGCGCATACTTCAAGAGTGAGACAAACTTAGAGTAGTATGCGTCAAGCGTGAGTCCTAACTGTTTTAGCTCATAGAACTCATTCATTTTCTGTGTACGATATGCGGGTGGCAAATATCTCCCTTGCACGGCTTGCTTTAACTTCTCCCAGGTAACGGACCCCTCTGAAATCCCTTGATCCCTGCACCATTGTTTCCACCATAGTCTGGCTTCACCGGTGAGTTTTAATTTGGCGAGCATGGCCTGATTGGTTGGTGCAGTGCCAGCGGCTTCGAAGTAGTCCTCCATAGATTCAATCCAAATCTCAGCGTCCGACTGGACGAATCTGCCTCTCCCGTCAAACTCGGGTGACTTTATTTGTTTGAGGAGGAACTTCTTCTCCTGGATCACAGTAGTACTTGATGTAGGGGGCGAATTTGGAACCTGTACCTGGGGTGGTGCCTGGCGTAAAAAGTTTTCTTAACGTTATTATATGATAATTGCCATTAGCTTATCTTTAGTTCAGCTAATTCGTAACTCATGAAGCAACTAGACTTTTTGCAACAACCCTGATGCACAATCGGATAGTGATAAAAAGAAGTCCTTATTTATATTTATATGGCGTAGCCTCATACAACATCTCCAGTCATTACATCTAGTTTGGGGAGAACAACATAGTATTGGATTTGTCTACAGGAACTGTGTAATAGTAGGGTTTTGGGTCATGTATCTTTAGGAATCGATAATTCATCGGAAGTTCGGGATATCCTTTCCGCTGGAAACCATACTTCCCATGGCGGCCCAATACCTTAACTCTATCAGCTGGAATTACACGGGTTACTTCCTCATATACATATGAGTTTAATTCAACTCTACGACCTCGAATATGCAAAGTTGAATTCACATGAGCTTCCACAAAAATGAACAGCTTCACGACTTTCAAATATTCCAACCACTTGATCCTCTTCAGGTTGGTCTGTAGATAAGCGAACCGGTGGGCAGCTATGTAGTAGATTCCTGAAGACCCAGTCCATCTTCGCTCTATATATAGCGGTGATGGGTTATAAATTTGCTCCAAGATGTTCATCATTTCAATTCTCTGCCTATAATGCGGAGAATGCATCGCAGTCATGAACATGATCCGGAACACCAAAAACTTGTTCCACGCCTCGTAATTCTGCAAGACAGTATCGAAGATGAGAAAATGTTTGGACAGGAACAATTTCTTTACTTCACTTCTAATGAAATCTTATGGAAACAATTCCATTATAAGTCGGCTCTGATACCAACTGTAACGTGTCCGCTGGAATCATTCCGGACACGTCTTAGCAGTCCATCGGGAAGGATGTCTAGAAAGCTCCGCCCGGCACTCCCATGGAATGTTACGCGTTTTGCAATCTAGGTCTTCCTGAGTCTGCCACGTAGCGGAAGTATCCTGGCCGTTCCCACTTAGGATCGACCTGAATTGTTTGGTCATTTTACTAACAGCGACTAGCGTCAAACCTGATCGAACTACCTTACGCAGAAACGCCAGGTCTGAAGCGGATTCATGCTGCACTTGGTTCAAGGAGAATGGGAAACGAGAGGGATGCAAGGCTCGACCTCTCTGCCAAAAGGCATAGTCCCATTCCGTTCCCCTAAAACAGCGTGAGTCGGGTAATCGGTAATTCCAAGTCATCGTTCTCACTACCTGTTTCGGTGATGTTGATCATCCTTCTGTTCGTCGAAGACTTTGAGAAAAGTTCCCGGCTAACCGGGACCACCCATCCGTAGGACGGACCCATGGTCCATCCTCCGCACTTTCCTCCGTTTGTTTTAGTTATGTAATTACCTACCACATTAGTTTGACATATACAAACAGCTTCTTTGATTAACCCTGTTATGCACTGGTTCCTTCACGTAATCTTATCACAGGACATAAAGAAAACAATGCCAAACAACTCCTTTATTATCATTATAACCTTTTATCTTTGAAATACAAGGAGTTCCCGCCCGTAGGCGTATTCATAATCCGCCCGAAGGCTATCCAGTAATCCACCAGGGATCACTAATCCAAGTTTCCGCCCGTAGACTAGTATGCGGGCCTCGAGATCCAATCCCGAGTCATGTTAGTCTCTTGTGCAGGGCCGGGAAGGCGAGGGATTTACAGCCAGAGCCCCCTCTGGCACCCAAGCGTCCTCCTGCTCCAAGTAGAACTCAACGGAGAGACCTCTCACGGCGGGTTCGGTCCACGTTCCCGGCGCGGTTCACAACCCCCTTGGTTAGGGTCAGGCAGGCAGTCGGGGGTAACTGAAGCTGCCTCTCAGGCACCAACCTGAAGCTTTAGATATATTTTCATCCTTTAGTTCATTGAGCAAACAATGCAAACAGTCCTTTCTAAACTGTTACAAGCACAATCAATTTCAATGGTCGTTTAGCTGGCAAACTGTTAAGGAGTGACTCCTTTCCTCCGAATGCAATCCGCATTCGTTCCGGAATCAATTGCAACTTGGCAAGATTCCTATCATTCTTGGGTTAGGGTCATACCCTACCAATACTTTAGGTTTTTGTTGTGGTAGATTTCAGCGACCATGTCGCTTTAGTTTATTGTCTGGTCATTTGTTTCAAGGCAAATACCTAACTTTCCTTTTCCTTGGCAATTATTCCCCAAGAAAAGTGAGTAACAGGATGATTACTCATCCTCTTGTAAATTAACTTCTTTCAATAACTTGCCAACCTCATTTCGGGAGATGATGAACTCTCTGGTGGCCAAATCTCAAGTCTATACAAAGTTGCAGCTCTTGCACATGTATTGCATCTATTCCACGGGATCATTCCACCCATTGAATGATGTTTTCCGGGTCACGGGGTTACCTCCAGATGAGTAGCAGGGTTTAGGGTATCTTCTTACCCAATCCATTCCTAGTTATATTGGCCCATGGCCCTAGGAATTTCCAACTCAGTCGGAGTTTCGTCATCTGTACGAGTGATCCTTAGGATGAAACCTTAGATCATTTTATGCATGAGCATCCAATTGATTCGACATTTCGTGAATGTGTGTAAGATCTTTGGGATTGCGGGTTTTTGTCTTGGCAACCAGTGTAAACTAGGACGAATTACCCTAGTTAACATTTGGGATTCCTATCATATCGACTCAATCATGCCCATACGAATCTTTGTGGTTTAGATTACTTTAGTCAACTCGATATTCTTGTATTGCAACAAGGATGAACCTTCTAAAGGTAATAAACTACATCTAATGGAGAACAATAGTTACAACTGCACCAATACGCGTAAACATGCGATTTATTGCTTCTATGCATCACATGACTCACGATAACCCTATCCTTCCTTGGTAAGGTAAAATGCCTGATAATCTGTACACTAACTTTCCTAGGTCCTACTAGGATTTACATCAATGAATCATGCTTACAACCTTGTAATCTACTTCCGAATCTTGTGCTTTGGCGAACCATGCAACCTTTCCTAAATGCGGTTTCTAATGAATGACGTTATCGCATGATGACTATGCAATATGCAACATTCTCCTAGCTACGAAGTAGTTAATGAAACTCATCCAAAGCTAGTGTTAACTTATTCCATCTTACATGCTATTTACAAGTTCATAAGATCATCTTCGTTCTCTATTATTCACTTTGGGATAATACCTTATGGTGTTAACCTTGCCTCATGAAGTTATTATGAGAAGCATGTTGCCTAATGTGCGGCACCCGCTTATTCCTACCATGTCTAGGACGAAAGAGAATGCATTTATAAATTCCATTTCTTTGCCTAAGTTTAGACCCTTTACTTTGATGATGTACCAAAAGCTACATGCAACAAGCCTTCTAAAGTGGATAACTCGTCCAAATTTATGACATAATTCAATCTTACTTAATGTTTCAAGAAATGCCTTATCACATGTATTTCTTTCCAATTTCCATATGCTTTAAATTTAAGCGAAAAATGAAATTTCCTTTTTTAAGCGCGCCTAATCATTTCCTTATGCGGAATTAACACGGAAGAACCTGGACTTGTGGAGTCGGGGAGATGTCCACTTGCACGTTCGGAGATGAGCCTCCCGCGGTCGCACCTTGTGATCGTTTTGGGGCCATCGTAGTCGTAAATTCGACTTCCGATTTTCCTTTGTGGTCCACGGAGTGACGGCTCTCGGAATACGGCCTTCCGACCTCAGCCTTTATCCTTGTATGCGGGAGGGTTCCTCTTCGGAATGGTGCTTGCGACGAAAGCTTAGGAGTCTTCAAGAAACTCGAATTCGACACGGTATTTATCCTCGGACGGTTTGCGGCTTAAATCTTCTTGCGGAAATCATTCGATGGATCTTGCGGTGGTCTTTATGGCTCCACCGTCTCCTCTTAGAAGTCCTGGGAAGGGTGTGAAGGGGCTTTCTTGGAAATGGGGGGGAAAGGGGCCTTTTTGGGGCAGGTGGTGGGAAAGGGGGTTATGGAGGCCCCCCTTGGAAGCTTCTAAGAAGCTTCTAAAGAAGCTTCTGCTTCAAAGAAGCACGTGGGGGGGGGGAAGAAGTCGTGGATAGCGTGGCGGCGGGATGGTAGTAGCGACGGCAGCCTGGCGGTCTGGGCAGCAGCAGCGGCGGTTCGTGGCGAGGCTAGCGGACCAGCACGGCGGCTCCTGACGACGGCAGCGCTTCCTCTATCCTTCCTTCTCTCACAGCCTTCCTCTCACACAGTCTCTCCTCTCTCCTCTTAGGCACACCCCCTTGATGAGGGTTGTTTTTATAGGCATGGGGGGTGAGGAAGAGGGTCTCCACCCACGTGGAGAGTTCCCTCATGCACTCTTCACTTGGCCATCCCCCCCTCCACACTCCCTCTCCTCCAGCCATGCATCGGCTGGGGGAAGGGATAATAGTAAGAAAATTTACCTTAATTTAATTAAAATTGTCCCTCCCAAGAGGGTGTTTTCGTGTGGCTTGCGGTTTTGATCTCCCGGTCTTGATTTACCAAAGCGGAGGATCCCATTTCACGCGCGCTGGTCACACATTACACTGTCAATAATTTCAATGCAAGAGATACCCTTTACACAGGGTTTACACGGTATGCGGAAGGTTAATATTTACGGTACGGATACGCGAAAATATTACATTCTCTCCCCCTTAGAAGAATCGAGATGTCCTCATCTCGAGATAAACTGGGGATATTGAAGATTGAGAGAGCTTTCATCCATCCAGGTAGCATCCTCTTCGGGATAATCTTGCCACTGGACGAGGCATTCTCTCAAGGTTCTAGATCTCAACTGTCCCTCCCTGACCGTGGCCAATACCTTGACGGTGTCCCTCGCTGAGCTTGGGGCATTGCTTTCTGAAGTGACCGAGTTCATTGCAGTGGAAACATCGGATGTTTCGGCCATTACCGTGAGTAGGAACAAAGTTGTTGACGTTATTTGTCCTTGCCTTCTTTCTTTGTCCCTGATTGTGGCCTTGAACTCTCTTAACCTGGGGTCTGAATGCTCCTCCGCTTGGGTCGCTATAAGACCAATTCTTAATACTCCTTGGTTTAGCTTGCACTTCCTGAATTATGGGTGCCGCTCGAATGAGTGCATCCTGAAGATCTGATGGTCTCATAGATTCGAGACGGGTATTTACAGGTGGATTTAAGCCTGCGCAAAATTTGGACACCTACTGTGTCGTGTCCATTCGTGGCGCATACTTCAAGAGTGAGACAAACTTAGAGTAGTATGCGTCAAGCGTGAGTCCTAACTGTTTTAGCTCATAGAACTCATTCATTTTCTGTGTACGATATGCGGGTGGCAAATATCTCCCTTGCACGGCTTGCTTTAACTTCTCCCAGGTAACGGACCCCTCTGAAATCCCTTGATCCCTGCACCATTGTTTCCACCATAGTCTGGCTTCACCGGTGAGTTTTAATTTGGCGAGCATGGCCTGATTGGTTGGTGCAGTGCCAGCGGCTTCGAAGTAGTCCTCCATAGATTCAATCCAAATCTCAGCGTTCGACTGGACGAATCTGCCTCTCCCGTCAAACTCGGGTGGCTTTATTTGTTTGAGGAGGAACTTCTTCTCCTGGATCACAGTAGTACTTGATGTAGGGGGCGAATTTGGAACCTGTACCTAGGGTTGTGCCTGGCGTAAAAAGTTTTCTTAACGTTATTATATGATAATTGCCATTAGCTTATCTTTAGTTCAGCTAATTCGTAACTCATGAAGCAACTAGACTTTTTGCAACAACCCTGATGCACAATCGGATAGTGATAAAAAGAAGTCCTTATTTATATTTATATGGCGTAGCCTCATACAACATCTCCAGTCATTACATCTAGTTTGGGGAGAACAACATAGTATTGGATTTGTCTATAGGAACTGTGTAATAGTAAGGTTTTGGGTCATGTATCTTTAGGAATCGATAATTCATCGGAAGTTCGGGATATCCTTTCCGCTGGAAACCATACTTCCCATGGCGGCCCAATACCTTAACTCTATCAGCTGGAATTACACGGGTTACTTCCTCATATACATATGAGTTTAATTCAACTCTACGACCTCGAATATGCAAAGTTGAATTCACATGAGCTTCCACAAAAATGAACAGCTTCACGACTTTCAAATCTTCCAACCACTTGATCCTCTTCAGGTTGGTCTGTAGATAAGCGAACCGGTGGGCAGCTATGTAGTAGATTCCTGAAGACCCAGTCCATCTTCGCTCTATATATAGCGGTGATGGGTTATAAATTTGCTCCAAGATGTTCATCATTTCAATTCTCTGCCTATAATGCGGAGAATGCATCGCAGTCATGAACATGATCCGGAACACCAAAAACTTGTTCCACGCCTCGTAATTCTGCAAGACAGTATCGAAGATGAGAAAATGTTTGGACAGGAACAATTTCTTTACTTCACTTCTAATGAAATCTTATGGAAACAATTCCATTATAAGTCGGCTCTGATACCAACTGTAACGTGTCCGCTGGAATCATTCCGGACACGTCTTAGCAGTCCATCGGGAAGGATGTCTAGAAAGCTCCGCCCGGCACTCCCATGGAATGTTACGCGTTTTGCAATCTAGGTCTTCCTGAGTCTGCCACGTAGCGGAAGTATCCTGGCCGTTCCCACTTAGGATCGACCTGAATTGTTTGGTCATTTTACTAACAGCGACTAGCGTCAAACCTGATCGAACTACCTTACGCAGAAACACCAGGTCTGAAGCGGATTCATGCTGCACTTGGTTCAAGGAGAATGGGAAACGAGAGGGATGCAAGGCTCGACCTCTCTGTCAAAAGGCATAGTCCCATTCCGTTCCCCTAAAATAGCGTGAGTCGGGTAATCGGTAATTCCAAGTCATCGTTCTCACTACCTGTTTCGGTGATGTTGATCATCCTTCTGTTCGTCGAAGACTTTGAGAAAAGTTCCCGGCTAACCGGGACCACCCATCCGTAGGACGGACCCATGGTCCATCCTTCGCACTTTCCTGGGTTTGTTTTAGTTATGTAAGTACCTACCACATTAGTTTGACATATACAAACAGCTTCTTTGATTAACCCTGTTATGCACTGGTTCCTTCACGTAATCTTATCACAGGACATAAAGAAAACAATGCCAAACAACTCCTTTATTATCATTATAACCTTTTATCTTTGAAATACAAGGAGTTCCCGCCCGTAGGCGTATTCATAATCCGCCCGAAGGCTATCCAGTAATCCACCAGGGATCACTAATCCAAGTTTCCGCCCGTAGACTAGTATGCGGGCCTCGAGATCCAATCCCGAGTCACGTTAGTCTCTTGTGCAGGGCCGGGAAGGCGAGGGATTTACAGCCAGAGCCCCCTCTGGCACCCAAGCGTCCTCCTGCTCCAAGTAGAACTCAACGGAGAGACCTCTCACGGCGGGTTCGGTCCACGTTCCCGGCGCGGTTCACAACCCCCTTGGTTAGGGTCAGGCAGGCAGTCGGGGGTAACTGAAGCTGCCTCTCAGGCACCAACCTGAAGCTTTAGATATATTTTCATCCTTTAGTTCATTGAGCAAACAATGCAAACAGTCCTTTCTAAACTGTTACAAGCACAATCAATTTCAATGGTCGTTTAGCTGGCAAACTGTTAAGGAGTGACTCCTTTCCTCCGAATGCAATCCGCATTCGTTCCGGAATCAATTGCAACTTGGCAAGATTCCTATCATTCTTGGGTTAGGGTCATACCCTACCAATACTTTAGGTTTTTGTTGTGGTAGATTTCAGCGACCATGTCGCTTTAGTTTATTGTCTGGTCATTTGTTTCAAGGCAAATACCTAACTTTCCTTTTCCTTGGCAATTATTCCCCAAGAAAAGTGAGTAACAGGATGATTACTCATCCTCTTGTAAATTAACTTCTTTCAATAACTTGCCAACCTCATTTCGGGAGATGATGAACTCTCTGGTGGCCAAATCTCAAGTCTATACAAAGTTGCAGCTCTTGCACATGTATTGCATCTATTCCACGGGATCATTCCACCCATTGAATGATGTTTTCCGGGTCACGGGGTTACCTCCAGATGAGTAGCAGGGTTTAGGGTATCTTCTTACCCAATCCATTCCTAGTTATATTGGCCCATGGCCCTAGGAATTTCCAACTCAGTCGGAGTTTCGTCATCTGTACGAGTGATCCTTAGGATGAAACCTTAGATCATTTTATGCATGAGCATCCAATTGATTCGACATTTCGTGAATGTGTGTAAGATCTTTGGGATTGCGGGTTTTTGTCTTGGCAACCAGTGTAAACTAGGTCGAATTACCCTAGTTAACATTTGGGATTCCTATCATATCGACTCAATCATGCCCATACGAATCTTTGTGGTTTAGATTACTTTAGTCAACTCGATATTCTTGTATTGCAACAAGGATGAACCTTCTAAAGGTAATAAACTACATCTAATGGAGAACAATAGTTACAACTGCACCAATACGCGTAAACATGCGATTTATTGCTTCTATGCATCACATGACTCACGATAACCCTATCCTTCCTTGGTAAGGTAAAATGCCTGATAATCTGTACACTAACTTTCCTAGGTCCTACTAGGATTTACATCAATGAATCATGCTTACAACCTTGTAATCTACTTCCGAATCTTGTGCTTTGGCGAACCATGCAACCTTTCCTAAATGCGGTTTCTAATGAATGACGTTATCGCATGATGACTATGCAATATGCAACATTCTCCTAGCTACGAAGTAGTTAATGAAACTCATCCAAAGCTAGTGTTAACTTATTCCATCTTACATGCTATTTACAAGTTCATAAGATCATCTTCGTTCTCTATTATTCACTTTGGGATAATACCTTATGGTGTTAACCTTGCCTCATGAAGTTATTATGAGAAGCATGTTGCCTAATGTGCGGCACCCGCTTATTCCTACCATGTCTAGGACGAAAGAGAATGCATTTATAAATTCCATTTCTTTGCCTAAGTTTAGACCCTTTACTTTGATGATGTACCAAAAGCTACATGCAACAAGCCTTCTAAAGTGGATAACTCGTCCAAATTTATGACATAATTCAATCTTACTTAATGTTTCAAGAAATGCCTTATCACATGTATTTCTTTCCAATTTCCATATGCTTTAAATTTAAGCGAAAAATGAAATTTCCTTTTTTAAGCGCGCCTAATCATTTCCTTATGCGGAATTAACACGGAAGAACCTGGACTTGTGGAGTCGGGGAGATGTCCACTTGCACGTTCGGAGATGAGCCTCCCGTGGTCGCACCTTGTGATCGTTTTGGGGCCATCGTAGTCGTAAATTCGACTTCCGATTTGCCTTTGTGGTCCACGGAGTGACGGCTCTCGGAATACGGCCTTCCGACCTCAGCCTTTATCCTTGTATGCGGGAGGGTTCCTCTTCGGAATGGTGCTTGCGACGAAAGCTTAGGAGTCTTCAAGAAACTCGAATTCGGCACGGTATTTATCCTCGGACGGTTTGCGGCTTAAATCTTCTTGCGGAAATCATTCGATGGATCTTGCGGTGGTCTTTATGGCTCCACCGTCTCCTCTTAGAAGTCCTGGGAAGGGTGTGAAGGGGCTTTCTTGGAAATGGGGGGGAAAGGGGCCTTTTTGGGGCAGGTGGTGGGAAAGGGGGTTATGGAGGCCCCCCTTGGAAGCTTCTAAGAAGCTTCTAAAGAAGCTTCTGCTTCAAAGAAGCACGTGGGGGGGGGAAGAAGTCGTGGATAGCGTGGCGGCGGGATGGTAGTAGCGACGGCAGCCTGGCGGTCTGGGCAGCAGCAGCGGCGGTTCGTGGCGAGGCTAGCGGACCAGCACGGCGGCTCCTGACGACGGCAGCGCTTCCTCTATCCTTCCTTCTCTCACAGCCTTCCTCTCACACAGTCTCTCCTCTCTCCTCTTAGGCACACCCCCTTGATGAGGGTTGTTTTTATAGGCATGGGGGGTGAGGAAGAGGGTCTCCACCCACGTGGAGAGTTCCCTCATGCACTCTTCACTTGGCCATCCCCCCCTCCACACTCCCTCTCCTCCAGCCATGCATCGGCTGGGGGAAGGGATAATAGCAAAAAAATTTACCTTAATTTATTTAAAATTGTCCCTCCCAAGAGGGTGTTTTCGTGTGGCTTGCGGTTTTGATCTCCCGGTCTTGATTTACCAAAGCGGAGGATCCCATTTCACGCGCGCTGGTCACACATTACACTGTCAATAATTTCAATGCAAGAGATACCCTTTACACAGGGTTTACACGGTATGCGGAAGGTTAATATTTACGGTACGGATACGCGGAAATATTACACTTGTGGGGAATGTTATCAGAGCATGCAATATATGGCAGACGATGGTTGATATGGGTGATGCAAAGAGTAGCCGAGACCAATCTACCATTATCATCTTGGACCCATAGGTTGATTAGACAACATATTATGCGTACGCCTCTTGCTATATATGCAGGTGGAATGGGTCATAACCTTATGCATTTAGTTTAGGGCTATGAGCCCTGTGTTTTCCTCCTTGGGAAGGAGCTTATTATTGTATATCTGGATTCTTTCAGGGTAGGATGTGTAGGTGCTATTCTGTTTCATTTCATTAGGCCAAGAGGGCCCGTTTTGCGAGGTTTTGAATGTTTTATTTCGTTAGGCCAAGAGGGCCGATCAAGTTTTGTAGTGAAGTACTTTATTTCATTAGGCCAAGAGGGCCAGTTGTCTGTTTAGTGCAGGTGCAGTTAATGGTTTCTTGTTTTAGTTTTGTGCTAGACAGGTTTGAAGAAGAGCTTGGAAGGAGCCTTTTGTTGCGGGGAAACTTCTCGTGGCCCTATCCAGGTGATATCTCTCCTTTATGAGTACCATGGTTTTTATGCTATATATATATTGTGTACTTGTAGGGGATTCTCTTTTCTTGTTGGGGGGCCGGAGATCAAGGCATGAAGTCCCAGGTTTAGGTTCAGTATGTTTGAGGGAGGTCTGAGTAGTTGTTGCCTCCTGTGTAGACATTGTCAGACATTGAAAGACCTATCTTAGCCAGTAGCCCTAGTGACCCTATTCTGCTAGCCTGCTAGGCAGCCATTCTAGGAGTTCTTGTTAGTTGTGAGGCAGTTAGAGAAGCCTGTTAGAAGAGAAATAATGATGATGATCAAAACCCTGAATATCTTGAAGAAAATACCTATATACAAAGGTGTGTAAAAAGGGGTTCTAACCCCTATAAAAATAGAAAAGAAAAGAAATGAAAATTTATAAGTAGTTGATCATCGCCTTGTGAAGGCCTGGTAGGTTCTTGGGGATGAGTCAGACACGGGGCCGATGCCTTGTCTTCCTAGGGGTGGCATCTTGCTAGAAAAGAAGAAAGTAAGGAAGTTTGAAGCTAAAATAAAAGTGAGCGTCAGAAAAGGATTAAGTGTCGCCTTGTGAGAGCTTGGTAGGTTCTTGGGTACCGAGAGAAGACCTGAGGCCGATGCCTTGTTCTCCTTGGGTCACTACGCTCAATTCCCTCCTTTTTACATGCCCGAGTATGAAAATATAAAACCTAAATGAAGAAATGTGCTAAAAGAAGATACTTCTTAATCAGGCTATAGGAGTCCTCGCCTAGTAGGAGCTTCTAGTTGTGTTGTCCTTAGTCAGGTTGGTAGTTCAAACCACCACTTAGGGCGACCTCTTTGATAGTTCTTTTTAGTTTGGCCGTGTTGGAGCAGTCAGTTAGTGACTAGCTTCGGATCTTCTATCTGATTATGCTAGGCCTACTCCTTGTGGATGTCATGCCTTGGCTTTGTCAGGGGGTAGGGTGAGCATTATGCTGGGTTTAGTATGTATCTATTTTGTATCAGCTTGATGCTTCCTTTGGTTGTTTTGTGCAGATCTATTATGGAATTCGACGGGCTGAGACGCCCTATCCCGTGGTCGCCAATGAGAGTGGAGTTTTGATGCCGAGAAGTGCTTAAAAATAGCCAAAAATTACGAATATAAAGGGAAAAATATTCAACGTTGAAGGCGGCTCCAGTTGGGACGATTTTAAGCATCAAGTGCTTTAAAGGCGCCCGAGCGACATTTGTTGATTTTTGATAATTTTTCAGCTTGCCATGCAGGTTGTTAGGAGTTATCGGCCAATGCGGGATGTCAAGGCGGACGTGCAGAAATTTACAGCACTCGATTTGGACACCGGACGGGGAAATGGCCAATAAGTGGGCAAGATTTGAAGGGGTGGATCAAAGTTTGGGCCAAATGGACAAGTGACCCTTGGGAGCCCAAAGTGAAAATGCCACATGAAATGTAGGAGCAAATCGTGGAGAGAGAATGGATGACAAAAAACGTGGGGAGATGGCACCTGTATGCGCCCGAAATTTGTGCCCAATCCTTGATGATGCATTCCCCAACCTGCAAACAACCCCCCCAATGATTATGGGCCTTGATTCCCTCCTGGATGCTGACTCTATCGCCGCCTCTCACCCGTCAAATGATGGCCTGGATGGAGATCTCTGATTTTAGTCTTTCTCTCTCCTCCCTCTCTCTCCCTTAAGGGGCTAATCTTGTGTGGAAGAAGGTAATGAAGAATGGTGGAGGAAAGCTTGTCCGGATGAGCCCGGATTGCTTCCGGATAGATGAGGACATGAAGAGTGCTATTCTTGAAGATGCTGAGCATTAAATGCATGCTGGAAATCAGTCCCGTAATCAAGACTAAGAAACCGAGACCTGAAAATAAGCAGTAATGCTATTTTTATGAAGAAAAATGATCTTTTTATGCTATTTGCTTCATGAAACTTTGTTCATATGGGATGAAAGTTCATTATGATATTGTTTTCTATGAGTTTCAACTGTTTGCAACCTGAAAATCAGAAAATATAAGGCTACATGGCCGGAATTAGTGTTAAAATACATGAAAAACACGTGTTTTAAGGGTAAAATTAGGGTTTTTGCTATATAAATGAGAAATATGATATGTCACACCAACTAAATCTGAGTTTTTTCTGTCAATGAGCCTAAGGGCCACAGCCCACAATCAATTTTCATTTTTAGTCATTTTTTATTAAAGAAAAATAGAGAAAAATGCCTAAAAATGGAAAAAAAAGGGTTTAAAATTAGGGAAAAATAGGAAATGGGCTGAGGAAAATTTGGGGAAATTATATCTATGTTTGTGCAATGTATAACGATGTCAAAGCATGGGGTTGGCCTCGGTTTGTCCCCATTTCTATGTTTTGTGCGTATTTATTGTTCTTTTAAAAGGGAAAAATACATAGAAACCCTATCTAACTGATCAATGATATAAAATGCTAAGAGTTGGATGAAAAGGGGCTGAAACATTGAAAGATAAAGAAAGGATTTGATTTATGCATTACACTTGGCATATAGGAAACGGTTTAAATAAAGAGGATGGTAGCATGAGCATATGGCTCGGTGCCTCCTTTCAATGCAGCAGGCGCTAGTAAAATTCATGGAAAGAATACTTTATGCACCATGCACGATGCTGATCTTTCTTTTGTCTGAGCACATAGCCATACACAATTTGCATTAAGCATAACAATTAAAAGGTATCAAAAAAACCTCCTGGATGCATGGCACCTGTCTTCCTTAGGTTGAGACCAATGATGAGCGTGAGAAATGTCCTAAGCTGTAGGTTAGTCGTTGGGTCCTAAGGGGAAATTGTAGCGAGGAATGGTACATCTTGGAACGTAAAATATTGGTACCTTGAGAGGATTTTGTGCTCGTATGTGTTATATGTCTAGCAGCGCATCAAGGGGCCAATCCCTGCGATGTAGGAGAGCTGCAGTGGGGCCGCGGTGTTTCTACCGAGTGGTTGCCTCCATGTGTGTGGTCGTGGCATTGCCAATGTGTAAGGGTTCTCCCTTTGAGGAGTTTAAGGAAAATGTTGGACTATAAAATATAAACGCATGAATTAAGCTTTAGGGCAGTTTGTCCTTTAGCATTAGATTGACGCTCCTGGTCCGCGAGGCCATGAGGGTGTTTGTATGTCATGAGCATGAGGTCCGGCTAGTGCTATAGCCAGTGCCGGCCCATTTCAGGTCCCATCAAATGTCTAATTTGTTGTCTACAATCAAGTACTTATCCCTCTCCATCTTGATTGTCATGTAAACCCACTATTAACTCCATGATACATGCAAAGCAATCTCATAGGCATATGTAAGAGATAGGCACCACCAGAATTTCCATAAGTTTTCAACTATTGGACATAGAGTGGACACACAACCACATGACTTCCATCCCCTCTAGACTTGTACATTCTCCCTCATGTACCACTTATCTTACACTGCATCATGATCACAATTTTTTGCTGCATCTTCATTTAAATCTTCATATGGCCTATCTTCTGAGTAGTTCTATTCTCATCATCTTCTTATTTGTAGGTGGAAGAATCTCTCCCCTTAAATAGTTTGATCTATTTTCTAGCTATGGGTTGAAAGACTAGAGAGATAGGAAAGAGGTGAGAGAATCCATGGAACCCTAGAGAAGGAGATGGTATGAAGAAAAATGGTATTGTTTCTCAAACTCACTAAAATAACACCTCTTTTGAGTTTCTTACAAAAATGTTTCATACCCTTAGTAAATATCCTTGTAGAAAGTCACATGCTTGCCCCTTTTTATCAAAGCATCCAATTTAATACTAAGTGAACTATCCTTTGTAAAAAAATACATATAGTAAATGTGGATTTTTTATTCTTTGATGCGACTTAAGATACATGTGTGTTATTTGTGACGATATTGGTATCTTGACGAGAGAAATGTCTTGAGTGGCAAATTACCTTGTATATAGTATTTCTAATTTGGTATTAAGGGTTATGATGCCTAAGTCACTTTAATGTACATGATGTTACTGAGTTTGGATTGATAAGAATATAACATCTTATTCACTCATCAATAAGATGTTATAGGGATTTTCATGGGTGTGGATATAGCTCTCTAAGCACCACAAAAACTTGAGCAAGAGAGGCTATGACTACTCTCAAAGATCAAAGAAACTAGCAAAGAAACATTCAAAAGCTCTCTTCTTACACACAAAACCATGAACCACTACTTTTAACAAAGTTTAATGGAAATTCAATCCTCACACACACTCTATCATAAAATTAGACGTGAAGAAGGGAAAGAGAGATACATAGAATGAGAGAGAGAAAAGAAGCATGCTAGGAAAAGTAGTTATAGGCATCCAATTGCAACCACCTTACAACCACCTTTCTCACACAACTCTTGAAATCCCTTTTTATTAACTATTTATATAAAATAAAAATTAAAAGCTATTCTTTTACTAAGGTTTATGAAAAGAACTAATATGGATGTGCAATGGAAGGAAGATGGCATAAGATACATTACAACATATAGGTCCAATACTGACGTTTGAAATGACATAATTATTCATGCAAAGATCTTTTCCCTTGTCACTCTAAAAACATTGATACATGTATCTCTACCAAATTTTTGCCATTTTCATCAGTATTATCATTGCTATATATAATAATGTTTATATTGATGAAAATAATGAGTATAACAATGCTAATGTTGACACATATATTGATGTAAATAACAATGGTTGTAGGTTTTATTTTCTAGTGTAAATAGAAAAGATTGTAGGTTTACTTTCTAATGTAACTAGCGATGGTTACAAATAAAAATATTTGCATGGTAGGGCATGCACTCTTGCCACCCTTATTGCCATATGAGTTGAATAATGTTCTATAACTCATTTACAAATGGATTATACAATTGTTATCCAAAAATCATACATCATGATTTGCCAAGAAGAAGGAATCTATTGATTGAATTTCCAAAAAGGTACAATAACAAGATGATCTTCCATAGTACTACACTTAATAATAGGGATGAGAATCAAAACATGGAAAATTATCCATAAAAGTTGCTAGATGTGAGCTGCATACAATGAAGGAGAAATGTATCCCAAGAAAGCTACATAGAATCAATGGAAAGAGTATCATCATAGAATCTTCTAGCCTTGCCATATCATCATAGAATCTTCTAGAAGATATGCCACATCATTGTTTGTATCATCGATAATGTCATCATGAAACATTCTATAAGATATTTAGCCATGATCCAATACCTATAAAAGGAGGGGCTTGCCATAGAGCTCCTGAGTCTTGCCAATGCCAGTCTTGGGATGTCAAGGAGTCAAGACCTCCAAATAAGTAACTTTGAGTCCCAATTCTAGTTCTTGTCTAGTCATGGTATCTAGCCTTGTTTTGTCTTCCATTATACTCCTTTTGTCTTGTCACCTTGTAATTTCATAGTATGAGATCTTGTCTAGTACTATCTTTATCTTGTTCATCCCTATCAAGGGAGATCTTGTAATTCTGATATCTTGTATCCATACCTATTGTCCCAAATTCTGGGATCCTTCATATCCTATAGAGTCTTATTGTCTATACCTACGATCCCAGATTGTGGGATTTTCTATATCTTGTTATCATTGTACCTTGTGCCCTTATGTGGGATTATCTTGAAATCAAAAATCTTGTAATAAATCTCACATCTAGTCTAGTCTCTCAAGAAAAATCTGGCACTCCCATAATAGTTTGGCAAGACAACCAGAGATCGTGCTTAGAGCCATACTAGGTCATAGACAAGCCATAGGGGTAGACATGCCTGTATGATTTTTTTGTTTTGTTTGTGCACCCCATAGTGATTTCTTTTACACAAATGCACCAAAAGAACAGAAAGACTGACTTTGAACCCTGCACACAAAGCATGAGCACTGACTGTACATAAGTTGAGGATTGTTTTCAATAACAAGGAACACACTTAGACATAATAACTCAAAGGAACCCACAGTAGGAGGAGACCCCAAAACATAGTCAGGTGCCTCAGAGCCCCATTCATAGGACCTTCGAAGATGGCGACAAGACTAAAAGGACAATAAGATTGAGGGCAAAGTGCTATCAAAGTTGCTTGGACTGATCGACAACCTGGTGGAGCGGGAAGCAGGAACAATGTCAGGAGAAAACACAGACCAAGGAAACGATGAGCTAGACTTGGGTGAATTTCCGGTTGTGGTTCACGACATGGTCCAAGAGTATGAAATCCAAACTAGGATGGTAATCCACGATAAGCTAGTAGAGGAGGTAGTGGAAAGCCTAGAGGAAGAGAGGAAAGAGGTTAAGAAAGCAATGTAGGGCATAATTGCCTACAACCACTAATAGAGGGCTAGGAATTTGCAGTAGGAAATAGATGTGCACGAAGCTTGACATGTGCTAGCATTAGCCGGTAGAAGCAAAGCAGGACCAAACGCCAAGAGGGAAAGGGCATGAATCTTGACACGTGCTAGCATTAGCCGGTAGAAGCAAAGAAGGACCAAATGCCAAGAGGGAAAGGGCACTCTAGACACCTCATGTCGAGTGAGCTTGTGACCAAGCAGCTCATGGATCCAGAGAGGGAATGCTTACAAGATCCAGAGAAGGAATGCTTACAGGATCTAGAGAGGAGTTATGTGGATGGAGTGCGATTGCTCCTGCTTGGAGCACATGGGAGCAATAGATTACGAACACGCAAGGATAGCCCAACAGTAGCCCAACAGCTAGCACTTTCCTTGCTTAGGATGGATGCACCCACCGAGATATGACCACCAAGGGAGACTCCCTCCTCTAGTGAGGATTGCAAGTTTAATTTCGAATCGGAGGTCAGTATGGAGAGTGACCCAAAGATACCCCAACCTCTTGGGACCAAATGCAATAAGGGGGACCTACCATTCCACTTGAGGGGCAGATGATTGAAGGAAGAAAGGAGAGACAAATGAAGGAATTGGAGGCAGAGCAATAGAAGAAAACACAAGTCCTACCAAAACATTTCACAAAGTTTAAGAAAGGTGATAGGGTAGTGATCCTGTTGGGGGCACAAAGAAAAGGATAGACAACTAAGCTAATCAAGGGATCTGCCAATGTCAAGGAAGTCAACTTGGTAGGGGAAGGCGAGAAGCCTTAACTTGTGTTTATAGCTCATGACCTGATTGAGAGGGACAACATGGGAGTGGATCCTAGAGTGGTGACACTGGCCCGTGATGCGGTGTCTGTAAAATAATGACTATACCCTATGAATCCGAAACATGCCCAAGCTATGAAGGAGGAAATCGATAAGCTAATGAGGGCAAGATTCATCTACGAAATAGAACACACGGACTGGGTATCACCAATCGTGATAGTCATGAAGAAGAATGGGAAGATCTGAGTGTGCCTAAACTATAAGAAGGTTAATGCTAAAACAAAAAGGGATATGCTTAGATGAGAGCTAAAGGCATTTGTAGATACCTATGCGTGCACTCTAGCTGGGCAGAATACTTGGAGAAGCTGCAAGTAGTCTTTGAACGATGCCGGTTTTACAACCTGTCATTGAACCTCTTCAAGTGCCAGTTATGGGTCAAGCATGGATGATTCCTAGGGCACGTGGTATCCAAGAACGGCATAGCCACTAACTTTTTAAAAGTCAGGGTCATTGTTGACTTGCCACCATCCAAGGATTATAAGGGAGTTCAGTGTTTTGTAGGCCACACCGGATACTTTTGGCGCTTCCTTTTGAATTACACATTGGTTGCAAGACAACTATATAAGCTGTTGATTGTGTTTGAGTGGACTGATGAGTGCCAGTGAGCATATGAGGAATTGAAGAATGATCTTACAACTGCACCAAACTTATGAGACCCAGACTAGAACACCTTCCATGTGCATTTAGACGCGTCAAAATTCACTATTGGAGCTGTCTTGTGCGAGCTTGTGAACATAACTTGGATTACCCCATGAATTTTTCTAGTAGGTAGCTCATTGATACGGAGATGAATTAATCCAGCACAAAAAGGGAGAGATTGGCCCACGGGGGATTCACTGGTAGTAATAAGGAGATGTCACGTGCGTGCATGAAATATATGAAAATACCCCTTCTCTACCCCCTATTTATAGGACCTTACCTTATAAAATGTACATTCCTTCCCTTAAATAACCCCCCTCCCTTACACTCATGTGGTCCCATACGGTAAACCCTAGTGGACCCCCCGGGGATTTGCCATAGTATTCACTGTAAAGAAGTTTCGACACTACCTCCTAGCCACGACTTTCACCTTTTTTGTAGATCATCAAGCCTTGCTATATCTTGTAAATAAACCTTGCGCTACTGGATGCATTGCTAGATGGTTGCTTCTTCTTCTATAACTTGACTTCTCTCTGGTGGTAGGCAAGGGCAAGAAGCACTACATGGTTGATCACATGTCCCGAATACCCATAGGAGAAGCCACTCAACAAGGCATTCCTGACGATTTGCGAGACACTCACCTCTTTGTCCTGTCTAGTGAGAAAGGTTTTTTAAAAGCCGATCTAACCTTGTACTAGACGGATGATATAGTCCAGGTACTAGAGCACCATCTACCCAAGAGACCAATCGAGAAGGCTAGGCTTAGGCGCCTCATCCTAAAAATCCAACCTTACCAATTGATAGCCAGCCAACTTTATAGGTTAGGGAAATACGGGTTGCTACAACGATGCATGTGCGAGCACGAGATGCATGATGTGTTAAGTGAAGCACATGGTGGGATTGGTAGAGGGCACTTCAACGGGGATACGACAGCCAATAAGGTGCTGCAATCTCAACTGTGGTGGCCCATCCTATTCTGCGATGCTGGTAAGTTTGTAAAGAATTGCAATGAGTGCCAAAGGAGTAAAGTTCCTGACAAAAGGATAAGATAGAGTTGACCCCGGTCATTGCACGAAAACCCTTTGAGAAATGGGAAATCGGCTTCATTCGACCCATCAGTTCTGCTACACAATACTGACAGGCTAGATACATCATTGTAGCAACTGACTATCTTAAGAAATGGGCCAAAGCATGAGCCACTAGAAAGAACGATGCTAGGACCACAACAAATTTCTTGTGGGAGTAGGTTATCTCATGATTTTGTTGCCCGATCAAACTAGTAAGCAACCAAGGCACTCACTTCATCAATGAGGTGATTGCCCACCTGCTCTCAACCTTCTTAATCATCCACAAGAAATACTCACTCTACTACCCTCAAGCTAATGGCCAAGCAGCATCCATGAACAAGACCTTAGTCAATGTCCTTATGAAGGTAGTTTCCACCTCACGAAGTGACTAGGACAACAAACTTATGGAAGCACTATGGGCCTATCGGATAGCCTATAAAATGACTGTAGGATAGACACCCTTTAGGAACCTATGGGAATGAGGTTATCCTGCCATTAGAATTATTTGTCCCAAGCTTGCGAATAGCAGTATAGGAGAGATCGGAAGGGAAGGAAGCTTGGACCGACCGTCTCATGGAATTGGAACAATTCTCTGAGACTTAGCTCATAGCCACCCATGCCTTAATTTGTGAGAGAGCATGACGGAAGATGTGGTTCAACAAGCACATCAAAGAACACAACTTTGAGTACGAAGATCTTGTTTTTCTGTTCTCGGTAAAGGGTGACAAGTAAAAAATGAAATTTCGAGGATTAGGACCTTTCTGAGTGTGCACCATTAGTAGGATAGGCAACATAGAACTTGAAACCTTGAAGGTGAGGGCATAGGATTCTTTAATGGAAGTCACATGAAGAAGTAGTACCCTCCTACACATCCACTTCATGAGCCCCCTATGCTAGAAGCCCTTGTCAATGTCCATGTTCTCACTATCACTAAACCAGAGGATGAGGATGAGGAGGTAGTAGCACCAGCATACCTGTGCATCACGACCACCGCTTGGTACATGCACGCATTTGATGCCTTGATCGATGAGGGAGCAAGCTTCAATTTCTTGACTTACACTCATTGGACCCTCATTGGTCAGCCACACTTAGAGTCCACCAACACTAAAATCAGCCCATTCGAGGGCAAGTCATATGCACTCCTAGGAAAGTGTAAGATCGCACTCTCTATCGAGTCTGAGAGTCTACCAATCATCTTCTATGTATTGCTAAATACGAAGGATGCACGTCAAGAATCACTATTAGGATACACTTTCAAGAAGCAAGCACACTGCAACGTGGACTACAATCTGTAGCGTATTCATCTTTCCATTGGAAACATTTTGTTGAGATGGCAAGCTCAACACGTGCGGACATTGATGATGGACTGCATGGCTAGATGGGTTCGCACATCTATACTTAGCATGTTGGTGGTCATTATGATACTCACATGGGCACTGACTTATCACTTATTATAATTAGTTTGTTACACCTACCTACAGCTGGCAAAGACATAGCGCCAGTCGATTAGTGTAGTCGGTTATGCACTATTTGACTTAGTAGGCCACTTTCCTTTATGTTGTATCTTATCTATACTTTGTGTACATTGTATAGTGTGTGGGAGAAGAAGAAGAAATCAGCAAGAAAACGTTTTGGCCCCCATCTCTCTTCTTGTGTTCTTGAGTGAGCTTCCTCTTGTGTATACAATGTGTGCTTGGCAGCAGCTCAAGCAAGTCTCCCCACCACGCGATTCTTGACATGGTATCAGAGTCGTGCCATTGAAAGAGGCTGATTTCGAAGGCTGAAGTGAAGGAGAAGAAGCAAGGTTCGAGCAAGAAAGCAACGGGTAAGAAGCTCTCCCATTCTTCCGCTCTCTCTCTTGGATAGTGCCTGTAGAGGCACCGGAAGCAGGGTCGAGCAAAAATCTCTGATTGCTGTGAGATTTGTTGTGCAAGCAGATCACTGTATATTCTGTAGAAAAGCCCTTTATGGCTTGACCGTAGTTATTTTGGGCATCTGAGGCCGTTTCAGGCCCCGTTTTAGAGCCGCAAGGTTGCGGACAACAGGTTTAGGGTACACTGTGATTTCGACTGTTTTGATTGAAAGTGGGTGCACACGTTACAGATTTCAAATCTATAATTTTTGAGGTGTTTGCAGGAACCAAACATAAGGTTTATCTGCAAACATGTTATAGATTACATGTACTATTGAGCAATCAGTGAAAAAGGTTGCTTGGCGTAGTGCTGTGCACGTGTTGTGAAAGATTATAGAAGACTAGCTTGCTGTGATGTATCCTTGTTTGTGATAATGGTAGAGAACAGTGGAAATCCCATTATTGAGAAGCTTGACAAGAACAACTACCCTTCATGGAAGTTCCGTGTGATGAACTTCCTCATAGGAAAGGGCCTTTATGAATTTGTTTCAGGTGAAGAAAAGGAGCCAGACCTGGGTATCCCTCCGATTGTACATGAGTTAAAAGCATGGAAAGAGTGGAATGCGAAAGACAAAAAGGTGATGTACTAGCCGTCTGCAGTTATTAATAATACTATGCTAGGATATATCAGAAATGCAGAAACTTCACATGCAGCTTGGATAATTTTTGAGAGCATGTTTTCAGTAAATATAAAGGCACGATGTCGTACTGCTGCGCATCCGAGGTGTGGAATCCACCACAAAGTTGTGTGTGTGACATTTATTACTTTGTACATATTTAGTTGTTGTGTTTGTATTTTGTTTTGCGTGGGCAGTATGGTGGAGGTGGGATCTTTGTTCCAATGCTGACACTAGTGATGTGATTTGATCAAAAGTCTTCTACAGTTCTTTCTAAATGTATGATCATGGGAAGTGCTGCTACATCTCTCTTGTACAATTTTGGGCTTTTTTCTCCAATTATTGATTATGATGTTGCTCTGATTTTCCAACCTGCAATATTGATGTTGGGAATCAGCATTGGGGTGGTCTTCAATGTGATATTTCCAAATTGGATAGTCACTATTCTGCTCTTAGTGCTTTTCACTGGGAATTCATTGAAAACATTCTTCAATGGAATCTCTTTATGGAAGAAGGAGACACTTGAAAAGAGGGTGGTTAAGGAAGAAAAGACTTGGTGTGCGTCTTGTGAAGCAGGTCTTGAAAATGGAGACTATGAGGCTTTGCCTGCAGACTTCACTAGTTTTTTTTAAACATTCATTCCCAAAAGTGAAGTGGACCAGTATTGCAGCGCTATTGTTTTTGTTCTAGTGAACACTTCCTCTTCGGTTTCTGTGTGCTTTTTCTGGCCTTTTAGATGACATGGGGCTATTGTGGGAAGGAAGCTTTTCTAGAAAAAGAAGGAGTTTTTTGAATCGGGGGAGAGAGGGAAAATAGATGAAGGAGGAAAGAAAATAGACAAGGGGAAGTAAAGGAGCGAGGCTAATTGGGGGGGGGAAAGCAGAACAGGGCAGACGGAGAAAGGACACGCATGCTGCTATGACAGAGGAATGACGAGTTTGAAAGACAAAACCTTGGAAGGAGTCGACATAAAGCAAAAAAAAGACGACATAGAAGACGTTGATGGTGAGCTCGGAGATCGTGATTACATCATTGAAAAAGATGTTGCTGTCTCTGAGGGTGACAAACAATATTGACAGATTGGGAGGTGAACTCTGAAGACGAAGCAGAAGGACGGGATGCAGATCAAACGCGAAAGCCATGAAGACGAAGGTCAGTCGACACAAGACAATACAAAACAAAGGAGGAGGATGATGCAGAAGAAAGCAAAGGGCTGCTCCAACGACGGTTTTATGCTTGTCTGTTACAATCTGCTGACGATGCGTTTCTGAATTAAGGAATCTCTATCACCAAAACTGAGCAATTTCTTCGGAGTGTTGGATGATCTTCATTAACCTCCATAACATCGGTTTATGATGCTGACAACTGGCCTCGCATCATCGCATTATATCCTTAGCATAAGAGTCAACTGAAGCTTTCCCATGAAATTTTCAAGGCTTCTTAGAGCTGGCGGAATGAAATCTTGCTTTGGGTACTTTCAAGGATTGCACGCTGAAAATTCTGGATCAAGACATAGCCATCATATCAGATTTGAGGCAGGAGCAACAAGCTCGGGTATACATCTCGGCAAAGGAAACAAGCCATCATCTACATGAAAGGAGACTTCCGCTTCTGATGCGATAAAAAGCTAGCGTACAAAAGATTGCCTGCTCCAGCACTGTGCGTACGCCCGTAAAGATTCAAAAGCTGTTCTTCTTACCAAGAGCTCCTGTATTGGCTCGCAGATCGTATTCAGATGTCATCACAGTGGAGGACAGTGGGAGTGTTGATGAAGATGAGGGCCACATACTCCCTTCTCACAGCCTTTTCCAGTGGAAAGCCAGTCCTCTGCACTCGGATGTTGCTCTAGGGAATGCACTCATCAATATGTACAGCAAAGCTAACAGCCTAGAGGATGAAGAAAGGACCTTCCATTTGATGTCCACTCTGGATGTTATATCTTGGAACTCTATGATTACTGCATGTACCCGGCACGGGCAGGAAATTATGGCTCTTGATTACTTTGAACAAATGCAAGTAAGAGGAGTTGAACCTGATCACGTTACATTTTATATACCCAGAGTGGTCGAAGAAAGCAGGCCTTCCAACTGTTTCAAGATATGCAAAGAGACAGTATTTTAACCAGTTCATGTACCTTTCTTACCATCCTTGATGCGTGTCGAAGCAAAGAAACTCTTAGTGAGGGAAAAACATCTACACATACAAATTGTTGGTAACAGATTTGAATCAGAGTTGGTAGTAAGTAATGCTCTGATTAATACGTATGGCAAGTGCTGTAGCCCAAATGATGCAAGGATGTGGTTTTATACCATGCCTGAACGGAATGATGTATCCTGGAACTCTTTGATCACTGCATTAGCTGATATTGAGCTCGTGGAAGGTGGCAGGAAAGAAGAGAAAGCGAAGCAACAACAGTTTTGATGAAAGATCGTCTTCTCGGGTCATCTTAGTCTCAATGGTTTGGAAGCAGCTATGCAATAGAGCTACAAAGATTGGAGAAGGAGCGCTGAGACTGCACTCCTGAACGAGTGATGTATTGTCATCATCCAACAGCTAGGTAGATGTCGTGGATGCGTTTACAAGTGCAGTTCATTGAGAATATGATCCTAAGATATGTGAAGTCCAAGGCTGACTGGTGGACGAAAGTTGCACATTACAATAGGGAAAGAATACGTTGTGGTGCTACAGTAAATAAAACTGTGTGCAGGAAAAATCTGGAAGACTAACTTGACTCTGGTTGGAAGCTGAATATATATAGATAGAATTGATGGAAATGCTTCCTCTATGCTCACACAATATGACATTGAAGATGTTCAAGAACACTGTAGACTCTTAAAACAGTTTCATAACAGGAAATTGTCTTCCTCTATGGAAGATTTTGCCTTTCTCTCAGTTTTCAATGATGTAATGGGAAAGACTTCTTCTCTGCTAAGAAGTTACTATCAGTTCCAGAGTTTATTGTTATGTTACTACAGAAAATGATAAAGGTGTTGGTTGGCTTGAATTTCAAGGATTTTGTGACCCTTCTCTCAGTTTTTCAGTGTTAAAGCAAACCTTCGAAAAGAAAGTGAAGTCCATTTGTTTAAAGTCTATGATGCAGATGGAGAGGGGAAAATGACTCGTGAAGACATTTTGGAAGTTCTCTATGACTTATCAAGCTTTTTCCTTTCCGAAGAACTAGGCCAACAAGTCTGTTTGCCACATTCAAGAGACTAAAGGCTTGAACAAATTGATTATAGGGTCATTTTCTGACATTGCATTCACAAATTGAATCTTGATCTTGTTTGATTGATCTTCTATCTTGGACCAATAACCTCTGTGGTTGCGACATTGCTTTCACAAACCCTTCGACATCTTTGGTGAACCCGACGTGAAAGCGTCGCAGAAATTTCAGGATGGGAGATACTTCAGCCTCTATTTCAGCTTCCTCTACAACTCCAGCTGCGTCTACTTCAGCTCCATCAATGACTGCTGCGTCAAGTACTTCAACGGAGGATCTAAAACAGATTTTGCAGAATATGTCCATGTATATGCAGCTCCAAAATCAGCAAACACAAATGTATATGCAGCAGCAACAACAATTGCATCAACAACAGTTGTCTCAGCAAAGGCAACTCTATTCGGAGCAGGAAAATGCAAACAGCGCGACTAAGGCTATTGAAGCAGTTGAGAGTGAGAAGAAGCTATTTGACGGGCGTAATGTTTCAGCATATTTGAAGACATATGAGATCAAGATGGGGTTCTTTGGAGTTCCTGCTGGACTTATGAGTAAGTACTTCCTTCGTCTTGTCACACCTGCTTTGAGGACAAAGGTGACTGATCTTTTTATTCAAAACACACATTGGCAAGATTTTAAGAAGGCTCTTAAAGAAGAATATTTCCTTGAGGACTTTGGTATGGCTACTCGACGGTCATTCCGAGAGTGGGTCTACATGCCAAACAAAGGTCTTGTTGCTTCGGAGTTGATTCGAGAATTTGAAGAGAGGTATAGTCAGCTTGATGCCATTGAACAAAGAGCATTGGATGTTGAAAAAGTTGAGCTTTTCTTGCAAGCTGCAGATCCTGCTTTTCAAGAAGAATTGGGTGAGCTTCTTGAAGATCGCACAAAGCCTATGGGTCTTAAAACTGATTGGCAGGATGCTCAGGATGCAGTCTCGACTTTGACCAAGAGGAGGATATGGAAGACTCGCCTACAGAATGGTTCCATGACACCTACGCCATCATCTGCTCCTATGCCTACTTCTATCCCTGTTATTTCTTCTCCTCCTCAGCTAGTTTCTTGGCCTATGCCAGTGCCTACTGTTTCTACTCCACCTATTCCTCCTGTTCCACGACCGATGCCTACGCCTTCTGCTCCAAAACCATCCGCTCCATCGGTGCCTACTTCTCTTGATGACATAATCAAAGGTATCACAGATTTGACACTTGAGTCAGTCAAAGCGGAGTTGGTGGGTAAGTTGAAGGAGCAGTTTACTTCGACTATGCCTACTACTTCTTCTAGTGCTCCTACTGCACCTAGGAGTGCTCCTAGTGCTCCTAGGAGAGATCGAAGATGTATTTGGTGTGATAGTACGGAGCATCAGCATTGCAGGGATTGTGACTCTTTCCAGGATGCAAGGAGGCAGAATTTGGTATATTGGGGGCAAGATGGTAAGATTTGGTTGACTGAGACAGGAGCTCCACTTGCTACCAACTTTGGTAAAGGTGGAATGAAGAAGTTAGTGGAGGACATGGCTGCCCGTACTTCTTATGTGACGGCTAGAGGTGATGCTTCTGCATATGGAGTACAGATTGAGAAGGGATCAGAGACTCAGTCCGCACTATGGACTTATGCTATGGAGACTGCAAACAAGGGAAAAATTCAGCAAACTGTTTTGACTAGCGCAGGCTCTAGCATCAGATCAGAGACAGGTTGGGACTCGCCTGTTGACAGGTATTCTATTTATGCTTATTTGGCTAAATCTCATGGTACAGATGTATTTGTTGAGGAGAAGCGTAAGAGGGATGAAGAAAATCCAAGTGCAGCTAAGAAGACTAGAGGGGGTGAGTTTGTTACTCCACCTACTACAGAACCGTCTTCACGATCAGGGCCAGATCGACAGATGGAGGATGCTCAAAAGAGGGAAAAGAGGCAAGAGCCTAGAGAGAGAAAGCAGCCAGGATTCAGATTGATGTCCGATATTGAGACATCTACAGACATGAAGAAAATCTTTAATGATAAGATACTTGGCAGTGAGGTGACTTTCACTATTTCTGAGATTTTGGGCATCTCGAAAAGAGAGTTTCAGGATCAGTTTCAGGAGGTCCTGAAGAGGAAAAGACATGCATTGTCTACCACTGATGCACAGGGAGTTTTGATTGGAGAGTTGGATGAGGATGATGATGAGGTTATGGTTGATAATGCTTCTGTTTTGCCGCAGGTCGAGAAGAGGGTTCAGCCTATGCATTATGCTGAAATTGATGAGCCTGTTTTGATACCGCGTAGTCACTTTTCGCGGAGCCATTGGGCTAGGGCAACTACAGAGACGATGGTAAAGGTTGGAGAGAAACAGGTGCCTTGTGTTGCATTGGTTGATCATGGTTCAGAGATTAATCTCATTGTTCGTGGAGTTTATGAGAGTAACAGATGGCCTATGGATGTAGAGCATGGGTGGCGTATGAGAGCCGCCAATAACACTGCAGGTGATTTATATGCTGCTTGCCCTAGTGTCAGGGTTTCTATTGGTGATGTAGAGGAGGATTTTCATTTCTTTGTGCAGGATTCACGCTCGTATCCCATAATTCTTGGACAGCCATTCATTACAGAGATGCGCATGGAGACAAAGGTCATGGATGATGGATCTGCTTATGCACGGATTCGCAGTAAAGATGGTATGAGAGCAGTTCAGTTTATGACTGTATGTGTGAATCATGTTAGAAACAGAGATACTCTGAGAGATGCACCCTTGCCCACTGTGAGGGATTCGGGTTTTCATTAGGTACCACCGTTTCGCGAGACGACGGTGGTACAGAGGAGAGGAGATTGGAGTTCTCGCCTCTTGGCAGCAGTGTTTTCTCCTCCGGTTATGTTGGGATTTCAGCAAACTGTTCAATGAGTTATCAGAAGACTTCTAGATTGTCTAGAGCTGCCAGGCAGTATATATGCAGGAAGGAGAAAAATTTGAAAAATGCAGGAATTTTGGAGGATGATGAGCACATAGATGGTATGTATGACAGTGTGATTTGTGCAGATACGATGACGGAGATGGGAGATATGCTGAAAACTGATATGCTGAATTGTCATGGTAATGTATTAGTGCAGTCCCTGGACATGTTTCATGAAATTGCAGATTTTATGTCACAGATTGAGTTAGAGGCTGAGGTAACTCAGCAAAGAGTGTTGAGTGCTGAAGAAATTCAGCAAACAGAGTTTCCAGCTGGTTATGATCAGCTTTCAGAGAGACAGAGGGCTGAAAATTTTCAGCCAACAGAGTTTATTGCTGAAATATTTCAGCATTCAGAGTTTGGGGCTGTTCCTATGCAGTCCATAGAGCAGAGGGCTGAGAATATTCAGCCATTAGAGTGCAGAATTGCTGATTTACAGCAAGGTTTATGTAATGCAGAAGAGCATAATGAAGCCAGGGTTGACACAAAGTACAAAACTGTGGATAAGAAGGTGAAGCCGGTTGCTATACCGCTTCCACCTGACACTGATAAGCAAATAGAGAGGGCTGCTAAACAGCAAATTTTGAGGAATCCGGAGCATATTGGTCATAAATTTTCAGCAGAGACACTTGCTGAATTGAAAATTGGAAATGGTGATTTCTTGTTACCCATGGAGAAGCAATGCTTTCAGGAGATGCTTGAGCGTCATGGAAGGGGATTTGCTTTTGTCCAACATGAGATTGGATGTGTGAATCCTGATATTGTTGCTCCTATGGTCATCTTTACTATTCCTCATATCCCATGGAATCTCTGACCTATTCCAGTGCCTAAAGCACACTTGCCAAAGCTGATTGATTTATTGAATGAGAAAATCAGGATGGGAATCCTTGAGCCTTCATCTGCACCATACTCAAACAGGTGGTTTACAGTTCCAAAGAAGAATGGTACTCTTCGATTTATTCAGGACATGCAGCCAGTGAACAGAGTTACCATCAGGAATGTTGGTATAGGTCCAGTTGTGGATGAGTTTGCAGAGGCATTTGCTGGACGTGCCATCTATTCTTTGGGTGATTTGTATTCAGGTTATGATCAGTTTCAGCTGGCTTTGGAAAGCAGGGACATAACCACCATGAGAACTCCTATTGGGCTTGTCAGGATGTGTACCTTGCCTCAAGGTGCCACTAATTCTGTTGCGCATATGATGAATGCCATGCATAAGGTCCTTCGTGATTACATACCTCAGCTTACTATGCCTTTCTTGGATGATGTGCCCATTAAGGGGTGTGCAGAAGAAGAGAAGAATGAGAGCCTAAATGAGCAGGGATGCAGGTACTTTGTGGCTGATCATATTTCAGCATGTGAGAAGATTTTGGCCAGGTTAGAAGAAGTGAACTTGACACTTTCAGGGCAAAAATCTGTTTTTGGAGTAAATGAGGTTGTCATTGTTGGGCATATGTGTGGATATTATGGCAGGAAACCCTCACCTGATAAGGTGAATGCTATAGGCAAGATTGCAGAGTATTGTTCTACCACTTCTGAGGTACGGAGATTCATTGGTGCTTGTGTGTTTTATATGATTTGGATACCTCATTTTGCACACATTGCAGATTGTTTGTATCAGCTGCTTCGAAAGGGGCAGAAATTTTATTGGGATGAGAGTCACACTAAAGCCGTGCGGAAATTGAAGAAGTTATTGCAGAATGCTCCTACTCTCAGGAAAGCGGATTATAATTGTGAAAGGCCTATTGTATTGACAGTTGACACTAGTCCAATTGGCATAGGTTGGGCTGTGGGTCAAGATGATGCAGATGGAAATAGGTATGCTATTCGGTTTGGGGCGAAAGTCCTAAACGAGAGACAGAGGAGATATCCGCAAATTAAGAGGGAGTTATTGGGGATTGTCACGGCTCTCAAATGTGACAAGGAGTACTTTATTGGAGCTTCAGTTGTGGTAGAGACAGATTGCTTGCCATTGATTGGTATGATCACGAGTTGCTCTACTCCGGATATAGCTATGTTGAGATGGATTGCATACATCAAGTCATTAAATCCGGAATTTAAACACATAGCAGGGAAGGATAATCCAGTGGCAGATATGTTGTCTAGAGCCAGGTATGATGATGAGGAGACTCTACTTGCAGAAGAGGATGATGCAGAAATTTCAGCCACTATGGTTGATCATGTTTGTCATGTTTATGATATTGTGGCTTTCATAGAAGAACTCTATGTTGGAGATTGGTTGCAGATTGGTAGGTACCTTAGTACACTAAGCAAAAGAGATGAATGGACAGATGAAGAGTTCAAGAAGATCAGAAGGAAAGCCTATGATTATTTTCTCAAGGACGGATTTCTTTGGAAGCATCCGAAGAAAAGAGGCGGATTACCTTTGCGGGTTGTCTGTGATAGAGAGACACAGTTACAGGTGATGAGGGAGTTTCATGAGAGTCCTTGGGCTGGTCATAGAGGAGTATGGGCTACTTATGAGAAAATCAGGGAGAAATATTGGTGGAAAGGCATGTACAGAGATGTTTCTCACTTTTTTGAGACTTGCAGAGACTGCCAGATGTATTCAGTAGTGCGCCATAGAGATGAGCTTCATCCGACCTATCCGCTATGCATTCATTATAAGTGGGTAGTTGATTTGGTTACCATGCCTATGGGTCTATGGCAGATGAGATACATTGTTTTGGCTAGAGAGGATCTTACTAATCATGTTGAGGGCAGATCTTTGAGAACGAAGACCACTAGTGCAGTGTGTAAGTTCTTACTGGAGGAAATTTTCTGCAGGTATGGTTGTGTGGGTAAGATCACTGTGGATCGTGGTGAATTGGATGCAGATGAAGCTAGGGAGTTTTTCTCTCAGCTAGGAATCAAATTGGCTCTAACCACAGCATACAATCCAGAGGGAAATGGGAAAAGTGAAAGAGGGCATCCGCCGATAGTGAAAGCATTAGCCAAAGCATGCAGAGGACGGATTGGAGAATGGCCGAGACTTCTACCATTTGCTTTATGGGCTGATCGTACGACTCATAGTGTTACTACAGGATATATGCCTGCAGAGTTGATGTATGGTCAGAAACCTGTTATGCCGATTGAGACTTGTGCTTTGACTTGGTCAGTTTTACCATGGCAGGAGGATTTGACGAGAGAGGAGCTCTTAGCTCTTCGGATTCGACAGTTGGAGAGGAGACCTGAGGATATTCAGCTAGCTATTGACAGGTTGAAAGTTGCTAGACTAAGGAACAAGGACAGGTTTGATAGCAGGCATCGCTTGCGGCCTAGAGCAATAGAAGAGGGAGATTGGGTATTGGTCTTTGATAGCAGTCTTGAAAATCAGCATACTGCACTTCGGAAGATGGTGAAAAGATGGTTTGGGCCATACATAGTCAGACATGTCTTTGATAATGCAACATATGAGTTGACAGAATTGGATGGGACAGTGCTTAGAGTGCCAATTGCTGGAAAAAGAATCAAGATTTTCAAGAAAAGAGATGATGAGGATTATGCATTGGAAGAATTTTTAAGAGAAGAGCAACGACAAGAAACTCCAATGGAAGAGACAGATGATATGGCTGGATATCCTGTTGATCTACCAGAAATGCATAACGAAGAGATTGATTTGTTTGTGGATCTTGATGATAATGATCATGGGTAGTTGGCCCATCCGGAGGATGCGCAGGATCAGAGGGGGTGGATGTCGTACTGCTGCGCATCCGAGGTGTGGAATCCACCACAAAGTTGTGTGTGTGACATTTATTACTTTGTACATATTTAGTTGTTGTGTTTGTATTTTGTTTTGCGTGGGCAGTATGGTGGAGGTGGGATCTTTGTTCCAATGCTGACACTAGTGATGTGATTTGATCAAAAGTCTTCTACAGTTCTGTCTAAATGTATGATCATGGGAAGTGCTGCTACATCTCTCTTGTACAATTTTGGGCTTTTTTCTCCAATTATTGATTATGATGTTGCTCTGATTTTCCAACCTGCAATATTGATGTTGGGAATCAGCATTGGGGTGGTCTTCAATGTGATATTTCCAAATTGGATAGTCACTATTCTGCTCTTAGTGCTTTTCACTGGGAATTCATTGAAAACATTCTTCAATGGAATCTCTTTATGGAAGAAGGAGACACTTGAAAAGAGGGTGGTTAAGGAAGAAAAGACTTGGTGTGCATCTTGTGAAGCAGGTCTTGAAAATGGAGACTACGAGACTTTGCCTGCAGACTTCACTAGTTTTTTTTAAACATTCATTCCCAAAAGTGAAGTGGACCAGTATTGCAGCGCTATTGTTTTTGTTCTAGTGAACACTTCCTCTGCGGTTTCTGTGTGCTTTTTCTGGCCTTTTAGATGACATGGGGCTATTGTGGGAAGGAAGCTTTTCTAGAAAAAGAAGGAGCTTTTTGAATCGGGGGAGAGAGGGAAAATAGATGAAGGAGGAAAGAAAATAGACAAGGGGAACAAAAGGAGCGAGGCTAATTGGGGGGGGGAAAGTAGAACAGGGCAGACGGAGAAAGGACACGCATGCTGCTATGACAGAGGAATGACGAGTTTGAAAGACAAAACCTTGGAAGGAGTCGACATAAAGCAAAAAAAAGACGACATAGAAGACGTTGATGGTGAGCTCGGAGATCGTGATTACATCATTGAAAAAGATGTTGCTGTCTCTGAGGGTGACAAACAATATTGACAGATTGGGAGGTGAACTCTGAAGACGAAGCAGAAGGACGGGATGCAGATCAAACGCGAAAGCCATGAAGACGAAGGTCAGTCGACACAAGACAACACAAAACAAAGGAGGAGGATGATGCAGAAGAAAGCAAAGGGCTGCTCCAACGACGGTTTTATGCTTATCTGTTACAAGCTGCTGACGATGCGTTTCTGAATTAAGGAATCTCTATCACCAAAACTGAGCAATTTCTTCGAAGTGTTGGATGATCTTCATTAACCTCCATAACATCGGTTTATGATGCTGACAACTGGCCTCGCATCATCGCATTATATCCTTAGCATAAGAGTCAACTGAAGCTTTCCCATGAAATTTTCAAGGCTTCTTAGAGCTAGCGGAATGAAATCTTGCTTTGGGTACTTTCAAGGATTGCACGCTGAAAATTCTGGATCAAGACATAGCCATCATATCAGATTTGAGGCAGGAGCAACAAGCTCGGGTATACATCTCGGCAAAGGAAACAAGCCATCATCTACATGAAAGGAGACTTCCACTTCTGATGCGATAAAAAGCTAGAGTACAAAAGATTGCCTGCTCCAGCACTGTGCGTACGCCCGTAAAGATTCAAAAGCTGTTCTTCTTACCAAGAGCTCCTGTATTGGCTCGCAGATCGTATTCAGATGTCATCACAGTGGAGGACAGTGGGAGTGTTGATGAAGATGAGGGCCACATACTCCCTTCTCACAGCCTTTTCCAGTGGAAAGCCAGTCCTCTGCACTCGGATGTTGCTCTAGGGAATGCACTCATCAATATGTACAGCAAAGCTAACAGCCTAGAGGATGCAGAAAGGACCTTCCATTTGATGTCCACTCTGGATGTTATATCTTGGAACTCTATGATTACTGCATGTACCCGGCACGGGCAGGAAATTATGGCTCTTGATTACTTTGAACAAATGCAAGTAAGAGGAGTTGAACCTGATCACGTTACATTTTATATACCCAGAGTGGTCGAAGAAAGCAGGCCTTCCAACTGTTTCAAGATATGCAAAGAGACAGTATTTTAACCAGTTCATGTACCTTTCTTACCATCCTTGATGCGTGTCGAAGCAAAGAAACTCTTAGTGAGGGAAAAACATCTACACATACAAATTGTTGGTAACAGATTTGAATCAGAGTTGGTAGTAAGTAATGCTCTGATTAATACGTATGGCAAGTGCTGTAGCCCAAATGATGCAAGGATGTGGTTTTATACCATGCCTGAACGGAATGATGTATCCTGGAACTCTTTGATCACTGCATTAGCTGATATTGAGCTCGTGGAAGGTGGCAGGAAAGAAGAGAAAGCGAAGCAACAACAGTTTTGATGAAAGATCGTCTTCTCGGGTCATCTTAGTCTCAATGGTTTGGAAGCAGCTATGCAATAGAGCTACAAAGATTGGAGAAGGAGCGCTGAGACTGCACTCCTGAACGAGTGATGTATTGTCATCATCCAACAGCTAGGTAGATGTCGTGGATGCATTTACAAGTGCAGTTCATTGAGAATATGATCCTAAGATATGTGAAGTCCAAGGCTGACTGGTGGACGAAAGTTGCACATTACAATAGGGAAAGAATACGTTGTGGTGCTACAGTAAATAAAACTGTGTGCAGGAAAAATCTGGAAGACTAACTTGACTCTGGTTGGAAGCTGAATATATATAGATAGAATTGATGGAAATGCTTCCTCTATGCTCACACAATATGACATTGAAGATGTTCAAGAACACTGTAGACTCTTAAAACAGTTTCATAACAGGAAATTGTCTTCCTCTATGGAAGATTTTGCCTTTCTCTCAGTTTTCAATGATGTAATGGGAAAGACTTCTTCTCTGCTAAGAAGTTACTATCAGTTCCAGAGTTTATTGTTATGTTACTACAGAAAATGATAAAGGTGTTGGTTGGCTTGAATTTCAAGGATTTTGTGACCCTTCTCTCAGTTTTTCAGTGTTAAAGCAAACCTTCGAAAAGAAAGTGAAGTCCATTTGTTTAAAGTCTATGATGCAGATGGAGAGGGGAAAATGACTCGTGAAGACATTTTGGAAGTTCTCTATGACTTATCAAGCTTTTTCCTTTCCGAAGAACTAGGCCAACAAGTCTGTTTGCCACATTCAAGAGACTAAAGGCTTGAACAAATTGATTATAGGGTCATTTTCTGACATTGCATTCACAAATTGAATCTTGATCTTGTTTGATTGATCTTCTATCTTGGACCAATAACCTCTGTGGTTGCGACATTGCTTTCACAAACCCTTCGACAACGAAAGATTCAACTCATGAATGCCTTGAAGAAATGGAAAATGTCTATCAATGAGTATGTTTTGAAGGTGAGGAGCATTGCAGATGCCTTAGCAGCGATTGATGCAATGCCGGATGATGATGATTTGGTTTCATCCACTCTGAGTGGCCTTAACAATGAGAAGGCATGGAAATCATTTATTACTTCAGTATATGTATGGAAGCCATTTCTAGATTTTGATGAGCTGATCTCTCTCATGATTACTGAAGAGATCAATATGTAGGGTGATTCGTCTGAAAGAAATGGTGAACAGGTCCAAGCATTTTACTTGAGTTTAGGAAGGGGATGTGGAAGATCCTCTTTGAGAGGCCATGGTATGGGACGTACTGGCAATAACCGGCAAAACAGGTTCGATCAATAGTTTGGTGAAATGTAGGTTTTTGGAGGCAGAGGAAACTTTAGAGGGAGGGGGAGCTCTAGAGGAAGAGGTGGATGGTAGAATAGAGGTTCTGGAAATTCTGCTATTGTTTGCCATTATTGTGGCAAAACAGGCCATATTGCAGCCCATTGCTATGCAAAGAAGGATGATATTTGCAGTGGTAAATTGCAGCAAGGAAACTATGCATCATCTTCACGTCAGAATGAAGACAAAATTGAGCGTCTGTTTGTTATGCAACATATGATGAATGCAATTACAGGAAAGGGGACACATGATGATGTATGGTATGTTGATTCAGGTGCATCTAATCATATGATCAGTCATGTTGAATGGTTTGGAGAGATGCAAGACTTACAAAACCCGGGTGATGATTCATACCACCTAATTTCACACATTGCAAAGGTTCCCTTATCCTTGTATGATGGCCAGACAAAGAGTCTGATAGATGTATTACATGTGCCTTGAATTACAAAGAATCTAGTGTTTGTTGGCCAAATGGTAGAGTAGGGGTTGCAGGTCCGATTCAATGCAAAAGATTATTTTGTAGAAGGCTTTAATGATAAGTGTAGGTTGGTCGCAAAAGGAAGTAGAGTTGGCCGAATGTTCACTTTAGATGCTGGAAAACCTGCAATGGATGCTACTATGTATGCTAAAGAAAAAGGAGTAGTTGCAGATATTGAAATATGGCATAAATGTATTGGACATGGAAATGTGCAAAGGCTGAAATTAATGTAGTCTAGAGGATTGGTTACATGGTTGCCTTCTTTTAGAGTTGCAGAATTGCATAAAGTCTATGAAGCATGCCAGTTTGGTAAGTAGGAAAGACAATCCTTCTCACATGATAGAGAAGTGAGCAGAAATATACTTGATGTAGTACATACATATGTTTGGGGACCTACACAGAATGTATCTCTTGGTGGCAGCAAATACTTTGTCACATTTATTGATGACTGTTCAAGGAAGCTATGGGTATACTTCATGAAGGAAAAGAGTGATGTGTTTGAGCACTTCAAATCTTTTAAGGCAGCTGTTGAAACAGAAATAGGCTTAAAAGTAAAGTGTTTGAGATCAGATGGAGGGGGAGAGTACCTCTTTAATGAGTTTAGCGGCTTCTTGAGGACTCATGGGATAAAGAGGTAATTTACTTGCAAGTATACCCCACAGCAAAATGGTGTTGCAGAAAGAACAAACAATCATATTGCAAAAGTTGCACAGGCATTAATGGCTGAAAAGAATACGCTCAAATATTTTTGGTCTGAGGCTGTCCATATTGCTGTCTACATTATGAACAGAACTCCCACAGGGCGGTAGGACTAGCTAGGAAGTGAAAGAATGGAGAAAAAGGACCTAGGCCACGATCGGCCATGTAAAATTTGGGGATGACCGCTCGTGGGAAGTAGGGCATGTATATAAAGTTGAAAAGGGAATGAGAAGCTCATTCTTCTATGTGGCAAAAAGCTTCTTCTTCATCCTCTCTTATTCTTGCCTTATTGCTTGTGCTTGAGAGAGGGAGTGAGCGAGTGTGAGGGAGTGAGTGTGTGAGAGTGAGGGATCGAGGAGAAGAAGCTCCCCATCTCCTCTCTTCATCTTCTTATGTTCTCTACTCTTCTCTTGTCTCACACGGCTATGGAGGATGGAGCTTGTTGGAGAGGGATTGAGGTTGCTTGAGCTTGCCTCAAGGATCGTGGAGGGATGATTCTCGAAGAATGCTTTACTGGCAAGAAGCCTGATGTATCGCACTTGAAAGTATTTGGCTGTGTTGCATACATTCATCTGCCAGATAAGCTACAGAAGAAGCTTGATCCAAAGGCAAAAAATTTTGTTTTTATTGGATACTCTTTAGAGCAGAAAGGGTATCGCTGTTATAACCCTATCACAGGAGAGTTCAGAGTGAGTAGGGATGTTATCTTTGATGAGATGGAAAGTTGGTATACACCTGCTAGTGATGTTTTGGATGATGATAATGATCAGGACAGCTATGTGCAGAAAGATAAACAAGAATCACGGAGTCTTAGTGGACCAGAAACATCATCTTGGTACTACATTACAGTGAGCCCGACACCTTCAGGTGGATCTATAAGTATTGTAAGGAAGGACAAAGGAAAGAAGAAAGTGCTGGATGGTAATGATGCATCTACCAGTCATTTGGGATTTGATGGAGATTCTAGTGGTCCGGAGAGTTTGGATGATGAGCTTGGCATTTCTTCAGTCAGGACGCCAAGTGTACAAAGAGCTCATAGTAATGTAAAGGCTCCATTGAGTGATCCGGTGGTATGTAGATCTAGCAGGGTCAGATACCCTGTTAAAAGATTTGGTTTTGAAGGTTATGCAGCTCACCATTATGCTTATATGGTGAAATTAGTTGAGGATGTTGAGCCCACTTGTTTTGAGGATGCTATTGGTCATGCTCATTGGGATGCAACAATGGATGAGGAGATGGCTGCATTAGAAGCCAATAAGACTTGGGATTTGGTACCCTTACCTAAGGGTAAGAAATCTATTGGCTATAAGTGGGTTACAAAGTCAAGCATAATGCAGATGGTTCAATTAGCAGGTATAAGGCTAGGCTGGTTGCAAAAGGCTATGCTCAAACATATGGCATAGATTATGAAGAGACATTTAGTCCAGTTGCTAGGATGGCAACTATTAGGTGTGTGATTGCCTTGGCAGCAGCCAAAGGTTGGAGTTTGTAGGAAATGGATGTTAATAATGCCTTCTTGCATGGTGAATAGCAAGAAGAAGTGTATATGGAGCAACCAGTAGGTTATGAGGAGTTAGAGCATCCCACATATGTGTGTAGGTTAAAGAAGGCGCTCTATGGGCTGAAGCAAGCACCTAGAGCATAGTCTGATAAGATTGGAGAGTATCTTGTCAATATTGGATTTTGTATTTTTGATGTTGATCACTCACTTTATGTGAGAAAGAGAGATGCAGAGTTGGTCATCATAGTCATCTATGTGGATGACTTGATTATTGCAGGTGACAATGACAATGGGATTGCTGAAGTTAAGGACTTCTTGAAGAAGAAGTTTGAGATGAAAGATTTGGGTGAGCTGAGATACTTTCTTGGTATTGAGGTGATCAGATGTGATGATAGTATATGGCTATCCCAAAGGCAGTATGGCTTGGATATGTTATCCGAGTATGGTATGACAGCATGTAAGTCTCTTTCAGTACCATTGGAGCAAAATGTGAAGCTGAGTGCTGATGTTGGGGATGAGATAGAAGACCCCACTATGTTCAGGAGGATATTAGGGAGTTTGATTTACATGACTATCACAAGGCCAGACTTGAGCTATGCTATTGGCCTTGTTTATGAGGATAGTAGGGAGTTTGATTTACATGACTATCACAAGGCCAGCTGAGCTATGATGTTGGCCTTATCAATCAGTTTATGCAGATGCCTAGAAAGCCTCACTTGGATGCAGTTAGACATATATTGAGGTACATGAAGTCCACTTTACATTATGGACTTTTTTTATGAGGCAGGTAAGGATGTACAGGTATTTGGATACATAGATGCAGATTGGGCTGGTAGCATGTCAGGTAGAAGATCTATAAGTGGATTCATGTTTTCCCTTAATAGTGCAATAGTTACATGGAACAGTAAAAAGCAACCTATAGTTGCTTTATCGAGTATACAAAGGCTGAGTATAGAGGTGCTGCTATGGCAGCATGTGGGGTCGTATGGTTGCGAAACTTATTAGGTGATTTGGATGTGCAAGGAGATGGTCTAGTTGTCATTCATTGTGACAACATGAGCAACATACAGCTAGCTAGGAATCCAATGTTCCATGTGAGGACAAAACACATTGAGGTGCACTACCACTTTGTGAGAGAGAAGGTACTTGTAGGAGAGATTTACTTGATATATGTCAGCACCCACACAGGATCAGATAGCTGACATTTTCACAAAAGCATTGGGTGTAGAGAAGCTTTGAAAGTTTCGAAGTTTACTTGGATTTGCAGAGATAGAGTTGAGCTTGAGGGGGAGTGTTGAGATGGCAAGCTCAATACATGCGGATATTGATGATGGGGTCGCCTGGCTAGATGGGTCCGCACGTCTACACTTAGCACGTTGGTGTTCATTATGATACTCACATGGCCACTGACTTATCACTTATTATATTTAGTTTGTTACACCTACCTACAACTGGCAAAGAGATAGCTACTTTGTGTACATTGTATAGTGTGTGGGAGAAGAAGAAGAAATTAGCAAGAAAACATTTTGGCCTCCATCTCTCTTCTTGTGTTCTTGAGTGAGCTTCCTCTTGTGTATACAGTGTGTGTTTGGCGCAACAGCTCAAGCAAGTCCCCTCACCATGCGATTCTTGACATGTCTAAATCATGATAGCTTTCAATAAGGGCAATAAGGCTCCACCAAAGTCTGCTATGCTAACGATAAAGCTACCTAGGACCAAGCCTAAGGAGGGGGGTCATGAGTCATTACAACCCACCTAGACTATAAAACCACCGCCAACTAATGCCATCCCCAAAGTTAGAGATCCCACACTTAAATGGGTGCTAAGGCACCAAAAGCGACCTACTCATAGCAAGCAAAAATAGCCCCGCAAGACTAAAAACTATCATTTGAAACCTAAGAGACCAACCCGATGCTATCGATATACGTGCACAATCAAGCCACGATAGATCCCCAACGATACTACAAAGGCAACACATGGATATGGGTGCCCAAGTAGGGAAATCCTAGGAGCATAGCCCAACCACAACCATTGCTTGCCACCTCATCTTCAAGAAGCCCCACTCTTGCTAAGGCAGTGAACACCCAGGGAACCCAAGCTGCAAAGCCTATAGAACCCATGACGATTTCAGTAAAAAAAACCCAAGCAATCTATCAACCAATGTAGCAGCCTAATACCCCAAAATCATCTAAGTCCAAAGAGCTTCGCACTCCAGTGATTGAGCCAAATAGTGGATGGTTCGAGGGGTAGAGGATTAGACAATGGTGTATCCGCTACCCCTCGAACCATCACTGTTTGGCTCAATTCCACCTCAACCACTAGCATGTCTTAGGCCTTCCTACAAGCAACATTCATTACTGTCGGTCGCGAAGGACCTTGCTGAGAGTACAGGAGATGACTTGGTGACTTGCATCAAGCTCTTGGATAACACCTTTATTCATATTAACTTATTTTTTAAAGAATCCGTTTTCATGTCTTAATGATACATTTAAGGGTGGATATACGTTACATTTGGCTAGCTTCCTTTCAAGGGATGTCTAAGAAAATATTACAAAATAGGTAAAACATGATTGGATCTATGAGAATTAGTCTTACAAAAAATAATTTGTTGGCATGACATTTTAGGTTCCTTATAGTAAGTATTTATGCAAAAATATATCCAACCATAAGCGTTTTTTTACACTTAGAGCGAGAGAGAGAGAGAGTCCATGTGTGTGTGTGTGTGTGTGAATTCAAGTGATATTAAGAGTGTGTTTTAAAATCTATTGCTTTGTAGCTACAAAGCTTTTTTAATCTCATGCATGTGTGCATGTGTTTATACAAATCCTATTGGTACACATAAATAAAATCTTAGATATAACATCCATGAAACTACAAAACCTTTGAGCTTTTCCAAAAAATATTTGTGTAAATATATGTGCACACGCATATGTAGATTGAGATATGCAAAATAAATGGTACATGTAATTCTCTCACCTCGTGACCCTCATTTCACCCTCTTAAAGCTTAGGACATCTTTTATAAACTCAAAACATACATCTAAAATGAATTCTAAGTTGTTGACAAAGACAATATTCATGCATGCAACTTGAAACAAATCCAACATTGAGCATTTGATAACCTTAAAACACATTTGATTTGCACACATGTACTCACGCACGCACACACACACATCTTTATAGTAGCATAATGCACTCATTAGAATAACATTCAAGTCATCATTCTATACCTATGCTTGATGTCTCTACAATGCATGGGTTTGATAGGGGCTCCATTTCTTGCAAGTTTGAATATTTTTGTGGGGAGCATTTTTAAGAGTACATAAGCATGTATATTTTTAATAACAATTAAAGCATGATTTTGATATTCCATTTTTTAACTTTTAAGATCACTCAAAAAATAATTGTATGAAAACATATATAATATGGAGGCATATAGATTGATATATGCAAAATTAATGGTATGGTTCATTTTCCTTGCTCCCTTCGTCTCCTCACCTCTCAAATCTCAAAATGTGTTTTATATTCAAGTGTTGCACATACGATGAGTTGGGAGTTGCCAATATGATCATACATGTGTGTGCAATGTGAACTCGGGTAAGTTACTCATGAATATATGTGTGCATCACGTGGGTTCAAAATAAGGTATTTTAAAAATGCCATTTTTAAACATTTTTTACATATAGAAGGGTGTAATATAAAGGGATTATTTATAGATTGAATAGAAAAGGGTTATGTTTTATTCAAGAAAAATTTACAGATAAGGATATTTATAAATAGGCCTTGAACGCACGTGATGCATAGGATATACATATAGTAACTTCCCTGAGAATGTGAAAGAGTGGTTTGGAGATTTTGAGCCTTGATAATTTAACATAATAAAGAATTAGGACTAGAACATGACTTTTACCACCAAGTGCCAATTACATTTTTCCAATTGATAATATATGCGAATTATTATTTGTGCTACCTTCATTCTATATAGATAACTAGGTGGGTGACTGTCAATAGCCTTACCCATGCAAGAATAGGTGGGGGAACATGTACTTTCCATCATAAAATCCCTTAGCCTCATAGTTATATACACATATTATAGATATGTATGGTACACATTGATAATTTTAAAATAAGACAATGTGGTGTAGGATAGAGAAGCTAGCCACACATAATCACATGATACACACATACACGTGTTTGTGCATGTGTGTTATGTATGTATATGACCAAAAACATAAAAAATATCAATCACTTTCCTAGATTAGATCTTCAAATGGTTCTTCTCTCTATAACCCTTCTAATTTAGAAATTAATGTTGTACTCCATGTCAACTTAGATGAGAGCTAGAAAGCTACAATGATATTAATCCCTACTATCCAATGGGAAAATGCAGTTTGAATAAAAGTTCTTGTGTGGTAGAAAACTTATGAAATAAATATTTATTTTATATTTAATCACTTTTGAATGGGTATTGTGGGCTACCATTTACTATGGACACAATTTCATAGGGATAAGATCCATACACATCTAATGATGGTCTCATAGACCCTTTGCAAGACCAGAGTGTTTACCTGGTAGGGTGAATTGTGTTAATTATGCTTGAGCGTCAGTTCACCTTGAGCTTCATACATAAACATATAATTTTCTCTATGCTTTACAACCTCAAATGAATGACAAGATTTATGTGATCTCTAAGCTAGAAGGGAAACGATGTCAAACGTCTTCATGAAAATGCAAAACCCCTAGTAAAAGTTTAGATAGGTTGGACTTTTGCTAGCTTAGTCATTTGTGTGATTGTTTTCTTTATTGTTTTGTAGTTTTATTTTCTATGTTTGTTGGCTTAGGATTTGTTTTAGTCATTTTGTTTGGATTTTTTGAGTGTGGAAACTTGATGGCCTTGGTCGAGTTTGGTATATTTTTGGACAAGTTGGAATTGGAGTTTATTGATAGCTGCTAAACATTGTGGAACAGGTAACATTTCGTGCTAAGATTCTTGCACATCATAGGGATTACAGGTTCACGAGTACTTCATGTTGAGATGACAAGCTCAACACATGTGGACATTAATGATGGACCGCCTGGTTAGATGAATTAGCACGTCGGTGGTCATTATGACTCTCACATGGCCAGTGACTCATTACTTATTATATTCAGGTTGTTACACCTATTTACAACTGGCATAGTTATAGCGCTAGTGGACTAGTGTAGTCGGTTATGCATTGTTTGACTTAGTAGGCCACTTTTCTTTATGTTGTATCTTATCTATACTTTGTGTACATTGTAAAGTGTGTGGAAGAAGAAGAAGAAACCAGCAAGAAAACATTTTGGCCTCCATCTCTCTTCTTGTCTCTTGAGTGAGCATCTCGTTGTGCATTCTGTGTGTGTTCGGTGCAGCATCTTGAGCAAGTCCCCCCACCACGCGATTTGTGACATGGTTTAGAGATGCACCACTGATTGAGGCTGATTTTGAAGGCTAAAGTGAAGGAGAGGAGCCAAGGATTCGAGCAAGCAAGCAACGGGTAAGAAGCTCTTCCATTCTCTACTTCTTCTCTTGGAGAGTGCCTGTGGAGGTACCGGAAGTAGGGCAGAGCAAAAATCTCAAATTGCAGTGAGATTTGGTGTGCGCGAAGAGCGCTGTGTATTCGCTACTATTTTGGCCATCTGATGACATTTCAGGCCCCGTTTTAGACTCGCAAGGTTGCGGACAATAGTTCGAGGTATCTTGCAATTTCAGCTGTGTTTGCCGTATACATGTGCACAGATTACAGATTTCAGATCTGTAAGCTCAAAGATGTTTACCAGCGAATAAACACAAGGTTTATGTGCAAATTGGTTGCAGATTGCATGAATTGTTGAGCAGACAATGAAAAAGGCTGCCTGGTGTATTGTTGTGCACTATAGGTCGAGGGTTCAGAAGATTTGCTTGCTGTTTGGTATTAGTTTTATGATAATGGCACAGAACAGTGGAAACCCCATCATTGAGAAGCTCGACAAGAACCACTACCCTTCATGGAAGTTCCATGTCACGAACTTCCTTATTGGAGAAGGCCTTGCAAGTTTGTTTCAGGTGAAGAAAAGGAGCCGAAGGTGAGTGATCCTCCAACTGCAGAAGAGACAAAGGCATGGAAGGAATGGAATGCAAAAGACAAAAAGGTCATGTATTGGTTGTCTGCAGTAATTGACAATAATATGCTGGGACATACTAGAAATGCAGAGAATTCATATGCAGCTTGGACCATACTTGAAAGTATGTTTTCCGTAAATATAAAGGCACGAAAGATTCAACTCAAGTAAGAGTTGAATACATTGAAGAAAGGGAAGATTTTTATCAATGAGTATGCACTGAAGGTAAGGAGCATTGCAGATAGATGCCTTGGTAGCGATTGATGCAATGCCCGATGATGATGATTTGGTGTTGTCTACCTTGGGTGGACTTTTTGTAACTTGTGTATATGTCAGAAAGCCATTTCCAGATTTCGATGAGTTGGTCTCCCTTATGATCACTGAAGAGATCAACATGCAGAGTGAGACATCTCAAAAAAGTGGTGAACATGTCCAAGCTTCGTACTCCAGTTCTGGAAGGGGACGTGGCAGGTCCTCTTCAAGAGGCCGTGGTACAAGACGTGGTAGTGACAACCAACAAAACAGATTGAATTAGCAATTTGGCGATGTAGGTTTTAGGAGGTCGTGGTAACTTTAGAGGCAGGGGGAGCTTTAGAGGAAGAGGTGGATGGCAGAACAGAGGTTCTAACAACTCTGATATTGTGTGTCACTACTGTGGAAAAACAGGTCATACTGCAACCCAATGTTATGCTGAGAAAGATGATATTCGCAGTGGTAAGTTGCAGCAAGGAAACTATGCATCATTGTCATGACAGAATGAAGACAAAAATGAGCGTCTGTTTGTTATGCAGCATATGCTGAATGCTGCTATAGGAAAGGGAACACATGATGATGTTTGTTATGTTGATTCAGGTGCATCGAATCATATGACCAGCCATGCAGAATGGTTTGGAGAGATGCACGATTTGCAAAATACAAGTTATGTGCAGACGGATGATGATTCATGCCACCCAATTTCATACATTGGAAAAGTTCCCTTGTCCTTGCATGATGGTAAGACAAAGAGTCTTTCAGATGTATTACATGTGCCATTGGAGCCCCAAGAGGAACACCAAGGAAAAGGGAATTCTCTTGCAAGAAAATCTATCTTGTAACATCAACAAGCTTTCATTTCATTCTTTTGATCATCAAAACAAAGAAAACAGCAATTCTTCACGCAACATCATAGTAGATATCTCCCACGGATCTGATAGAATCAACCATAATCTTCATCATCTTCATAAAATCCATCAATAGAACAAAGAACACAAAGGAATACACCATCTTTGAATGGAAATCAATCACATATTATTCATCTTCAATGTCTTCATAGTTCTCTCTCTCAATCTCTCATATACAGTTACACGGTTTTGATAAAATTGACTATCTTTGGCTCTCTCTCTCTCTCTCTCTCTCTCTCTCTCTCTCTCTCTCTCTCTCTCTCTCTACCAATAATACATCATATCCTCACTACAATGCTCTCATAATAACCTTCAATAATCGTTCTTAGGTCGTGGATGCACCTCCCAAGAGGTATGTCTGATATGAAGAGTCACTAGAGCCACTACAGTGTCTTTTCACAGCTCACTACTGTCACAGTCACTTAGTCTTCTCTTCAGTCTTCAGCAGCTGCTTCTTCCACTTGTTTTAGCTCTTTTGAACTTAGATTCATCCTTTCCAAAGGTTAGAAAACTTTCCCAAAGTCACACATACATTCTACAGAACACTTACAGAAGGTCTACAGAACAGTTACAGTACAGCACCAGAACAACTACAGTACAGAGACAGAGCAGAGACAGAGGCTCTATAGAGGGTCTACAGAAGGTCATCAGAACCTCATAACTCATACTCAAACCATTCCAAACTATCAAAAACTATTCAATAAGCTTTCAAAAGATCTCAATCATCAATCATCGATCATCAATCAGGTTAGCCTAGGTTAGTTAGGGTAGGCTAAGTCAAGGCAGGTTAGGTTAGTCTGGGTGGGTCTAGGTTAGTTAGGGTAGGCTAAGTTAGTTCTAACTAACCTAGGTTAGGCTAACTAACCTAGGGTTAGTTAGTAGGGTGGGGACTAACCTGAGGTAGGTTAGTTAACTTACTATAGTTAGGTTAGGGTTAGGGGTAACCTAAGTCTAGTTAGGTTAGGGTTAGGGTTAACCTAAGTCTAGTTAGGTTAGGATTAGGGTTAACCTAAAGAGGGTTAAGGTAACTAAATTAAGGGTGAGGTAACTACATTAGGGTTAAGTTAACTAGATTAAGGTGAAGTTAACTAGATTAAGGTTAGGTTAACTAGACTAAGGTTAATTAAACTAGATTAAGGTTAGATTAACTAGATTAGAGTTAATTGAACTAGACTAAGGTTAGATTAACTAGATTAGAGTTAATTGAACTAGACTAAGGTTAGATTAACTAGATTAGAGTTAATTGAACCAGACTAAGGTTAGATTAACTAGATTAAGGTTAAGGGGTCCTAACCTGTGATGGCAGTTAGGGATGGCAGTTAGGTGGGAGGAGGAGGAGGAGGGGGGAGGAGGGAAAGAGGAGGAGGCGGTGATTGTCAGGGCGGGCGTGGGAGACGGGCAGCGCCGGCATTCAGAGGCGGTCGCTTTCCTTCCAGGGCACAACAGGCGGCATCGCAGGCGAGCACGACAGGCAACGGGGAGCCGACGGACGGCCGGACACTGCAGGCGGAATCAAACAGCACACAGGCGATGTCACAGGCGGCACTGGGTCTCCACACGGCAGGCGCCACAACCGAGAGGGAGAAGAGAAGAAGGAGGAGAAGGAGAAGAAGAAGGAAGGGAAGAGGAGGAAGAAGGAGGGAGAAAGAGGAGGAGGAGGAGGGGGAAAAGAAAAAGAAGAAGAAGAAGAAGGAGAAGCACGAGAGGAGCGTCGAACAGGTACGTAGGTTTTTTTTTCCTTTTTTTTATTTTCTTTTTCAAGATTTTTGTTTTTGTTTTGATTATTTTCTTTTTTTAAAATACATATATATATATATATGTGTGTGTGTGTGTGTATGTGTGTATGGATGTTCCTGTGTATGTGTATGTGTGTGTTTTGTTGTTCTCTTTTTTTTTCTTCTTCTTTCTTTGTTTTGTTGTTTTTAAGTGAGATTTTTTTATTTTACTAATATTATTATTATTTTTTAATTTTTTGTTGTTTTTGGTTTAAAAAACTTTTTTTCTTGTGATATTAAATAATGAAAAAAAAGAAAAGAACACATCCTTGGCCTGTGTGCATGCGCGGGCAGGGATAAAAAAATTTGCAATGACGGGTTCAAACGGGCAGGGATGGGGATGCGCAAGCCACGGACACCACGGGGCGTCCTGAGGTGCGTAAAACCAAAAATAGGCGCATTCACGCACGAGGCGAGAAACATGGTTAACGAAAAAAATAAAGAAAAATTAATAAAATCCAAACCGTTTGTCGGAACAAAAATCCGTAAAAAGGAAAAATGGGCCGGGGGATGAGGGAAAACGTTGGAAATATGCAACACTGGTTCCGGGACGATATTAGGGTATTCACATGGGAAAAACACAAAAAATAAACCCGAAAACACATACGGGCATTAATATCGGAAAATCCACGAATCAGAATGGAGTACGGAAAGAAGGAAAAGTGTGCAGAACAATGTGTCCAACAACGCTATCATGTCAATACATAGTTTCGATTGAGATAGGACGCGTTCACATGGGAAAAAACCCAAAAATGGGCCCGAAAATGGACTCAGAAATTAATACGGGAAAAACCGTGAGTCAGAATAGCAGGCGGTAAAAAGAAAAAATGTCTGAAAAAAAGGAATTCACAGGACTATCACATCAAAACTCAGTTTGGGGAAAATCAGGATGGGTTCACATGGAAAAAACACGAAAAATGTATTAAAAAAAGCTCATAAAAATTAATAACTAAAAATCCGAGAGTCAGAAGAGGGGGAAGGAAAAAGGAAAAAGTGGGGGAAAGGTTGGCAGGACATGGATGTCAAATCAAATTGGAATTCCGATGAGAATAGGGCAGGTTCACATGGAAAAATGTGAAAAATAAGCACAAAAAAGACTCGAAAACCCGCAAAAATTATTAATGGATGAACTGTGCATCAAAATGACATGGAGTAAAAAGGAAAAATGTCAAAGGAAAGGGATAGGATAGGCTTGACTCATCAGATCAGGGTTCCAAAGAAATAAAGATGCATTCACATGGAAAAATGCCCCATTTACGGGAATTGCTTCAAAAATGAATAACTTGAGAATCATATGTCGAAACAAGGGTCGGTAAAAGGGAAAAATAGGCAGTTTGAAGGGACAACCAGGGCTGTAAGGTTGGATTGAGTTTTCGGTGAAGGTAAGGTCCGTTCGTATGAAAGAAGCGCAAAACCCAGAATAAGGACAAACGGTCAAGGAACAACCCCTAGGATAGGGTGAAATAGAACGAAAAGGTGGGAAAGGGACCCCATCAAGGTAAAATGAAATCACAGCATAGATACATGATTAGAACACGGTGTATGCATTGGGGTATGCAACATGGACGCACAGGGACGCGTCCCCACACTTAAGACCTTAGCAGGAAGGGTAAACCAACTTCAACGACTTCATACCTCACATCAGACCAACCACAAACGTCCCCACACTTAAAACATAACCAGCACTTAAAAACAAAAGTTGTAGCGTTAGAAAAACTTGGCCCATATTGCGGAAAAGGAATGCCGACTATCGAGGTTGCATGTGGAGGCGTTGTCGGCTACAAGAGGTAACAAGGTATCGTCACAGCACACATTCTTAGGCCTTCGTGGTAGGGATCATGCGGCAGTACCCAGGGAGATAGTTGGTTGAAGGAATCACTGGAAATTCGTCGATGGCGAGGGATATGGCACTCAACTCACGATCACTCAAATGGATTGAAAGAGCAGTCACTCACCCCATAACTAATATCACTCAAGGAGATCAAAATGAAACCCATAGCTTGCACCTGGTTTAGGAATTGACAAAAGAATGATGCAGAGGGAGTATGCCAGGGTGCACAATTGATGGTGCATCAGTGCATCCAACCCGTCTGGCATAGGTGCAAAGAGAAAGACCAGGGAGCCTTGTAGTGCAGTGTGTAGAACAGAATGACGTGTCTTGTGCCTATGGCAGAAACCCAGCCCGTGGGTGCATAGGGAAATGGAAACGTACCTGACTCCAAAGGTCGTAACGTCCCTCAATCCTCACCTCTCGGTAATTGATTGAAGAAACTCCAGTCACACTCAGCCCACCCTCTGTCTCACGCTCTGTTGAAAGATACAGAGAGCAGCCATGTCCTGAAACCCATTGATGTAATCCTCACTATCGCTTATGCAGAGGTTGTATGCCTTGTGCGCATTTGATGGTGCAACTGTGCATCCTGCCCTGTGCCAGCATACAGTGCAAGAAGGAAAGCCAGGGAGCCTTAGGGTGCAGTGCACAGAAACAGATCATGCTTTGTGCATGGAGAGGCCCATCCTGTGCGTGTAACACTCTGTTCACACTTCTCACCTCTCATTTGATTTGAAAGGAAAGACTAGGTCACTCACCCCACCCTATGTCTCACTCTCTAATAGATACAGAGGGCAGCCCTTACTCACGTCCCCATCCTGTTAGGATGAAAGCTTACATCACTCCAGGTGCTAGTGATGAAGATTACGTCAGCTGTTGTTGGCGTCAGGATTTTGAGGAGGAGGCGCACCCAGGGAGGTAGCCTAAAAATCTCATACCTCAATGATGTGTAAGAAGAGTCGTCTGTTAAGAAGGGCAAACAGATTGATATTGCAAAGATAGCACACCAAGGGAGGTGGCTTCAAATTTGCTGAGGAGGTTCCGGTAGTGAATCAGCTATCCTGAACTGCGGGGTGTTGCCACCTTTTTCACAGTCAGCTTCTCGCCCAAGGGTGTTTCCAACTTTTCTTGGAACGAGGTCTGTTGTGACAGGGAATTTCTTCCTTTTCTCCCATAACAGTTTTGTTTTTTTTGTTTGTTTTTTCTTATTTTTTTCTTTTCTTTTTCTTTTTTTTTCTTATCTTTTGTTTTTTTGTTGTTGTTTCTTTTTTAAATTAAGAAAGAGAATGGTAGAAATACCATATGTTAGGACTAACCTCGCCACCGTTGTTGGATTAGACGAGAAGTGAACAATGTTGGGTTGAGATGTTTCTACGAGGGGGTAGCAAAACGAGACCGCCTCATGAGGAGAATCATAATGGCTATCAGAAGCATGACAAGAAGGACATTGCGATGCCCAAAAGCAAAGGGGTAGGTCGACTGTGATTGTCAAGATCCCCAGGGAGGGAAGTACTTTTTTAGGCGATAGCCATTGATGAGGAAAGGATCATCAGAAGCATCAACGGTCTGCACCTGAACGGAGCCATTAGGATTGATGGCCAGTACCTTGTACACGGACCCATCCACCTTGTTGAAGCTTGCCAGGAAACTTGCCAAATCTTAAATCATAGGCTAGAACAAGATCACCTTCTTTGAACTCCTTGTGCTTGATGAAACTGTCATGATAGGCCTTGCGTCGTGCTTGAGTGGCTTCCGTGTACTGTAGGGCCATCCGCCGTATCTCATCCAAGCATTGCAAGTGCAGGAGATGGCGTTGCAGTGACTCACTATCTCCCAAGAGTTCTTTAACTGCCACTCGCAAAGAGGGCAATTCCAGCTCAACAGGGAAGACGGCTTCTGTACCATACACTAGCTGAAAAGGGGTCTGTCCTGTAGCTGCCTTATGAGAGGTTCTCTATGCCCAGAGGGCCTCTATAAGTCGATCGTCCAGTCGCGACGATGTGCGGCAATCGTTTTTGTCAGAATCGAGCAAAGGATACGATTGGTGACTTCAACTTGGCCATTGGCTCTGGGGTAATAGGGAGTGGAATTTGGCAGATCTTATACAGTTCTGTCAACTCCTCCATGATTTTGTTAAGGAAGTGAGTACCTCTGTCACTTACCAGCTCGAGGGGACTGCCAAAACGGGTGATAGTATTCTCGTACATGAACAAGGATACACTATTACCATCGTCCCGCTTTAGGGCTTTAGCTTCACACCACTTTGTGACATAATCCGTACATACTAGGATGTATCTGTTCTGCTTCCATCTGGTAGGTGGATCAATGGGACCCACGAAATCAATCCCCCACTTCTCAAATGGCTTTAGGTGAAGAATGGGTTGCAGTGGCATGTCACTTGTTTTGGTGGGTTTCCCCATTCGCTGACAAGAATCACATCTTTTACAGTAATCATATGCATCCTTGTGGAGGGTCGGCCACTAGTATCCTGTTATAACAGAGCCTTCTTGGCTGTCTCTTCTCCTGCGAAGTGTCCACCACATGGTTTGTCATGGCATGCTTTCAATACTATGCCAATTTCATCCCCTGCAACATATCTTTGCAGCACTTCATCTTTGCCTTTCTTGTACAGTGCACCGCCTAACAAAGTGTAGGGGGTTGATTCTAACAGAAGCTTCTTCTTCTCACGACTTGAGATGCTAGGAGGATAGTATTGAGTTGCTAAGAGGTTGGCTATGTCTGCATAGTAGGGAGTAACTGTTTCAACTAGAAACAAGGAAGCATTAGGAGGAAGGTCTGGATCATCATGTTCCTCTTCTTCTGTTTGAGGGCTTCGTGATAGATAATCGGCTAGGACATGGGAACGGCCAGGCTTAGTGACTACTTCAAAGTCGAACTCCTGGAATAGGAGAAACCATCTCATCAGTCGTCCTTTAACATATGCTTTGTTCATCAAGAAGGACAGGGCTTCATGATCCACATAGAACTTGAAATGTGTTGACAGTAGATAGTGTCGAAACTTCTCCAGTGCAAACACCATTGCCAAGCACTCAAGCTCTGTCACTGTATAGTTCCGTTCCCTATCAGTGACCTTTTGGCTTGCATAATATATCGATTGATCTAATTTATAAGGGCCCTTTTGACATAGGATAGCACCTAGCCCTTCAACTAATGCATCTGTGTGCACATGGAACTCCTTCGTCAAATCGGGAGGCTGTAAAACAGGTGCTTGGATCAGGCACTGTTTTAGGGTATTAAAGGCCTCTTCATAGTCATCAGTCCAAAGGAAATCAGCTTCTCTCCTTAGGAGCTTGTGTAGAGGGACTGCCTTAGTTGCAAAATGTGCAATAAATCTCTTGTAGTAGCCCACATGGCCAAGAAATCCTCTTAATTGCTTGAGGTTTGTTGGTGCTGTTAAGGCGGCAATCTTCTCGATCTTCGTGGGTCTGTTGCAATTCCTTGTGCAGAGACAATATGGCCCAAAAGAACTCCCGAGGAGATGCCAAAGACACATCTGTCGGGGTTGAGAGAAATCCCATACTCTCAGCATCTGTCAAAACATTGCTCTAAGTGTCCCCAGTGCTCTCGGATCAAACTATAGACACAAAAGTCATCAAGATACACCTCTATGAAATCATGCAGATGATTCTGAAAGGCAGCCATCATTACTCATTGGAAGGTGGCAGGAGCATTACAGAGCCCAAATGGCATCACTCTGTAGGCATAGGTCCCCCATTCTGTGGTGAAGGTTGTTTTGGATTGGTCCTCTTCTGCGATTTGGACCTGGTTATATCCACTGAATCCATCCAAGAGGAAATAAAGCTCATGGCCTGCCACTGTGTCCAACAGTTGATCTGTAAAAGGGATAGGGAAATGATCATTTTTCGTCTTCGAATTGAGATTTCGAAAGTCGACACATATTCAAAGTTTCCCATTCTTCTTGGGTACTACCACAATGGGCGAAACCCATTCACTGTTAGCCATGGGGAAAATGAACTCGGCTTCAAGGAGTTTCAATAATTCGGCCTTCACCAGAGCAGAATAATTAGGATCATACATCTTTGTCTTTGCCTTACAGGTTTGGCATCAGGCTCTAGGTCAATGTGATGTTGACATACTGTGGGATCAATCCCCTTTAGGTCTTTATACGACCAAGCAAACACATCTAAGTTCTCCTTGAGTAAGTCTTGTAGGACCACTAATTCTTCTTCTGGAAGATTGAGACCCACTTTTAGGTGACATTCAATACCCTCAGCATCTAGGAACGTTACTTGTCTTTCACCTTCCACTTCACGGATAAATGTCCCATGGATTGCTTCTGGATAGAGGTCTAACTCTTTCAAGAGAGTAGTATTCTCGTCTGATGTTCCACTAGAACCAGTGTCCTCCTTCTGTACAGATGACTCATTCATCTGTTTAGGTTGCTGGAAGGGTATCAGAGCTTTATTTGCTTCATTGTGAGTGGTAATTTCTTCTGGACTTAGGGATTCATCTTCAGAAGATGCATCCAGGAATGTCACATAGCACGGACCTTCTGGAGGCCGTGGCTCTGAGGGCTCTGGCTTCTGTTGCCAGGGGGCATCATCATCATCTTTTCTCTAGATTGAATTATCAGGGCGATAGGAGCCACTAGTGAACTTAATTTTTATGCTTTTAATACATTTCTTATACATACTCTGCATACTTTGTGGTCCATTGATCAACCCAAACGGAACAATGGTCATTCCATCCAGTACCCTAAGATATTCAGCCTCTGAGGTCTCTGTAGGGACATAAACAAGATCATCCTCTATCAAAAGGAATTCATCATCTGCACTTTCATAACCTGCTTCATTTTCTTCCTCATCATTTTCATCCTCTTTCTCTGGAAGCTCTGTCTCTGCTTCTGTAGAGGTTCTGTAGGAGAAGAACAGATATTCTGCATCTGTAGAGGATTATAAGGGAGTTCGGTGTTTCTTAGGTCACACCGGATACTATTGGTGCTTCGTTTTGAATTACGCATTAATTGCAAGACAACTGTATAAGCTATTGATTGTGTTTGAGTGGACTGATGAGTGCCAACGAGCATATGAGGAGTTGAAGAAGGATCTTACAATTGCACTAATCTTATGAGCCCCAGACTAGGACATCACCTTCCATGTGCATTTAGACGCGTCAAAATTCACTATTGGAGCTGTCTTGTGCGAGCTTGGTGAACATAACTTGGATTACCCCATGAATTTTGCTAGTAGGTAGCTCATTGATACGGAGATGAATTAATCCAGCACAAAAAGGGAGAGATTGGCCCACGGGGGATTCACTAGTAGTAATAAGGAGATGTCACGTGCGTGCATGAAATATATGAAAATACACCTTATCTACCCCCTATTTATAGGACCTTACCTTGTAAAATGTACATTTCTTCCCTTAAATAACCCCCTCCGTTACATTGACGTGGTCCCATACGGTAAACCCTAGTGGACCCCCCGTGGATTTGCCATAGTATTCACTGTAAAGAAGTTTCGACACTACCTCCTAGTCATGCCTTTCACCTTTTTTGTAGATCATCAAGCCTTGCTATATCTTGTAAATAAACCTTGTGCTATTGGACACACCGCTAGATGGTTGCTTCTTCTTCTAGAATTTGACTTCTCTCTGGTGGTATGCAAGGGCAAGAAGCACTACATGGCTGATCACATGTCCCGAATACCCATAGGAGAAGCCATTCAACAAGGCATTGCTGACGATTTGTGAGATACTCACCTCTTTGGCCTGTCTAGTGAGAAAGATTTTTTTAAAGCCAATCTAACGCTATACTAGACGGATGATATAGTCCAGGTACTAGAGCACCATCTGTTGAGATATCGAGCTCTACTCGTGATACGCCAGGGTGACCGTTGTGTATTTATGTCACCGACTTGTCAGTTGCAGACGCGGTTGGTACACCGCCCATGAATAATAGCTACATGATAGCTATCCTTATCTACTCTAGTTCGTGGCTCAGTTACTATGCCACCGTAGTTAGTTGAGTTTGGTTTGAGACCCATATAGAGGGTTCTTCTATTTCTTTGTAATTGAGTTCTTTTGGCTTACACAACTAAGAAGAGGAAAACTGTTTTTCAGCCTCCACCCTTGTGTGTCTTCCCCCATTGTGCAAGCAAGAAAGCTTCAAGCGAGACTCCTTCCTTCTCTCCCACAATCTTGACATGGTATCATAGCCTTGTTCGTGGTAAGGAGCTTAAGAAAGCAAGCCAAGCTCGCGGTGGTCTGGTAAGAGGAGCAGTGTTGCTTTCATTTTCTGTTTTGGGAGCAGATCTCTGCAGGTAGCACAGTCGGAAATTGCAGGAGTGCATTGTCTCAGGTTGAGACGCCCTTCGCGGTGAAGCAAGAGGGCAGTATATGCTGCGGGTAAGGGATTTAGCCCTTGGCG